>NC_055689.1:35927730-36237804 GCF_017639745.1 Melanotaenia boesemani | reverse complement strand
CTCTGAGCCATCCAGGCCTTTATGTACTTAAGACTTCTAAGCAGTTTGAAGAACTGATTAGTTTCATCGGGCATCATGGATAGGTATAGCTGAGTATCATCTGCATAGAAATGAAATTTATGCCATAATGTCTCATCATTTTACCAAATAGAAGCATGTACAAAGTGAACAGTATCAGTCAGGTTGAGACTTACTACTGAGATGAATGAAGACAAGTAGAGACAGGATTCTATCATCTGAGGCCATGAGAAGATCACTGGGAACCTTCACCAACCCTGTTTCTGTGCTATGAATCCTGACTGAAAGGCCTCAGATCTTCTTTTGAAAATGAACACACATATGAGTTGAAAACACTTTTTCTTTAGACGGAAAAGAGACATTGGACAGTGGTCTGTAAGGGTGTAAATGTCCAACAAGAGACAAGTCTCCTGGAGCTCTGACTGACATTATAGTTACTGAAGCACATTGTTAGCTTGTTATAAATAAGTATTCATTTCAACATGATGTTTTAAGTTTGGCCTCCTGAACAATTTTACTTCTTCATTTGTCAGCAATAGAAATTTTTACATGTCTGAATTACGATAATGAAATAAATTAGCACATTTTCATCAGACATCAAACAGTTGTTCCACCACACACATACACACACCTCTAACTGCTACTCAGTCTCCCTACATGCACCTGGGAAGATATTATCAATCTCAGTATCAATTTATTTTACTGGAATAGTGTGACAGTGTTTCCATTAAAGTTAAATAAGCTCAGTAAATGTACCTTGTTGTTCACTATGTACACTGTTTTACTACTTTACTGTAAACTACTATTTACTATTTTATTTAATTTTTTATTGTGTATCTAAATTGTTTTGTTTTATATCTTGTACACTGTACTGCTCTGAGCACCTTAATTTCATTGCACATGTCACGCAGCCGATGGATGGATGATACGTCATAGAATAGTGTTGATGGGAAATGTAGTGAGAGCTCTGCCAGGACAAGGAACTGGAATCATTTGCTTCTTTCATCACCTGCTGAACTGGACAGGAAGTTTTCATTTCATCCGGTAACTGGTGGACTGTGGTTGTTCATGACACATTTCATGACCACACACACCCTCATTAGAGGGGATCAGGTCTCAGGATCATCAAGTCCATATTAGTGGAATAACTAGTTCCTACCTTCCTACACTTGAGTAAACCTGAGAATCTTTTATTCCTCCCTAAAATCATAGAAAACCAAGTTAAACATAGATAAAAGTTTTTACGTTTCCAACAGTGAAACTGGGATCCAGATTGTAAAGTCTTGATCTAAAACAGAAAGACCTTCTAAGCTCCTGAGATCAGAGTGATGAAGATGAAGCAGCCAGACTGTTAACCAGGAGGAAGAGTAACTGAGAGAAGAGAAACTACAGATGAAAGAGGAGACGGAGAGATTCAGGGAGGAGCTGAGCTGTTACTGAACTATAGAAGAGACACAAACTTCCACATTCAACACAGTTCAACACACAAACCACAAACATCACCTTTATTCAACATGCTGTCTTTGCAGACATTTGGATTCACTCTGCTGTTTCTAGTCATTCTAACAGGTTTGTTTGCTTCTTTAAAACATCCATTTCTGGATTTTCTGCTTCTTCTTCAGTTATTTGACTTCTCTCTTCCTTTAGGTGTCAGCTGTGAAGAACTCACTGCAGTCAAGAATGAAGAGTCCAGTTTAGAAGGAAGCTCTGTTACTCTGTCCTATACTAAAACTAAAACTATAGCTCCTGGTGATGATTTCTTCTGGTATCGACAATATCCAGGAAAACCACCAGAATTCCTCCTGTACATCTCTGGACTCAACAAGTCAAGAACAGCAGAGTCTCTGAAATCAGCCACAAGGTTCTCCACTAAACTGAGAGGAAAACAAGATGTAGATTCTACCTTCTATCTCACATTCTAGGTGAGTTTAAGAACAGGGATTAAAGTTTGCTTGAAGCTGCTGCATTAACCACATATACAGACTGCATTTCACTACTTTTCTGCTTTCTTTGCTCTGATAGAATGAAAATCATCTTTGGATCATTGTGTAAATTGAACTGACAGAGTTCAGAGCCTCTACCCTACATGTGTGTGTGTGTGTGTGTGAGAACGAGTGGGGAAGGACCAGGGTCTGGGGGTGTAAGACCAGAGGGAAGTGAACTTCCCTCTAGAGGATGAGTTGCTGGTGGCAGCAGGCACCTCTGTTCCCCGGGAGGCCCCCCCGGGGCAGGACAGGCCAGGAGCACCTGGCTCCCCCGCCCCGCCGACACACACGACTGCAGCCAATGAGCTGCGGTCACCCAATCATCACTTGTCCAGGTGGGAAGGAGAGGAGGACAGTGGGAGAGCCCAGACCTGAGGCATCGTCAGACCCCATTTACTGGGGCATGTGCCCCAAATGCTACGATTAATTTTCAACAATAAATTTATCATACATTAATTCAGATGGGAGAAGATATATATTTCTACTCAAACGCGTAGCAAGAGTGTTAACTCCAAATAGAGGAACAGCTCAGGGACTCATTCTGTCCCTGCATGTCACTAGAGATGTGACATTCATGAATGAATCAATTCTTTTGAATGGCTCTTTTAAATGAACGATGGGAACCGAGTCACAGCTGTGAATTGTTCATTTGTGAGCCATTCTTTTTATATACTGTAGCATATTCCAGCATCTTCAAAATAAAGATTGGAACTTCGGTTTAATCGTGACTGAATTAAACATCTTTGAGGATTTTTCTCCTTACAGACAAACAGTCTCTCACTCCCAAAATGGGGGTTAACAAAGGTCGACTCTCTCCAACATGGACTGGAGAGGACTTCTTTAAGTTATTTACAAGATCTGGGAAATTTCTGAACTTTTATCTTCTGCAACATAAATTTGCTTTTTAATTAACAACCAAATGGTCCCAGATGCCACTCTGCATCCAAAATGTCCACTTTTGAAACTGTCTCTTTTTTAACTGGTGTTTTTCTTTCACTGATAAAGAAAACCCCTTTTCCAGGCAGTCTTAACTGGAAACAGAATGTTTATTTTAACATTCCAGAGGGTAATAAAGTGATTTAATGTTTCTCTGTGTCCCAGCACAGAGAAGGCCAAGACTTTGCCTGAAGAGTAAAAGATTATACTTTTACTAGTTTAAAATGTTCATTTAAATTGATACATATATATATATGTAACCGGTCTTGTTCGACACCGTCTATCTGCGTTGTGTAGTTTGAAGAATGAGGAGACGGATACCACTGTGACCTTGCAACTGGCTGGCGGGTTTATTCTGTACAAAAAACATTTAATCAGTACAGCAACTCTCTTTAACCTGGCTTCACCATGCATACCTTTAGCAGGGAAAAGAACAAAACAAACAATGGACCGCATGAGAGAGACCAGACACATGCTCTGGTTAGCTGAACATTGACAAATGAGCACATCTTAATAAGAGTTTTGTACTGCATCCAAACTAACAAACATAACAAGTAGAACATACAGTATAACCATAAAACCAGGTATGAGACTGACTGGAAGAGTTTTAAATCGTATATTAACATTCCCCACGTTATAAAGGGTGGAGCACTTCTCAGACTCACCTCTCCTCAGCGGGGCTGCTAGCAAACTGAGGAGCAGAGCGCGAACAGGAAGTGACATCACCAAAGGAAACCGGGATCAAACATACAAATAAAAGCCCACCAATAAAATAAGTGCTTTACAGAAAAATAAAGAACATAGTGCTGAACAAAGCATATACAGACATATAAGGGGGATTTTTAGTGAAATGTATAGTATTTTAACACACCTGTTACACATGTGTTTTTTATCTTGATACCATGCACGTGCATATAATCATTATCATTTTGTACAAGGTTTAATCAACAAGCTATTGGTGACCTGAAACTTTAATACTGTGTTTGTGTGAGATATAACCTTCTTACTATTATTATTGTCTTTGCAATGATTCCCTGAGGATTTTAATGATGTTCCATTTAAGGCTTTAATAACTTGGATATATAGATATATTCACAAAATGTTTAATTTGAGACTCTTTACAAAATGATCAGACCAGCCCTCTGTATCTGCTATCTGACCCAAAACCAGCCCACAAGACTGTTATTGGTCAAGATAATGGTCCCACATCCTTTCATGGGGCGGGTCTTCAAACTAACACTTTTTTTTAACTCAGAACAAAGATTTTAGTTCTCTCTTCTTTAAGTTGACTTCAAGTTCTCTGCTCTTTGAGTCTCTCTCCAAGTTAACCACAAGTATCCTCAAACTCGGTCTTCACCCTTCCCCTCGTCAGACATGGATCTTTTCCAGAGTTACGACTTCGTCTGAATGCAAGAGAGAAAGAGAGAGATGCTGCAGGAGAATTAAGTTTGCAGTGATGTGAAGCACATCACTTCAGATCCTAAGTTTGTGCCTGCATTCAAGATGCATGTGTAACCCATACAAGTTTTATGTCTAATAAATAGTTCAGTTAAATTTGGAAGATGCATCAAGGGAATAAATAAATTAGTTTTATTGTAAATACATTAAAAATAAATTACTCGTAATTTTAAGGCGAGTAGCTCCCCCCATCCATTTCCTGTTCCGGTTCGCGAAGCGCTCGTAGATTTTCAGCTGCGTATGAGAAACCATCACGTTGCAACAACGTTGAGAAAGAAAGAAGTTTTCCATCGGATGGAAAAGTGCCCAAAAACTTTGTGCTTGAGCTCGGATAAAGTCCTCCAACCTTTCAGTGCTGCCGAGTGATCGCCGATTTCGAAAGTGGCGAAAAGTGAGTTTAATCAGCTTCATAGCTGTAAAGTTGTTAGCCCGCGTGCTACTGTTAGCTTTAGCATCATGTTGCTAACACGTAGCAGCTACGTCGCCGGGAAGCGCGGTGTTTGAGTCAACTCTTACTTCGTCTGAAAGGTAAAGCATGATCAAAATGCTCAAAGCACTGGATAATCAATAATAAATTGGTTTAACGTGGAAATGTGCTCATTATAATTTTAGAGTCTGGCGATTAGCTTGGGTGCAGCTGTGCTGAGTGTCTGAGCTCAAGTGATTTGGAGATTGGTGAGGATCATCATTGTTATTAAGATGTTTTCTTGCAGTTGTTTGCACTTTCATTGTTTTTATGTGTAAATGCTCTTATGCATATTTGTTTTGCACACGGTTCGTGCTGTCAAAGTTTTAAAATGTTTCGATTCATTTAAATGAAGCAGTTAGATATATATATTTGCAGGTTGCACTGATAAAAATATTGTTTACAGATTTTCATCTTAAATTTGTTAGTGATATTATTACATGTTGTGATTCAAATTATTCTGAATACACTGTAAAACAATAGTGTTTCATTAGATATTCTCTGAACCTGTCTCATTGGCAGGTCAGGTTTTTTTTTTCCCCCTTCTTTTGTGTACCCCCCTCGACCTCATTGGTATATTCCGGAGCGGATATTCTGATAGTCATGATGGCGAGCCTCCCACCTGGATCAGATGGAAAGGACTACACCTCTTCTGTGATCACTGGATTTTGCTTTGTGTGACCTACAGTGCGGTAGGCCAGAACTAAGAACACTGTCACTCATCTGTGAGCACCAGCCCTAGCAACTATTTATTTTATTGTGAAAGTTTTTGACCGACTTAGACTGACTTGGACTAGTTTTTTCTCTGACCTATTTTATTTAATTTGCTACTCTTGGGTTGGTGTGGGACAGAAAGGAAACCCTCCTTTAAGACATCTGATAGTGAACTGAACTGCGAATCCTACTCATCAGCCTGAGTTGTTTGTGAACACTGAGAACAGGCAGTGAAAGAGATTTTTTTGTGAACAGTTGGCCAAAGAACAAACAAAGAACAAAAACCCAAGTCATTAAGTGTCCACATATATTGTATTGTCTTAATTATTTGTGTTACTGTCTTTTATTGTCTTTTATATATAAAACTGGTATATGTTCAAGCATCATATTGGTACGGTGTGTTGTTTAGATAATTCCCTGCTGCTTCCCGAGAGTCGAACCGAGAATTGAAATTACTCCTTAGTCTTTGTTGTGAGCTCCATTGTCTCACAAGTGCTACATAAATTTTGGCGAGCCAGCCAGGAGGCAGCATGTGAGTGAATTTAACTGTCACACCTACTTATTTTACGCAGTTGCTGATTGTTGCACTTGAACTCAGGTACTCAGATTTTTGACGCCCTTTGAAATGGAAGTTATAGCACAGGAATCAGTCAAAATCCCTTACTCTGTTGTGGTAAGTGGGTTAACAGAGACCGAGAGTGATGAAGAAGTTTCCACTTTCCTCCAGAAGTACGGTTCAGTTAGCCGTTTCTTCCGCATAGATGACCCAAAATCAGGTTTCCACAAGCACATGATAGTTGAGTTTACTCATGGCACTGCCATGCAGGAGTTAGAACCCATGTTGCCTATTAAGCTTTCAAGTCCAAGCCAGCCAGAAATTACTTATGAAGTCAAGCCCTTGGCCAGTGTTTACACTCAGGAAGCCCAGGGTAAAGCCACTAAGGCTTACATGGAACAGTTGGTAGAAATAGCCAGATTGAGTGGGAAATCAGTAGAACAGATGTTTTTTTTTTTTTTTTTTTTTTTTTAACCTGTCTTGTCCAGCATCGTTGCAAACAGAATGATTGTCTGGCTGCTGTCTGGTGCTGGGCAATTTTACTCTATCAAGCAGGGATTTATACTACATGTATAAAGTCCCTCTTGATGACATGAAAAAATTTATTAAATCAGACTCTTAATGCTGGACTCGACCGGAGGGGACAGAGAGAGAGAGAGATAGAAAAGAAAGTAGAGAGAAGAGGGAGGGGAGAGAGAGGGACAGAAAGGGTGTGGGGAGTGCGGGTGGGGACTTAAAACATTATACAGAAAACCATGTAATCCATACTACTTGCAACATATATAGCTAAGATCATCCTGGCCAGTAGGTCATTACACAACTAGTTGATAATAGTAACAATAATAATAATCACAATAATAGTAATAATAATAATAGTAGTAGTAATAATAATAAGAGTAAGAGTAATAATAATAATAATAAGAACAGAAGTAATAAAAAAAAAAGAAAAAAAAATATGATAATAGATATAAGTGAAACTGCTGTATTCAAGAACACGCGCAGAGAAACCTGTGTGGATATGCTGGAGAACTCGGCCACACGGCGACGCAAAGACTGTGTGGAGACGTTCAGGAAGGAGTGACCATGCAGAGTGATCATGCAGATGCCACCTCACTTGAACAGAGGCCAGAGTCAGGCCAGCGGTCCCGAGACCCAGGCCACCAGCCCCCCCGTAGGCTACAGATCCCGACCGGTCCACAGAGACGACCACTCGCCCGCCCAGGAAGGCAGCAGCAGGAGACCCCAGCAGGAGCCGCCCCGCGGACACAGGGCACCGGCCCCGGCAGGCCGAGGCCAGCAGTCCCCGTCTGTCCACGTGTGACAGACGGGGCAGAGGGCCCGGGCCCAGGAGCGCAGGGACACCCCCCACCCCCACATACCAAGGGCCAGCACGCCACCCGGGGGGACCCGGCCCGCCCAGACGGCCACCGCCAGAGGCCAGCCCCACACCCCAGCGCCCAGCCGCACACCCCGAGAACCAGTCCTGCCCCCCCCCCCCCCCAGACCAACACACACAAACACACACACTCTCCTTCCACTCCTCATTCATCCTCCCACACATACACCATCCAACCCTCACATACTCTGTCCTCCCACACACACACACACCATCCTTCCACCATCCATCCTTCCACACACACACCATCCTTCCACCATCCATCCTCCCACACACTCACCATCCTTCCACCATACACTCTCCCACACCTACCCCATCCTCCCACACACACATCATCCCTCCACCACTCATCCTCCCACACATACACCATCCTCCACCTTCACACCTCCCACACACACACACACACACACACCATCCTTCCACTACCCATCCTCCCACACATACATCATTCTCCTACACATACACCGTCCTCCCTCTCCTACACCAAACATCCACCTTCACGTACCCCATCCTCCCACACACACACACACCACCCCTCCATCACCCACTCTCCCAAACATACACCACTCCCCCACACACACACCATCCTCCCTCCCATACACCATCCATCCTCCTGCACACACACCATTCTTCCACCATCCATCCTCCCACACACTCCCCATCCCTGCACCATACATTCTCCCACACATACCCCATCCTCCCCCACATACATCATCCCTCCACCATTCATCCTCCCACACCCACACCACCCCCCCTCCCACACACCACACATCCACCTCCACACACCCCACCCTCCCACACACACACACACCATCCCTCCAATCCCTCCACCACCCATCCCCCCACACACACACCACTCTCCCACCCATACACCCCCCCCCACATACACACACAAACACCATCCCCCCACCACCATCCTCCCGCCACCCCACGCTGCGGGGGGACAGCCCCAGCCAGGAGGCGAGGAGACACGAGTTAGGCCCCCACCCCCCCCACCCCGCCCCAGTCCCCCACTCCCCACCCCCAAAACAGCACCTTCCCCCCAGGGCCAGCAGCCAAACCCCCCGGGACAGCCCGCCCACGCCCCGGGCCAACGCGACAGGCCACCCGGCCCGCCCTGCCCCCGGGCCATCCATGGAGACAGGGGCGCTTGAAGACCCCATCCCCCCTCCCTCCCCCACTAGTGAGGGAATATAATATGTGCTGTTTGCAATTAAAAAAAAAGAGGGTTAAAATTGGGGGGCAGTAACTGCATTGAGGAGGGGGTGGGGCCACCTGAGCAGTCCCACCCACCTGACCTCGCATGTTCCACCCCCCAAAACGTGTTTGTATGTTGCAAATGTTATTTGTGCTCAGTGACTAAGTGGAATTAAAAGCTGGGAGGCATGCTGCCGCTCGGCGAAGCAACGGGGCCACTATGATGACCCCCCTGCCCCGCCCAGCGCAACAAGCACACCCCCCACGGCCCTACCTGTGTATGTAGTGAAGAGTGGGGAGGGGAGGGGTCAGGAGATGTAGGTCCAGAGGGGGGTAAGCCTCCCCCCTGGAAGACGACCCGCCAGTGGCTTAGGGCGCCCCCGTCCCCCGCCGGCCCCGAAGGGCGTCACAGGCCCAGAGCAGGCACCCCAACCCAGGCACGCCACGAACCCCCCCAGGGGCCAGCCACCAGCCCAAGGGGCCACTTTCCTCTTTCTGAGTGGGAGGGGGGCGAGGCGAAGGAAGGGAACCCCAGGCCCCCGCCCCCAACACCCAGCCAGGGCGCCCCCCAGAGGACACGTCCTAACCCCCTGCAAACGCACACACTCTTTTTTTTTTTTTTCTCCCCAGCCACTCACACACACTCTCACACACCTCTATATACCAACACCTCAATACGTGCACATACCTCCACACACACACGTCACGCACATACCTATAAACACACACACCGGTGCCCACATACACACACACTCTCATACCCCTCCATACACATACACCACTACACACACACTCACATACATACCTGCATATACACACAAGCACTTCCATACATACTCACGCCTCCACCCACTCCTTCACTCCTCCACACACACCTCGACCTCCACGTGCACACACTCATATATACATACCTTCACACACACCCACATCCCACATAGACCTCCACACACACACCCGCACACTACTCACACACACACATACACGCACACACCCAGACCTTCATACACACCCACACACACATACAGCACACACGTCCCTCTGCACCCACCCACACACCAGCATACCCACAGACACACACACACACACACCCACACACAAACACACCCCCACCCAGGTTCCGGGGCTGCGACCAAGCACCAGGGCACGGACCAACCCCCGGCACGGCACATCCGGACGGGCCCAGCCCCCCCCAGCAGCGGCAGACCCCCCACCCCCAGGAGCGGGGGGAGACCCGACGCCCCAGAGCCCGGGGCCCCCACCCGGCCCACCCCGGGCCCGACCGGCCACCCGGCCAGGGGCCGACGGACACCGACCCAGGCACCCCGGCAGCCACCCCCCACCGCCACGAGGCAGCCCCACCCCGGGGCCCACCCAATGCCGCCTGCCCAGACCGGAACCCCCAGCCGACCCAGCAGCGGAGCAGCCTAGATCCCCACCCAGGAGACAACCGGAGACCTGAAGTCACCAGGGACCCCCCACCCACATCCGCCCCTATCCCAGCGAAGCCGCAATCCTCCACCTACATTAAGTGATGTAGCCAGTCACAGGGGACCAGAGGGAATGAAAGTCAACTGACTGGTTCCTGGAGGAGGCAGACATTGTCTCAATGCTGATGTGATCTAACAGGAGATTTCTAAACTGCTGGATAGACAAATTGTTCTTATCTTTCCAGTTCACAAGAATAGTTTTCTTTGCGATGCATAAGACTGCGAGGACCAAGTTTATGGAGTGTATTCCTATGTTGGTGTCACCCAGGTCGCCCAGTAGGCAAAGTGTGGGGTTTGCAGGAAAACTAGTTTTAAACCATTTTGAGAGATCTTCACACACCTTAATCCAGAACCTTTGGACAGGTGTGCAGGACCACAGCGCATGGATGTAGCTATCAGAGGTGTTCTCAGAGCAGTGTGGGCAGATATCTGATGGTGAAAGGCCCATTCTGAACATCCTGTGTCCTGTATAATGAGTTGTATGGAGAATTTTGAATTGTATTAGTTGTATATTTGAATTCTGAGTCATTTTAAACGTGTTTAAACATATTTGTGACCATCTTTTCTGATCAAAGTTATTAGATAAATCATCTTCCCATTTTGAAGTTGGGAGAGATATCCTGTCTTCTAGCTTTGCAAGTAATCTATATATTTTTGATAATAATTTTGGAGTATTATGATTCAGGAATTCTGCTATTCTGACAGGAAGCTGCAAGTCTAACTGTACAGGGGTATACTTCTTACATATAATTGATTTTAGTTGGTGGTACTCTAAGAATTTATTGCTGTTGATTCCATACTGTGAGACAATTGTGTTGAAAGATACAAAGTTTCCATTTTCTATTATCTGTCCTAACTGTTGTATTCCTTTAGTCTTCCATTGAGTGAAGTTTATCATCTTTTTGTTCTGCAGGATGTCAGGGTTGTTCCAGATGGGTGTAAGTCTACATGGAAAGAGGGAAGATCTGGTTATCTTACAGAATTCCCACCAAGCCATTAAGGAAAAACGGATGTTAAGGCTTTTAAAGCACTTATATGGTTTAATGGTTGAGCTGATGAACGGCAGGTCAGAGATGACTAAGTCCTCACACAAAGCCTGCTCCCCATCTAGCCACGGCTCATCCAGATAACTGGGTTTGAGCCACTTTGAGATGTACTGCAGCCTGTTAGCTATAAAGTAGTGATTAAAGTTTGGTAGGTCCAGTCCTCCTCTATCTTTAGTCTGCTGTAAGGTTTTAAGGCTGATACGTGACGGCTTGTTTTTCCAAAGAAACTTGGATATGAAAGAGTCCAGAGATTTAAACCAACTGGTGGAGGGTTTAGTGGGTATCATTGAAAATAAATAATTAACTTTAGGTAGAATCATCATCTTAATGGTGGCAACTCTCCCCATTAGTGAGATGGGTAAGCGCCTCCACCGTAAGAGATCATCTTCTATTGTTTTTAGTAGCTGAACATAGTTTAATTTTGTTAAATCTGATAATCTGGGGGAAATATTTATACCTAAATATCTAATGTTTCCTGTCTGTATTTTGATATTAGGGATGTTTTGTAGGTCACAGTTGATGGACATGGCTGTAGTCTTAGACCAGTTAATAGAATAATCAGATATTGATGAGAACTTATTAATAACTGTGATTGTCTCAGAGAGTGATGTTTGTGAGTTCTGAAGGAAAAGTAATATATCATCTGCATAAAGACTTATTTTATGTTCTATGTTTTTGCCCTGGATTCCTTTAATTTCTATATTTTGTCTAATAGCAGCTGCTAACGGCTCTATGAAAATGGCAAAAAGTGAGGGGGAGAGTGGGCAGCCCTGTCTGGTGCCTCTCTGTAAGCGGAAGCTTGGAGAAGTTTGATCGTTGGTTTTCACACATGCATTTGGGTTATTATATAATATTTTAATCCACTCTATGAAAGAAGGTCCAAACCCAAATTTGTCTAGTGTTGCAAATAGAAACTTCCAGTTTACCCTGTCGAAGGCTTTTTCTGCATCTAGAGAAATGATTGTGGATTCTAGATTATGTAAAGTAGAGTAATCTATGAGGTTAATTAGTCTACGCGTGTTAGTAGATGAATGTCGACCTTTTATAAAACCTGTCTGGTCCGGATGTATTATAAGAGGGGTTATTTTTTCTATCCTTCTGGCAAGAGCTTTACTAATTATTTTCAGGTCTACATTTATTAAAGATATGGGACGGTAACTGGATGGAAGTGTGGGGTCTTTGCCTGGTTTTAGCAATAGTGTTATATTAGCTAAGTTCATATTTTGCGGTGTTTTTTGTTTTTCCTGTATTTCTAACAACATATTATAAAATGTAGGAGCTAGCGTTGTCCAGAATTCCTTGTAAAATTCTGCTGAGTAACCATCTGGACCCGGGGCTTTATTGTTGGGCATATGTTGGAGAGCTTCGTGGAGTTCATCTACAGTAATAGGTGCATCTAAATTTATTTTATTTTCATTTTTTAGTTTTGGTAGATTAATGTTGTTTAAAAATTGTTCAATATGTTCATCTGTTGGATTAATCTGTGATTCATATAATGTTTTATAGAAGCTTCTAAACGTGTCATTTATCTTGTCTGGGTCATGGCTGATGTTTCCGTCTTGATCTTTAACAGAGGAGATTGTTGTTTTCTCCTTGTTTGTTTTTAGTTGATTTGCTAAAAACTTTCCAGATTTGTTACTGTGTTCAAAGTTCTCCAAGCGAAGTCTTTGCACTAAAAACTGTGTTTTTTTATCTATAATTTCTTTAAGCTGCAATTTAGTTTTCCTTATATTATTCATTGTGTGCTCTTCGGGGGAAATGCGGTAAGCCTCCTCCAATGATTTAATCCTGAGTTCTAATTCTAAAACTCTTGCTGTTTCCTTCTTCTTCTTATGTGAGGAGAAGGAAATTATTTTCCCTCGCATTACTGCTTTTCCTGCTTCCCAAAGGAGACACGCTGAAGTTTCAGGCATGTTATTTTTTTCTATATAAATTGACCATTCTTTTTTAAAATAATCAATAAACTCAGGATCTTTCAATAAAGAGGTGTTAAATCTCCAGCTTTTACCAATCGGTTTATTATTTTTGTTTCTCAGACTGAATGAAACTGGTGCGTGATCGCTAATGCTGATTGGATGTATCTGAGTCTCTGAAATGTCGTCCATTAGTGAGTTACTATTTAAAATATAATCTATTCTAGAGAAGGAGTGGTGAACTGAAGAGAAGAAGGTGTATTCTCTTAGTTTAGGATGGTGAGAGCGCCAAGCATCGCAAAGACCAAAATCCTTCATGTACTGTTTGATAGTTTCTGACGACTGCCAGACTCGATGACTGGCTGATGTGCTGCAGCGATCTTGTTCAGTCAAGACTACATTAAAATCACCAGCTAGCACTATTCTGTTATCTGAATAATTCTGGAGTGTAGCAAACAGGGAGTGGAAAAAGGAGGGATCATCTGCATTGGGGCCGTACACATTGGTAATACATAATTTGATATTACAAATAGATAATAAAGTTATCAGAAATCTGCCTTCCGGATCCACTACTGTGCTATCTATGTCAAAATTTAGTCTCTTATTAATAAGAGTAGCTACTCCTCTTTGCCTAGAATTGTAACAAGCTGAGTAAACATGAGGAAACTGAGCTGTTTGAAGAAGATCTATGGTTGAGTTTGTTAAATGAGTCTCTTGTAGTAAGACAATGTCAGCCTGCAGCTCCTGTAATTTATTAAAGATCTTCAACCTTTTCTCCCTGGAACCGGCTCCATGTACATTCCAACAGACGATTTTTAACATGGTTATTGTGAACGGTTTAATGCTTCATGCGTGTTACTGACGCGTGTGTCTTTGTGCGCCCCTCTTGCGTGTTCGCGCGTGTTTGCATGCAGCCTGATTGCGCGCGTTTGTCCGTATGTTAAATGTCCGTATATGTAGTCTACCTTAATGCGTGTTCTCTCATACATAAAAGGCGAGTGTTTATATTTATCATGTATGGTGCGGCTGTGCGTCCTGACGGTTTTCGACCGGCCGCGTGCGCTGCTGATATTACGAGCTGGATTACAATTAACAGTGAAAGCGTGAAAGATAGTGAAAAGTGAGAAAAGTATTTGTGTGAAATATAAAAACAAAACAGAAAAAAAATACATCGATCTAGATGTAGAGGCTGTGGTGAGACGAGCAGTGTGTTCTACTGTCAGTGATCTATAATGGCGAGTTAAGAGTGATCATTTGGAGAGATTGACATACAGCACCTGGGATCAGAAGAGCCACGGAGTGACGTCCGGGTCGCGGTACAGTTGTCCATTAATAAACAGTTTATCCACCACGATGACAGCGCGAGCGCCATTAGCCATAGATTTCCTTCTGATGGGAAACAGGACTCTCCGTCGGTCCAGAATCTCTCTCGGATATTGGTCGTTTACTCCGAAGTTGGTCCCCTTCAGTTCGCGGCCCTGGTTCTTCACCTGCTCCTTCTGTTTGAAGCTGACGAACTTCGCTACGATGGGTCTTGGTCTGCTGGACCCGGGTTTCCTCCCGCCGAGCCGATGGACTCTGTGAAAGGAGATGTTTTTCACCGTTTCTTCCGGGAGCTTCAGGTGGGTTTTGATGAAGTTTTTCACCGTGGTCTCGGGGTCCTCCTCCGTCTGCTCTGGAATCCCTGCAAATACCAGGTTCTCTCTCATGCTCCGCGCCTGCAGATCGATCACCGTTTCCTTAATCTTCTTATTTTCATCTGAGAGACGGGTCAAGCCCTCGGTGAGGGATTTTACCGACTCTCTGAGACCGGCATTTTCTGCAGCCAGACTTTCCACCTGCTTCTGGCTGAATTCTAGTGATTCACGTAGCGCCTGGAACTCTTTGTGGAGAATTTCTACCAGACTCAAACGCGCATCAAAACTACTGAGTTTCTTATCTATGGAGATCAGAACATCTGTTGAGTCGTTCCCCGGTGGTGAAATAGCTCCAGGTGAATCCTCATTTCGCTGTCTCTTGGATTTAGATGAGGTGGAGGGGGTGGAGGTGTTGTTTGGTTTCCCCATGACGATTCTGTCGTAACAACGATCTATAAAATCTGTCAGGCTGGCCAAATCCTCCCCGCTGTGCTCCAGAGTGTACCTTTTAAAGACACTATAGTCCTACTTTAAAGAATATTTTAATTAGGTTGGCACAAAATACAATCGAATGAAAGTAGAAATGTTTGGGCGCCTAGTTTGAATCTGCCGTCTCCCCCGGAACTACGTCACCTACAGCATTAGCGTCACTTACCTGCCGCCCGTCACTTACCTGCCGCTCCGTAGAACAGATGTTAAAGGAAGAGCTCTCCACCCTGTCTCTGCCTACTGCTTCTTCTCAGGTTTGTCATGATTCCTCAGTTGAGCAGCACCCACAACCAGACCCACCTGTGCCAGGAGCTGTTTCTTCTCCTCCAGTCCCTCAGCTGGCAACACTTCCAGATTCCTCAGTCTTGAAACCTCCTGTTGATCATCCTCATTCTCAGACTGACGTAACTTTGAGTAAAAACCTGACCAATCCCAGTGTTCCACCAGCTCCTCCAGTCTTAGCTGGCGGTTTCACCCAACCGGTTATTGATGTAAATCCGCCCAGTGTTCAGCGGGTGGTGGTTGAGCACGTTGTGCGTAACAGTGAAAACTTGCCACAGTCTATTGCACCAGGAAGACTTCGTGCCTTCTCAGGAAGAAGTGTACGTCCTAATAATGAAGCTGATTATGACACATGGCGTGCTAGTGTTGAAGTCCTCATTAAAGATCCTTCAGTTTCTGATTTACACTGTGCACATCGCATACTCAATAGCCTGCTTCCTCCTGCTTCTGAGATGATTAAGCATTTAGGCCCACATGCTAGTCCATCTACATACCTCAAGCTGCTTGACTCTGCTTACGGTGCGGTTGAGGATGGAGATGAGCTGTATGCAAGGTTCATGAATACACTTCAGAACGAAGGAGAGAAGCCTTCTGCTTTCCTGCAGAGATTATATACAGCCTTGAGCACAACCATGAGACGAGGTGGTGTGCCCTCTCAAGATTTTGATCAGCAGCTTTTGAAACAGTTCTGTCGTGGTTGCTGGGAGAATGCTCTGATCGTAGACCTCCAACTTGAACAGAGAAAGGAGAACCCCCCATCCTTTGCAGAGTTGTTGCTAATGCTCAGAACAGAAGAAGATAAGCAAGCTGCAAAGCTGAGTCGTATGAAGCAGCACTTTGGCATTGCTAAATCTGCTTGTAGCAGTGGTAAGCAGCGCGTTATGTCGCATTTGCAAACAGCGCATGTTACACCAGATTCAGTTCAAACTACTGAGATGGAGAGGTTAAAGAAACAAGTTGCTGACCTCAATGCCCAGCTCAGTAGGATGGCATCTGAGAGTCAAGGACAGAAGCCACAAAGAAAACAGAAGACAAAATCTCTTGCTTCTAACGCTAAAGTTGAAGCTTGCTTTGAAAAAAGAAACCAGGCAAGTAAACCAAACCCTCCTGTTAAAGGGAGCACCAAACCACGGCCGTGGTATTGTTTCCAGTGTGGGGAGGATGGTCATGTTGCTTCAGTTTGTGATAATGCCCCAAATCCATCCCTTGTGGCGGCTAAGAAGAAGCAACTTAGAGAGAAACAGGCTGCATGGGAAGCCTCTACTGACCTTGAAAGTGAGTCACATTTAAACTGACACCCACTCCTGTAGAGGGACATATGGGAGTGAAGCTCAGTGAATCAGGTCCCAACTTAGGAAAATCTGTCCTTAAGAACACCAAAGTGAAAGCAGCTCAGATCCCTAAGGGGCTCGTTGGAGCCAAGACCACAGCTCAGGTGGTAATTGCTGGAAACCAAACTAACTGTCTTTTGGACACAGGGTCACAGGTGACTACTGTACCACAGTCCTTTTACGCGCAAAAACTTTCACATTTAGTCATCCATCCCCTCGACGACCTCCTCGAGGTTGAGGGCGCAAATGGTCAGGCAGTGCCTTACTTGGGGTACGTTGAACTTTCTGTCACTTTTCCCAAGGACTTTGTGGGAACTGAGATTGAGGTTAATACCTTAGCTCTAGTTATTCCCTACCTCCCTTCGGCAGGTCATGAACAGGTGCTTATTGGCACTAATACGCTTGATGTCTTGTATGCAGACTACCAGAAACTCTCCCCATTCCAGCCATTGCAACATGGTTATCGAACGGTTCTCAAAACTCTTGAGACGCGCCAGAAGAGTTCAAATGATAGTAGCCTTGGGTTTGCAAGGATGACCGGAAAGTTGTCTGCGGTTGTCCCTGCAGGACAGACAGTAGTTCTTGAGGGCTCGGTTAATATTTGTAACGCTCACCGTCTAACAGATGTTCTCATTGAGCAACGAACAGCATCTTCCTTACCAAGTGGCTTGTAAGTCTCAGCTAGTTTAGTGAGCCTGCCAAGGAAGCAGCCTTGTCGGCTACCTGTAGTGCTAAAGAATGAAACCGAGCATGACATTGTCATACCCCCTAAGACTGTGCTGGCAGATGTTAATGCCATAACGAGGGTACTTCACAAAGAGCAGGTTGTTAGAGAACCAAAACTTCCTGACAGGCAAGCAAAGTCTCCCACAGACCTGAGTTTTGACTTTGGCAACTCTCCCTTATCCCCCGAGTGGAAAGAGAGAGTGACAGCCATGTTAAACTCTATGTCGGATGTGTTTTCCCGACATGATCTTGATTTTGGACATACTGATAAAGTAAAGCACTGCATCAAACTCAGTGACGAAACGCCTTTCAAACAAAGAGCACGTCCTATACATCCTAATGATGTAGATGCAGTAAGAAAGCACTTACAAGAACTTTTTGAGTCTGGGATCATTAGGGAATCAGAGTCCCCATTTGCTTCTCCCATCGTCATAGTCCGCAAAAAGAATGGCTCGGTACGTCTCTGTGTAGACTACCGGAAGCTTAATCTTCAAACTATTAAGGATGCTTATGCACTCCCAAAGCTGGAAGAAGCTTTCTCCGCCCTGGTGGGGTCAAAATGGTTTTCCGTGTTAGACCTGAAGTCGGGGTACTATCAGGTTGAAATGGACGAAGCAGACAAGCAGAAGACTGCTTTTGTTTGTCCATTAGGGTTTTGGGAATTCAACAGGATGCCCCAAGGAATTACAAATGCGCCGTCAACTTTCCAACGACTAATGGAGAGATGTGTAGGAGACATGAACCTAAAAGAGGTTTTAGTGTTCATTGACGACCTCATAATCTTCTCTTCCTCCCTGGAGGAACATGAGCAGCGTTTGAGGAAAGTTTTGCAGCGACTGACTGAGTATGGTCTCAAGTTGGCGCCAGAAAAGTGCAAGTTCTTTCAGACCTCGGTAAAATACCTTGGCCATGTAGTCTCTGAAAGGGGTGTGGAAACTGATCCGCAGAAAGTTGAGGCTTTAAAAACCTGGCCTGTCCCAACCAACTTGAAAGAGCTCCAATCCTTTTTAGGATTTGCCGGGTATTATCGTAGGTTTATCCAGGGGTATTCCCATATCACCAGGCCACTAAATGAGCTAACTTCTGGTTATGCACCGTTCCGGAAAGGGAACAAGAAACCTAAGACAAACACCAGTTCAGGCTATCACCATCCAAAAGAGCCGTTTGGACAGCGATGGACCCCCCAATGCCAAGAGGCATTTGACCAAATAATTATAAGACTTACATCAGCACCCGTACTGGGTTTTGCAGACCCACAGCTTCCGTATGTCCTTCATACGGATGCCAGTACTATTGGCTTAGGGGCTGCACTGTATCAGGTACAGGAGGGGCAGCCGAGAGTCATAGCTTTTGCGAGTCGCGGGTTGTCAAAGAGCGAGAGCAAATATCCAGCTCACAAATTAGAATTTTTGGCTCTTAAGTGGGCAGTAACCGAAAAGTTGTCAGACTATCTGTACGGTACTGATTTCACAGTAGTCACCGACAGCAACCCGCTGACTTATGTTTTAACATCAGCAAAGCTTGACGCAACAGGATACAGGTGGCTCTCCAGTCTTTCCACCTTCTCCTTTCAGCTGAAGTATAGGGCGGGTAAACAGAACTTGGATGCAGACGCATTGTCTCGCAGGCCTCATGATCCACCAGATAGCGACCATGTTTCCAGAAAAGAGAGTGAGAGACTTCGCCAGTTTGCTCTTTATCACCTCAGTGATGCAGGGTCTCCGGAGACAGTTCCTCCTCATGTGATCCAAGCTATCTGTGACCGACACACGGTCATGGTAGCTGGAGGTAGTGATGACGACCCACATACTCCTTGGTTGAGCTTGGTTGAGTCCCTAGCTCATCAGTCTTCTGCCATTCCAGTATCCTTCCAGGAAGAACTGGATGGGTCGCCTCTCATTCCATCAATGTCTGCAGACGAGCTGAGACAAAAACAGGTGGCTGATCCTGCCATAAATGCAGTAGTTGTTCAGCTAGAATCTGGTCAAAGTCCCCCTCCGAGTCTTCGAGCAGAGCTCCCTGAACTCCCTTTGCTCCTTCGTGAACTAAATCGTCTAGAGATGCAGAATGGAGTGCTTTATCGCAGACGACAAGCTGAATCCAACCTCACTTACCAATTGGTGCTCCCTGAGGGGTTGAGGTCACGTGTTCTGAGAAGCCTTCATAACGATATGGGCCACTTAGGAGTGGAGCGGACAGTGGACATGGCCAGAGCCAGATTTTATTGGCCGAAAATGCAGTCTACCATCGAAAAGATGATTAAAACCTGTGAACGATGTGTACGCAGGAAGACACCACCAGAGAGAGCCAGTCTATTAGTAAATATCAAGACCTGTAGACCTTTGGAGCTGGTTTGTATGGACTTCCTGTCCGTAGAGCCAGATAGGTCAAACACAAAGGACATATTAGTGATAACTGATCACTTTACCAAATATGCAGTGGCAATCCCAACACCCAACCAGCGAGCACGTACTGTTGCAAAGTGCCTTTGGGAAAATTTCATTGCACATTATGGTTTCCCAGAGAAACTACACAGTGATCAGGGTCCTGATTTTGAATCTAAGACTATAAAGGAGCTCTGTGAACTTGCTGGCATGAGGAAGGTGCGCACAACACCTTACCACCCAAGGGGTAACCCGGTTGAGAGGTTCAACCGTACTCTCCTTCAGATGTTGGGAACACTAGATCAGTCTGATAAGCTGCATTGGAAGGATTTTGTTAAACCGCTCGTGCACGCTTATAATTGCACAAAGAATGACACCACAGGGTTTTCCCCCTATGAGCTCATGTTTGGGAGACAACCACGACTTCCCATTGACCTGGCACTGGGACTGCCGGTTAATGCTGTCAAACATACACATTCTCAGTATGTGCGTAATTTAAAATCTCGCTTGGAGGAGAGCTATAAGATTGCTGCCTCCAATGCAGGGAAGACTGCTGACCGAAATAAGATCAGGTTTGATAAGAGAGTGGTAGATTCAACTTTGGAAGAAGGTGATAGAGTCCTCGTTCGAAATGTGAAGCTCCGTGGCAAAAATAAGCTGGCAGATGAGTGGGAGGAAAGTATTTATACTGTCCTTAAGCGAGCCGGTGACATGCCAGTTTACACAGTTAAGCCCGAGAACAAAGAAGGACCTGTTCGAACCTTACACCGTGACCTACTCCTTCCTTGTGGGTTTTTGCCTGCAGCTCCAGAACACGAACCTGACAGAGGTCCCCCAGCTAGGAGACCCAAAACAAGGCATCGTTTAGTCAGTGAGGTTGAAGAAGATGATGATTCAGAGTCTGAGTCTCCGTCTAGTTGGCCATTGTCTTCTCATCCTGTGATAGACCCAGATTCTGTTGTTACTGTGGTTGAAACACACAAGTGGAGTAATCCTCTTTGTGAAGAAGTGCTGGAACCTAACCCTGAAATATTATTTGTTCCTACTGTCCCTGACACTCCTTCAGTCCAGATTCCTGTAGAGAAAGAACCTGAAGTAGCAGTGCAGGACTTACCTGATGTAGACAATCCGCCAGAAGAAGGTTTTCTACCTGCAGAGGAGATTGGCATCTTACCTGAACCAGGATCCTTGGTTAACTTGGTTCTCCATGAAATCACTCCCCCTTCTACAGATCTAGATTCAACTAGGGAACCTCTTCCTGAAAAGGATGAGGCAGATCCAGCTGTTGCTGATGTAGAGGAGAACCATGATGGGAACACGGTGGTGACTGAGCAGCCTCAGTCCATTCAATCACGAGATGACAGATGTCATAATGTGAAACCCTCTCTTCGTCGCTCCCAGAGGAAATGTGAAAGGCCTGAGAAGCTTCAGTACTCAAAGTTGGGTAGTCCATTATTGATGGTAGTAAACTCTCTCTTCCAAGGCCTTAGTGAGGCATTGGCAAGTTCCTTAGTAAAATGACATATTGTCCCTGAATAATGTAAGCAGATGCCCAGGGACGGGCATACTGTCAAGAGGGGAGGGTGTAACCCATACAAGTTTTATGTCTAATAAATAGTTCAGTTAAATTTGGAAGATGCATCAAGGGAATAAATAAATTAGTTTTATTGTAAATACATTAAAAATAAATTACTCGTAATTTTAAGGCGAGTAGCTCCCCCCATCCATTTCCTGTTCCGGTTCGCGAAGCGCTCGTAGATTTTCAGCTGCGTATGAGAAACCATCACGTTGCAACAACGTTGAGAAAGAAAGAAGTTTTCCATCGGATGGAAAAGTGCCCAAAAACTTTGTGCTTGAGCTCGGATAAAGTCCTCCAACCTTTCAGTGCTGCCGAGTGATCGCCGATTTCGAAAGTGGCGAAAAGTGAGTTTAATCAGCTTCATAGCTGTAAAGTTGTTAGCCCGCGTGCTACTGTTAGCTTTAGCATCATGTTGCTAACACGTAGCAGCTACGTCGCCGGGAAGCGCGGTGTTTGAGTCAACTCTTACTTCGTCTGAAAGGTAAAGCATGATCAAAATGCTCAAAGCACTGGATAATCAATAATAAATTGGTTTAACGTGGAAATGTGCTCATTATAATTTTAGAGTCTGGCGATTAGCTTGGGTGCAGCTGTGCTGAGTGTCTGAGCTCAAGTGATTTGGAGATTGGTGAGGATCATCATTGTTATTAAGATGTTTTCTTGCAGTTGTTTGCACTTTCATTGTTTTTATGTGTAAATGCTCTTATGCATATTTGTTTTGCACACGGTTCGTGCTGTCAAAGTTTTAAAATGTTTCGATTCATTTAAATGAAGCAGTTAGATATATATATTTGCAGGTTGCACTGATAAAAATATTGTTTACAGATTTTCATCTTAAATTTGTTAGTGATATTATTACATGTTGTGATTCAAATTATTCTGAATACACTGTAAAACAATAGTGTTTCATTAGATATTCTCTGAACCTGTCTCATTGGCAGGTCAGGTTTTTTTTTCCCCCTTCTTTTGTGTACCCCCCTCGACCTCATTGGTATATTCCGGAGCGGATATTCTGATAGTCATGATGGCGAGCCTCCCACCTGGATCAGATGGAAAGGACTACACCTCTTCTGTGATCACTGGATTTTGCTTTGTGTGACCTACAGTGCGGTAGGCCAGAACTAAGAACACTGTCACTCATCTGTGAGCACCAGCCCTAGCAACTATTTATTTTATTGTGAAAGTTTTTGACCGACTTAGACTGACTTGGACTAGTTTTTTCTCTGACCTATTTTATTTAATTTGCTACTCTTGGGTTGGTGTGGGACAGAAAGGAAACCCTCCTTTAAGACATCTGATAGTGAACTGAACTGCGAATCCTACTCATCAGCCTGAGTTGTTTGTGAACACTGAGAACAGGCAGTGAAAGAGATTTTTTTGTGAACAGTTGGCCAAAGAACAAACAAAGAACAAAAACCCAAGTCATTAAGTGTCCACATATATTGTATTGTCTTAATTATTTGTGTTACTGTCTTTTATTGTCTTTTATATATAAAACTGGTATATGTTCAAGCATCATATTGGTACGGTGTGTTGTTTAGATAATTCCCTGCTGCTTCCCGAGAGTCGAACCGAGAATTGAAATTACTCCTTAGTCTTTGTTGTGAGCTCCATTGTCTCACAAGTGCTACACATGATTGATGGTTTTTGTCCTTTTTGACGGATTGACTCCGGAGTTCATTCCTTTGTCCAGCTAATACTTCTCTTTCTTTAGTTGTGTTTTTATCTTTTGGACTTCTAATATTGATCCTAAATTTTGATCTTTACTTTGGATAACTGGTTAACACAGGCTGACCAAAGCTTCAGAACCAGTGCTACAGAGTTTCTTTTTTGGACTGACCTAAAGCTGGACATTTTCATCTCTTGCCATATCACCGCAAGTCATTCACTGTCCATCATCGATACCACCAGCCGAGCCGCGGGAGGGTCCGCATCCGCAGAGCTGCCTGATCCAAACCTTTCGATCCACCATGTGACGCATCTTCTGGCCTTCTTGGGAATCGTTCGGGATCCAAACCACCTGCCAACTTCCTCATTTGTCCGGGAGAGTCACTACAACGGTCGTAAGTCGGCTCGATCCAAACAGAACCGGACGAGTCCTGCTCGGATCAATTTTCTGCTTATCTGCTCTAAGGATGGTCGGTTGTCTGACAGTGATCTTAGTAGTTCTACATCTTAGTTAAACTTCCAGCTTTAAACAGATTAGATTCAGTTTTCCCTCTTTCCTTTTAGGATTCAGAGATCCTTTTCAGTCCTGAACCTTAGTTCAATTAGCACCGCAGGTTAATTAACTTTTGTTTATTTCTTGCATACATTTCATTCATTCTGACACATTGAAATAAGATTCTGGTTTGAACTCCATATTCTGCATTTTACAATGTTTGATTCATTTTCCATGTGAAGTCCTTTGTAAATATTTCCTTTTCATTTATGCATGATTAGTTTAGTAATAAATATTTCATATTTATCCTAAACTGGTCTGGTTATTGTGAACTCCTCCTTTGAACCATGTTATGGGTCCTTTCGAATTAAGAATTCACGTTATTAGCGTCCTGAGACTGATTGATTGATAACTGATTGATTTGACTAGCTTGCATTAATTAATTTATTAAACTAATTAATTGAATACTCTAATGGTGTCCACACAGCCATTAGATTAGGATAAAGCTATCTGTGTGGTGGTGCTCCCGAGGTAATTAATAAAACATAATCTTCTGAAATTATTAGAATTAATAATTTTATTAAACATCTTTAATGTTTAATGACGCTAAATGCTACAATACTAATTTTCCACATTGACTTCATCACATTTGTGACATCATAGAAGTCTGATGTCCAACACGCTCCATTCATGTGAAGCATCGATGGGCAGAGTGTTGTTCGGAAACAAATACTGTGAAACATTTACTAGAATTTCACTGACTGCTCAGGTCTACCCTTTTTTTCCCCAATATTTTTCCTTTCATTTTTTTTATCGTGTATAGTAGATTTTATATATGTACATATTTTGATTGTTTGTCATTGTATGAGCCATATTTAAGTCATGTTATGTACTTTGCCTCCATGCTACTAGGGGGCGATATGTACTTTGGGGCTCAGCAGATCTTGAGTCCGGGTAGGCTTCTTAAGCGAGGAAAATACGAGCACAGGTTGTTGCTGAATGGAGAAGCAAACAGTTTTCGACTGCGCCTGTGTATGCGCCTGAGATGCGCCTGGGCTAGCTAGGTGTATTCGTCTAGGTATGCGCTGTATTTATGCCAGTGTTAGCGTCTATTTATATGTTGAGAATGTCGGTTTGTTATTTATTATGCATTGAGCTTCTACCTGTTGTACAGAAGGCGAATAAATGTAAATAATTACTCATTCACAGAATTCTTTTATTGTTTGGAGCGCATCGGGCGCACGTCAAGCTAGTAATCCTTCCAATTAGCAACACGTACTAGACTTCGTTTAGGACTTAGTCAGTACAATTTAAGTCGAAAACTGGTTTCGTTTGGATTACCGTTCATCGAGAGGACGTGGACTTATATTGCGTTTTCGTTTGCCAACCCGGATGTGAGGAGGGCAAATGTTGGGAGTTGCCGGTCTGGATGTGAGGAGGGCAAATGTTTGGAGTTGCCAATTGCCAGCGAAGCATTAGCATTACCACACCAGGACACCATTCATCAAAGCCGGCCAACGCTCGATTGGGGTATGTTTTAACCAGCGCTGGGTTTTATGAAAGACCATGACTATGTGCGTGCACACACTCGCTTAAATCCAATGCATTGGTAGCAGACTGGTCTAAAAATAACATTGTTCGTCGACTGACTTTTCGTGCTACACGAACTGTTTGCGGACTAATTGATTTATAGACAATTAACTGTGGGCGGTCATTATGGCCAAAGAGGAAAAAGGACAACTTCACCCCAAGACTAAACTTGTGGGTGTAGGGGTTGAATCACGTACTAGACTTCGTTTAGGACTTAGTCAGTACAGTCATTCTTATATATTGTAAAATTTTGTAAGATATTGTGAGAACGAGCCAGTCTTCTGAATGGCTCTTTGAAAGGAACGGCTCCTCAAGATTCGGCTCCCTTCAAAGATCCATAAATCCCACCTCTCCGTGTCACCGTGCACCAGCAGCATGTGAACCACACACACGTCACGCAGCTCTCCGTGTGTCGGGTGAGGTGAGCGCACAGCACAGTTTGAGGTCTCGTAACATCACAAAAACTGTCAGTTTTATATTATTTTTTAAAATGAAACCAAAAGGGAAGAGAAAGAGAGAGTTAAGACCGCGGTGAAGCCAGTTTTAGGTTGGATATTCTACAGATATTTGCACTAGAGCTACCAGTGTCTCTTTTAGGGACCATCAACAAATGACAGGCTTTCTGTGAAACAGAAATTCTCATAAAGGACATAAAACAATATTTTCATACTAAAAAAAAGCAAAATTCTGACGTAAACAGAGAGAAATAACGTGTTTTTTGTTTTCATACAGGGTGACAAATCTTTTGGGAGGAGTACGCTTTAATGCTCAAAATGAAACAAAGTTCAGAATGAGTTAAACTATCACCCTGAAACCCAGGTAGTAACCATCACTGTGGAATGTGTATGAAGAGAGTTCTGATTTCCATCGTTTGTTATGGTGTTTATGATTTTACTGCCATGTTGAAAAATAAATATGTTCTTACACTCATTAATATCTCAATTAGTGCTTTTGGTGGGAATGTGGCAGTGGCACGGGGCGGTGTGTGTGAGGGGGGTATGTGGTAGGGGGCCTGTACCCCAGTAGAACGTTATTCCTAGCAACGCCCCTGGCCCAGACCCACCACCCCCAGGCCCACCCAGGTCTCCCCCACAAGCTGCACCAGTAGCTAAATACAGGTCAGAGGCATCTCCTGTGCCGCCCCCACCTGTCTGATTTACCGAGGTTTTATTTTAAGCTATTTGTTCAGGAACTTGGTCTTATATCTGGTCTCCTCCTCTCAGCCTCATCTGGTGGTTTTCCAACTTCCTGTTTAGCAGAAACTCTTCCATACTGAAGTCTTTCTGTCCCCAGACAGTGTGAGGAGGACACTCAGCAGGATCGATGCTCGCAAAGCTTCTGGTCCTGATAACAGACCTGGTCGTGTGCTGAGGGACTGTGTCAGGAAGCTCACGGATGTCTTCGCGGACATCTTCAACATGTCGCTGAGCCAGGATGTCGTCCCCACATCCCTCAAAACCACCACCATCATCCCTGTCCCAAAGAAGTCGTCCTCCTGTTTCCATGACTACCCTCCGGTAGCCCTCACTCCCATTCTTATGAAGTGCTTCTAACGGCTATTGTTGAAACACATAAGGTCTGTCCTCCCACCCTCCCTGGACCTCTTCCAGTTTGCATATCGGTCCCACCACTCGACCGACGATGCCGTCTCCACTGCCCTCCACACAGCCCTCACACATCTGGACACAAAGACTCTTACGTCTGTTCATAGACTTCAGTTCAGCATTCAACACAATCATCCCCCAACAGCTCATTCTGAAACTGGACCAGCTGGGTATTAACACCTCACTGTGCAACTGGCTGCTGGACTTCCTGACCGGGAGACCACAGGCAGTTCAGGTCAGCAGGAACACATCCAGCATCACCACACTGAACACGGGGTCCCTCAAGGATGTGTGCTGAGCCCCCTCCTCTTCCCTCTGCTGACCCACGACTGCACACCGTCACACAGCTCCAACCTCCTCATCCAGACTGTGGAGGGTCTCATCAGCAACGAGGATGAGACAGACTACAGGAGCGAGGTGAACCGCCTGGTCTTGTGGTGTGAACACAACAATGTCTCTCTGAATGTGGAGAAGATGAAGGAGATGGTTGTGGACTTCAGGAGACCACGCCCCCAGCATGCACCTCTGACCATCAATGCTGCTACGGTGGAGAGAGGGAGCAGCACCAAGTTCCTGGGTGTGCACGTCACAGAGGACCTCTCCTGGACCATCACCACCACATCACTGACCTAGAAAAACAACCAGCAACATCACCGTGTGGTACAACGCCTGCTCCACATCCTGCAGGAAGACCCTCCAACACATCGTGAGAGCAGCTGAGAAGATCGTCAGTGCCTCTCTCCTCCCTACAAACATCTCCACCTCTCCTCACCCGTAAAGCCCTCTGCATGGAGAGAGACCCCACCCACCCGTCACACAGCTTCTTCACTCTGCTGCCATCAGGAAGGAGACTGCAGAGCCTGCAGGCCAGGACCAGGACCAGGACCAGCAGAGTGAGGGACAGCTTGGTCCACCAGGCTGTCAGGATGCTGAACTCTCTCCCTGCTCGGCCCCCCTTCCACACATCCTGGACTCTGATGCAGATCTGCTGCAGAACTGACAATAAAACTGACTTTTTCCTCCCTGTTGAAGTGAACTTTTTCCTCCACTAGAGGCCACATGATGAAGTAGGCGGGGCTCTACTTCTGCACTGTGTTCAAGCTTTCTGTCAATAAGAAGAGCTGCTGTGAAGAGAACAATTGTCAGACTGAATGTTGAACATCAGCTAGTTTCTCCTGCTGATTGAAACCTTGTTGTACAGATGGAACATTGGCTGTGGATTATTCTGGCTGCTCTTTTCTTTGGTAAGATAGAAACTCAACATGTTTCCTCTTCAAACACTTGAACACATTACTGAGCTGTACATGAAGAGCTTTTAATGTTCATTCTACAGAAAATCACAGCACATCATTTCTGCTGCCATTTGTTACCTTGTAAAAACACCTTCTATGCTTCAAAGTGACAATGATGAGTGGAAATGACATCTATTCTACATGGAATAGAACTCTTTAAAGCTGCTCATTCTTCTCCTTTAATCAATCATCTTTATTGATTCATCTCTTCCTCTGCATGTTCTGTTCTTCCTCAGAGTGTAAAGGAGAAGACACAGTGACCCAGCCAAGAGAAGATGTTACTGTTGCTGAAGGAGATCATGTTACACTCAGCTGTACTTTTACTACCAGTTCTACAGTTCCAAGATTATTCTGGTACAAACAAGAAGTAAATAGTTTCCCAAAGTACATGCTGAGACGTTTCTCAACATCAGAAGAGAATGATCCAGAGTTCAGCAAAGACAGATTTGATGCTGAGATCAGAGACAAATCATCAGTTCCTCTGAAGATCCAGAAGCTTCATGTGTCTGACTCTGCTGTGTACTACTGTGCTCTGCAGCCCACAGTGACAGGAAACAGCAAAACTCTGTACAAAAACCTTTGGAGCAAAGACAACGCAATACTCCACAACGTCCACTAGAGGGCCTCACACACTGTTAAAGCTCTGATTGTTGAGTCATTGGACTGATGACAAAGACAAGAGAGAAATGAAGCAGTAAAGATCAGAGACAGAGACAGAGCTGCTGTGGAAGCAGGAAACAATCTGATTGGTTGAGCTGAACTGAAAACATCATGGCCCCGCCCACTGAACTTCAGCTCATCCAATGACATTATTTCTTCCTCATTCTACTGCAGTGGAAGAACATTGTTCATCTGCTGTGTGTCTGGCTTTAAGAACTCCAAAGACATGTTGCTTTACCTCTTTTTGCTTCTATCTCACATTCTAGGTGAGTTTAAGAACAGGGATTAAAGTTTGCTTGAAGCTGCTGCATTAACCACATATACAGACTGCATTTCACTACTTTTCTGCTTTCTTTGCTCTGATAGAATGAAAATCATCTTTGGATCATCTTGTAAATTGAACTGACAGAGTTCTACAGTTGATTTAGTTGTGAATGTCCACAGAGTAACACTGTACAGGAGACATTTTCCACTGTCTTCTCCTCTCAGCCTCATGGACAATGTTAGTCTGATGGCTTCATTTTCTCTACTTTTTCCAGGACTAAAAGCTGCAGACACAATCTCTCCTGATCAAGATGAAGTCAGTGGAAGAGAAGGACGACCTCTCACACTCACATGTACATATCAGACTGATGCTAACTACGTTTGGCTTTACTGGTACAAACAACATTCTGACCTTCAGGCTCCTCAGTTTATACTCTGGAAAGGAGCTAAAAGTTCTACAGCTGAATATATTCCTGAATCTAGTCGGAAGCGATATTCCTCAGAAACATCGTCTACAACAACCAGCCTGACCATCAGCGAGCTAACCCTGGCAGACACAGCTCTCTACTACTGTGCTCTAGGAACACAGTGATACAAAGTGTAGAAGAGGCTGTACAAAAACCTGAACACAGATATCTGACTACTCTTCAAAGAGGAGGGAAGTGGTATTCAGACCACAGCTTCATATCAGATGGATTCTGCTCATTCCTGTTTTATCAGAGTCTCTGTGGTTCCAGCTGCAAACACTAATTATTCTAATAGAAAAACTCACCAACAATGTGCTTCATAGAGCTTTGGAAAGAATAGAAAATGTTTTAAAATGTGTTATAGAGAAGATAAAATGAAGAAAACCAAGCAGAGGTTGCAGAGCGCTGAAAAGCAGAGTTTATATTTCCACTTAAACAAATAAAAACCTATAAGGTTTTATAGACAATGATGCAGAGTGAATCAGCAGTGTTAGGAGAGTAGAGTAAGACAGACGTCACCATTTACCCAAAATATACAATATTCTTCCACATTTCTGGAGCATAAAATACACAAACATGTCCCCAAAGTAGCAGGTAAGCTGCACCAGATGATCTAAGTATTGTGTTTGTGCAGGACTTAATAACCACTGCGTGTTGCTCCGTTTGTGGCGTTTATTCAACTGACACACACTACACACTTCACGACTTTTGCCGTACATCGCTACTGTCACCCTTAAAGACACAGTAACCAACAGGCGCATTAAGGAGAACAGCTGCCTGTTGAGAACATAACATCCCCCCAGGAACATAAGCAAACATTCGTCCCGCAAATCACCCAGTGTCATCATCACCCTGTCACATTGTCCCCATGCCAGACAGGCGGGGCCCTCATCCGCTGGGGGCGTGATGGTGGTGAAGCTGCGTTGAGTGGCGCTGGTGGGTCATCCCCCACCCGATTAGCTCCTGGCCTGGGCTGCCAACCTAACGCTGCCGGCGACAGGAGTGATGTTGGTGCAGCGGGTCTGTGGACTCTATGCAGACGGTTTGCGTGCCAATGAGTCCCGTTTTCCAGTCTGTAAGTGGCAGGCCCAAGCTGCTTAGTCACCCGCAGGGGCTCTGACCAGTATGACTGCAGCTTATTTTGGCGGTGGAGGCGTTTGATCCTGACCCAATCCCCTGCTGAAAACGAGGGGCTCTGCACTCTGTGTGTGACATCATACTTCTTTTTCATCCGAGCCTGGGAATCTCTCACCTTAGCTCTAGCAATCTGGAGCCCTGGGCTCCCGCGCACAGAAGCAGGCTCAGCTCTCAAGCAGTCCAGTGGTTGCCGAAGTTCACGTCCGATCATGAGCAATGCAGGTAACACTCCGGTGGTGGAATGTTTGGAGGCCCGGATGGTCAGGAGAGTTTGGTTGAGAGCATCGCTGAAGGTCCTCCCTTCCTCTAGACATGCTCTGATACCATTTTTCAGAGTTTTATTCAGTCTTTCCACGCCGCCATTACTCTCTGGGTGATACACTGCCGTCCTGATGTGCTTGATGGACCGCAGTGTGAGAAACTCTGTGAACTCAGCAGATGTAAACTGGGGTCCGTTATCAGTTGTGACCACACTTGGGAGGCCCCAGCGCCCAAACAGGTTGTCCAGGCGATCGACGATGGTGTGCACAGTAATGGAGCTTAAAAGAAAAACCTCTGGCCATTTCGAATGAAGATCGTGCACCACCAGCAGGTAATGGGCATGAGCCGGTGCCCCATGAAGTTCTCCGCAGATGTCGACCTGGATATGTTCCCAGGGTGAAGACAGCCAGGGTGGGGTGAGAGGGGCTGTGGCAGGCTGGCCTGTTTTCCCACTCAGAAGGCAGCAGGCACAGTTACGCACCAGCTCCTTAATGTCAGGCACACTGCCCCCCAGCAGGAGAGCTCATCACGGAAGAGGTAGTAGGGGAGAAGCCTATCCTCCACTTTGGCAGGCCAGCCGTCCCGGACGTAGGTGCGGAGAGTCGTGAGGGCCTCATCAGCAGCTGAGGCCTGCTGCAGCTCCTTCAGGGTGACTACTAACCTGAGAGGCCTGTGCAGGATGTGGACTCAGTCTTCATCGCCCTCAGGATCTGATGACACTCCGCCAATCTCTTTTGACACAGACACAGCCCTTGACAGGAGGTCGGCCACCATGTTGGCCCACCCAGGCATAAACTCCAGACTGAAGTTGTACTCGTTCAGCCTGTCAGCCCACCTTAAGAGTCTCATAGGCCTGTGTCCCGAGCCCTGGGTTGCCAGCAGTGCCGTCAGTGCTTGGTGGTCCGTGCGTATGGTGAACGACCTCCCATATAGGTAAACATGCCAGCATTCACAAGCCCACAGGCAGGCCAGGGCCTCCCTCTCCCCCACAAAAAAGCTCTGTTCCGCTGGAGTGAGTGCTCGTGAGGCGAAAGCCACCAGGTGTTCCACCCCATCTTGAGTCTGGGAGAGCACAGCGCCCAGCACCACCCCGGAAGCATCACAGGTGACTAAGGTGGGCGCGGTCAGGCTGAAATGGGCCAGCGTGGGCGGTGACGGGAGCTGCTGTTTGATGGTGCGCACGGCTTCCTGGCAAGCCGGGGTCCAGTCCCACGCGGCCTCCTTCCTGAGCAGCTGGTGCAGCGGAGCTGTTAAGTCCCAGAAGCGTGGCATGAACCTGAGGTAGTAGGCGGCCATTCCCAGGAAGGAAGACAGCTGGGAAAGTGACTGTGGGTCTGGGATGGACAGAATGCCCTCAGTGTGGGACATAATAGGGGTGATGCCCTCCTTCGAGAGCCTGAACCCCAGGAACTCGACTTCCTCGACCCCGAACGAGCACTTTTCAGCATTCAGAGGGACCCCATGCTGCTCAAAACGCTGGAAGACTTGCACCAGGCGAGCATCATGCAGGGTGACGGAGGGTGCGTGCACGACCACGTCATCCAGGTAGATGGAGACACCCTCGATACCAGCCAGTATGAGTGACATTATCTTCTGAAAGCAGCTCGGGGCTGATGAGAGTCCAAATGCCATGCGTTTGAATCTGAAAACTCCCACGTGTGTGACAAACGCTGTGAGGTCCATGCTGGTTTTCGCCAGAGGGACCTGTAGGTAGCCGTTGCGTAAGTCCATCTTCCAGCACCCCAAAGTCACAAAGCCTAGCCAGCTCACATAAAGCTGACACGAACTGGGCAACGGTCTCACCCGGCTTTTGGGACCTCTGACGAAACTCAAAGCGGTGCATGCGCCGGCTCCTCCCAGAGCTGAAATGCGCCTTCAAAGCGGCAGTGGTTGTGGCGTACTTATCATCCGACAAGGTGAGCGTGGCAAAGACTCGTTGTCCCTCCTACCCGAGACAATGGCGCAGGAGTGCGCACTTCCTTGCTTCTGCTAAGTCCAAGTGTCCCAACGCCAGCAAATAATCCTCAAAGGACCGCAGCCACCTCTCCCAGGGAACAGCTGGGTCGCCGGGAACAGGTAAAAAAGGTGGAGGAGGCGGCAAGGCAAGTTCAGACATCCCCGTTCGCCAACTATTGTGTTTGTGCAGGATCATCGCTACATACATCGCTACTGTCACCCTTAAAGACACAGTAACCAACAGGCGCATTAAGGAGAACAGCTGCCTGTTGAGAACATAACACTAAGAAATCAGAACATGCCAGAAAATCTGAGATGTGTTTGGAGCCAACTTGGATTCATGAAAACCTCCAACCAGACCAGGGGGGTTTCCACAAAGCTGGATTAAGGGAAAGCCGGGCTTATCTTGATAAGTCTGGATCATTTCAGAGAGAGCTCTGTTCCATAAAGGTGGTTTATGTGAATGCCGCTGAGTAACCATGGTAACTGATGCACCAGAACTAGCCTGCTCGGGGCAGGCTAACGTTCAAGCTTAGCTTAGCTGCATGCCAAAGATACAGATTCCCTAAAGAAAAGTTCCACCTGGTAGAACGCTGCACTCCCACCTCATTCTGGTATTAAATTAAAATAAAAACACTTGTTATCATATCACTACTTTGTCTTATATAATCAATAAATCTGTCAGCGCCGATGTAACTAAAGAAACACGACTATACACGTACTGAACATGAAATAAAAAGAACATGGTGTTCATTAAAACTAATTAACACCTTATTAACCCTGCAGAGGGCGCACGCTTCATTCAAAGCTCATTCAGACCACCAGACCCACGGTTTTCAGGGGGAGGACCACCAGTAGCAGTGGCCTCTGACGTTGTCTCGGTCTCTGACGTTGTCTCGGTCTCTGACGTTGTCGTGGTCTCTGATGTTGTCTCGGTCTCTGACGTTGTCTCGGTCTCTGACGTTGTCTTGGTATCTACAGAGCAACATGTTTACAGCTCAACACGTTTAGAACAAACATTTCTTCAAAGATTCCTCCCACTCTGAGACATGTTCTGGTTCTTTATTTCCACCTGCTGCAGGTTCGCTTTGCTGGTAAGATGCTGCTGCTGGTGGAACAGAGTTAATGTAGATCACACACACACACACACACACACACACATTCCTGCACTTACTGCACAGTGAGGTCCGAGTGAAAAGGTCCACATAGCGAGGACCACCCTTTCTGTTTAAATTAGGAACACAAAAATACCATTTATGGACACAGGGTGGCACCCTTCTCCCAAACACTGCCTTAGATTACATTAAACACCAACATTTAAAAAAAAAGTTTTCAACAGGTTATGTGAGGACCAGTCAATGGCTTTGGGTTTTTTATGATTTAAAATGAACTAGAATGCTTTTTTTACTGAATATTAATAATTGAAATCTGTATTGACATATATTACATTTGTAAAGGATGGAATTACAAATAACAGGGCAGTTTTGTTTAATGAAAATAGTATTTATTAAAGAGCAAATTGGTTATTTCAGTATAAAGAAGAATTTGAATTACCAGTTTAGCTGTCAAAAGGTAAAGCATATAATGATTTTCTTAAGACATTATGGTATCAGTTAAGCCTATTGTCAATTTTCAAAACAACTTCTTTTTAAGTCATATCAATTCTGTGGCTTTTTTCTATGTAAAAAAGAATTAGAATAGTAGTCCTAACTGATAGCTGAGCTGCCAGTTAAAACTGGAAATTTGTTGATCACATTTGATTAAGATGTAATATGATTGTGACCTTTTGTGGTTGCGCATACATTTAGTAATTAATCAAGTGAACTTCAGAAGTGCATGCTTCTTTTTCTGAAAGCTATTCCTGTTCCACAGTGTTAAACACAAACATGGCAGACTCAATCCATAAATAACAATAACAACTGGTGGACATTAGATTTATAACTTAGTCTTGGCAACCAAAAACGCCAGTAACAAGACTGTTGTGCAAAGTGCAGAAGATATAAACATATTACAACTATTCAAAATGCAGCTTTTGATTTGAACAATATAGAACAGCTAGGTGTTTCCTGAGAAATTTTCCAAAAACTTAAAAAAAAACTGCATGTGTCAGTTCCTACTCAACGCAAACTGCTACATAAAAGATTTGCTGTGATGTAGGCCTCCTAACAAATGAACAGGCATAACAAACCCCTTAAAACACGGGAATAATCACCCTCTTACTCTCTCCCTTATCTTTTAGCACCTATCATCTCAGTTTCCTCCCTCTGTTGTCCTCTTTTAATTCAAAATGCAAGCTTTTTCTTGATTTTAACAATTTCATTGTAGACAAAATATTTCACGTCTTTCCACGACCGTGTTCTCAGGACTGGAGACTCTTTGCAAATACACATCATGCAGTCTTCCTTTGCTGGAACCTTCTTCAGTGCGATGAACTTGGCAAGTTGTCGTTTTACTGCAGTCCTCTCCTTGTCAGTCCAGGGTCTCTTACCTTGTTTCTTGACTTCCATTTCTGGAACATCTACAAAACAAAAACCAAAAGGTGTTTATTAGACATTGAGCTGATAAAGTGCGACCTTATTGAAGTTTTTTTTTTTTACCTGCCTCGATTGACTGATAACAGTAACATGCTTACGTATTTTTTAATTTGTTCTTTTTTATTATTTTAACTCAAACTCAGCTGCACATATTTATCTTTTTATGTTAGTTAGCTTTAGTTAGTTTTATTATTTTTATATTCCTATCTCTTTTCATTGCTATTTGAATAGGTGCAGCTGCAACATAAGAATTTCTCCCTGGAGATCAATAAAGTATTCTGATTCATATGTTTGTTACAATGTAAACATCTAAAATAAAAAGTTTAAAGAGGCCAATTTGTTTTAGATGGTTAGATGTATCACTCCGGGTGACTGACCTGAATAGTTTGAAAATATTTTTCTGTACATTGATAAATACCTAAAGGTCTAGTTCTATGCATTTGTCTTTCTATTGTATTTTTCATAACATTAAGGCCCGTTTCTACCTAGAATCCATAATGAGATGAGACGATTTTAAGATGTCGCAGGAAGAAGCTGCAGCAGTGAGAACTGTCAGTTTCAGAGTGGCTGATTTTATTGTGAGGAGAATCAAAAGATGTCTCAATTGCAAATATTAAATGTATCAAAGTAATTATGTCTCCTCAACCAATCAGATAAAGATCAGAATACAACAGGTGCACCAAATATTATTGACGGTTAACAAATAAATAGTTAAATATTAAGTATGCTCCGCTTCATTAAATCAGACCACAAAAAAAAAAAAAAAAAAGAAAGAAGAATAGACCGCACTGACAGACAGAATGATCAGGACAGATAACTTGCCAGATCAGATGGAGAATTAGCTCATCAGCTGTATAAACAGCAGCATTCACTCTGTAACTGTAGTGCAGGTAATTTTGTAACTGAACAAGTCAAATAAAATAAACAAAAACACCACCCTTTGGTCTATTTCCATCATCTTTAGTGTATCCAGTAAGTTATGTCTTTTTAATTAACACTGAGCTGATGTTGTTGGTTCTGGAAACTAGTTGTATATTAAAATGTTAATTTGTTTACTTCATCACAAAGGCCGTTTGAGACATTAATCTAAGATGCATTTTCGCTATTCTTGATCCAAAGGAGAGATCTGTATCAGAGTCTGATTCTGAGGACCTGCGACAGATCTCTTTGCCAATAACCCACTATCAATGTTGACATTTATGTTTAGATGCTACAGTCAAAGCCTGAAAATCTGAGGTGGTATTAGAGTGGACATATGAGGTGATTATTATCAAATATAATACACCATCTCCTCATTTGGAAGAAAAAAAAAAAAAAAAAGCGAAATGGCGCTGTGCGAGCGGCTGCGTGTTACGGCAGCTCTGCCTCCTCTTTTCCTTTTTTTAGCGTTTTCTATGGTTTTTAGATGTGGTTTTCTTTTTTTCTTTATAGTAGTCAGTATCAGGTGCAATTCTGCACATGGGAAGCCTACTTTTATTACTTTTCTATTTGGACTTCTGCTTCTTTTGGCACTTTTCCAGACTTCGGTGGGGGACACCTTTGGTTTCAGCCACGGCGCCATTGTTTACACCAGGGACCAGCTGTTAGCTCTGAGCGGCACTGCTCTTCTTTATGCAGAGAAGCCGGAGATTCCCGCAGAGATATGGAGAAAAAGAAGAGGCTGCAGAGCAGGAAGAAAGCTCCAGGAGAGGAAACGGAGGTACAGGCCATATTTACCCTCTGATTATGGGAAACGTTCGTTCCCTCTCCAACAAGACCGACGAGCTTGCGGCGCTGACCAGGCTACAGCAGGAGTTCAGGGAATGTAGCCTCATGTGTTTAACGGAGACGTGGCTGAATGGACTTATTCCAGACTCTGTGGTTTCCCTGGATGGATTCAAACTTTCGCGCGCGGATAGGAGTGCGGCGGAGAGTGGTAAGAGGAAAGGCGGGGGACTCGCGGTGTATGTCAACGAGAGATGGTGCAACCCGGCGCACGTCTGTGTAAAGGAACAACTCTGCACCAGGGACATTGAGTTACTCGCTGTGGGCATGCGGCCGTATTATACTGTTTAATGTGTACATCCCTCCCTCGGCCGATGCAGCAGCTGCTTGTGAGCTGCTCCACAGCGCAGTGACTCAGATGCAGACTCGCCACCCGCAGTCCCTCCTGACGCTGGACCTACTGTATGCTAATGTGAAGGACGCATACACCTCCGCCCCCCTCCCCCCGCTTGGACGCTCTGATCACAACCTCGTACATCTGCTCCCTGAATACACACCCAGGGTGAGAAGACAGCTGGCACAGAAGAAGTCTGTGAAAGTGTGGACCAATGAGGCCAATGAGAGACTGAGAGACTGTTTCCAAACCACAGACTGGGAGACACTCTGCAGCTCTCATGGAGAGGACATTGATGGCCTGACCCACTGCATCACGGACTACATCAGCTTCTGTGTGGAGAACACTGTGCCAACCCGGAGGGTGCGGTGTTTCTCCAACAACAAACCCTGGGTGACCCCTGAGCTTAAAGTCCTGCTGAACCAGAAGAAGAGGGCTTTCATTTCAGGGGACAGAGAGGAGCAGAGGAGAGTTCACCATGAACTCCAGTACAAGATCAGGCGGGCCAAGGACAGCTACAGGAAGAAGCTGGAGGAGCGGCTGGAGCAGAATAACACGCGGGACGTGTGGAGAGGGCTGAAGGAGATCTCTGGATTTGGACAGAGTGGTGCCAGAGGGACAGCTGATGGAGACCAGCGCTGGGCCAATGATTTAAATCTGTTTTTTAACAGATTTGATTCTAACCCCCCCCCCTCCTCTTTACACATCCCCAGTCCAGCATCTACCATCCCATTCCCCCTTCACCTTCACTTTCAGCTTCCCCCCCATCTCCACTTCACACCAATGGACTCCACCACCAGCCCCCCACTGTCCTCCACCTCCCCCCTCTCCCTTACATCGGCCCAGGTGAGGAGAGAACTGAGGCGGCTGAAGAACAGGAAAGCTGCAGGACCAGATGGCATCAGCCCCAGGCTGCTCAGGACCTGTGCAGACCAGCTCTGTGAGGTGCTCAGGTACATCTTTAACCTGAGCCTCAGCCTGGAGAAGGTCCCTGTCCTGTGGAAGACCTCCTATGTGGTTCCGGTTCCTAAGATATCACACGCGAAGGAGCCGAACCATTACAGACCCCTCGCCTTGACCTCCCACCTGATGAAGACCATGGAGAGGCTCATCCTCGGTCACCTCCGCTCCGTGGTGTGGACCGCAATGGACCCGCTGCAGTTTGCCTACAGGCCAAACATCGGGGTGGATGATGCTGTCATCTACCTACTGCACAGGGCGCTGGCTCACCTGGAGACGCTGGGAGAGTCGTGAGGGTCATGTTTTTTGACTTCTCCAGTGCGTTCAACACCATCCAGCCGGCGCTGCTGCGGGGGAAGCTGGATGGAGCTGGAGTGGATGGAAAGTTAGCTGCATGGACCATCGACTACCTCACCAACCGGCCACAGTGCGTGCGTCTGCAGAACTGTGTGTCTGAGGTGGTAGTCTGCAGCACGGGGGCCCCTCAGGGAACAGTGCGCTCACCGTTCCTCTTCACCCTCTACACCTCGGACTTCACCTACAACACCAGCAGCTGTCATCTCCAGAAGTTCTCTGACGACTCAGCCATTGTGGGCTGTGTGTCTGAGGGGAACGAGCTGGAGTACCGGTCAGTCATCATGGACTTTGTGGACTGGTGTGAGCGCAACCACCTGTGCTTAAACACCAGTAAGACCAAGGAGATGGTGATTGACTTCCGGAGAAGGACACTACCCCACACACCGGTGAACATCCAGGGGAAGGACATTGACCGGGTGGACAGTTTCAAGTACCTGGGTGTTCACCTCAACAGTAAACTGGACTGGTCACACCACACAGACGCCCTGTACAAGAAGGGCCAGAGTCGCCTCCACCTCCTGAGGAGACTGAGGTCCTTTGGAGTATGCAGGCCTCTGCTAAGGACATTTTATGACTCTGTGGTAGCCTCTGCTGTCCTCTACGCTGTTGTCTGCTGGGGAGCGAGCAGCACTGACCGGGACAGGAAGAGACTGAACAAGCTGGTCAGGAGGGCCAGCTCTGTCCTGGGCTGCCCGCTGGACTCTGTGGAGGAGGTGGGTGAGAGGAGGATGTTGGCCAAGCTCACATCCATCATGTCACCCGCTGCAATGTGGAGGGGCTGAGCAGCTCCTTCAGCAGCAGACTGAGACACCCTCAGTGTAGGAAGGAGCTACTGCAGGTCCTTCATTCCCACTGCTGTCAGACTGTACAACTTATCTGTATAGTCATAATACTTTATATTTTACTGTGCAATACCCCCCATTATCAATGTCATCATATTCTTCATATCCCACCATCACCATGTAAATATGTATATAGTCTGTGAGGTTGTTTTTATTGCACTGTCAATTATATATATATATATATATATATATATATATATATATATATATATATATATATATATATATATATAAAAAAAACACTACATATTTTTTGCTTTTCTTAGACTTCTTTTCTTGTAAAATAATTTATATTGCACCTTCTTGTTGTGATGCATGTTCACCTTATTCTGTAATAAGAGCTTCTGTAACGAGTGAATTTCTCCACTGTGAGATTAATAAAGTCTAATCTATGTATCTATTGCTGTTATCATTGTTTTAATTTAAATGTATTATTTTACAACAACAGATAAAATATTTATTGAAATGCCAAATGTAAAATATGTAACCTGTAAATATATTCTTTACGTCCATATAACAACTGACTTAATTTGGGGAGCCTCAAATATTCATTGTTGATCAGAAGTTTGTTTTTTTTAAGTTGGCTTGATTTACAATTGTGCTACTGTAACACTAATTAATTAATTAATAACCTTGTCACAGAAATTGTTACACAATAGAAATTTACGTTTCAACTGAGTATAGACACTCTGCAACACCACTTTAACTACTAGTCTTTTCAAATGCAAGTTAGTGTCTTGTGCAGTCAATTCCACTTATATTGTTCTCAGGAAACATATCTATTGAACAAAATTTAATCTTACCAAGATTATTACGTTCTCTTGTAGCTGCAGTCTTCTTTCGGCCCTTCAAAGGGGATCTGGTGTCAGCAGTCTGTCTCTCCTCTCCATCTGAGAGACATGGCATCTCAGTATAATGAAAATACATAACACTTTGCATTTAGCACTTCTCTTTTGCAAGTCTTTTTAACATGAACTCACCCCAGTCATCATCAACTTGACGCTTTCGTTTGTTTACATTTTCCTTTTGTCTCTTAACACGCCCTTTTCTATCCTTTTCATCTGTTAAAAAAAAAACAGAGCCATTTGGTCAAATAGTGAAAACATAGATGCAGTTTTACAACAAGGTCAATAATGCATAAAAGCATGGGCCTCAGACAGGTTTAATCAGTGTAGCAATCTTTATGTTGGCATGTAGGCATGTATTAGTAATTTCAAAAACTTTACCTTGTTTAAACAATTCTACATGCATAATGTTGACTATTTGCCATTAGTTGTAAATTTTCTGCTTTAGAAAATCCCCTGAAGGCCACCTCATTTGTCAAGTTGAATGTTTATTTATGTTGAAAAGATATGAAAACAAATCTAATCTTTCATTAAAAATGTAAGATTTGAACGTTGCTAAACAGAGGTAGCTAACCTTTATTGTATGAATGTTAACACAGTAATAAATTATCAGTATTACCAGTAATGAGGTGAAGAAAAACTACCCCATTTAGTCAAGTGTAGCCTCTGTACTACACAGCAGTAATAAAAAAGTACTGGATCTTCACAGAATGAATTTTGTACTTGTGCTTACCACTAATGTTCCAGTAGTTGTATTTCTATTTGTTTTACAAATTCTTAACGAAAGTTATTTTGAGTTTCCAAAAGTACACTTTCAAGTATACCACAAGTACACTATCTACTTACTGCCAGTGTATTAGTTATATACTTCTAGTCTATATTTTAGTTTAGTTTATTGAAGTATACTTTAAGTTGACTTTTATGAAGTTAAAAATGTTGTAATTTAGTCCAAATATGTATTAAGTTGATATATTTTTTAGTTCACAACAAGTACATGGTCTGTAGTATATTTGCTATTCCTAAACTAATACTCAACCATACTTTTGGCTAAAGGGAGCACGACTCATTGACTTCACCTTATTCTCTACTTGGATTAAGATATATCAGTATTTTGTGGCAGAAAGAGGTAAAATGTATACTAAAGTACAAGCACAAGCTTTAGTATTAAAGTATAACTGTGCCCTGGGTATGCCCTGGACAGGTCGACTCAACTCGGACTCAACTCAGAGTTCTGATTCCACCTAAGAGTTTGTTAAACCTCCTTTATGAAACGGGCCCCTTATCATCCAAATTAAAAAAAAAGTACGGATAGAAGGAAGGGAAGTGTTAATGTTGCAAGTGGTGTATAGTTCGGGGCAACAGTGCAGTTTAAGGAAGTGCTCAGCTCCAGCCCGTCAATATAATTTGCCCTGTATTTAACAATATGTCGTTTGTTACACAGAACTTAAAGACACCATCATTTGTAATATATAATGTATGGAAAAATTCAGACACACTGTAATCAGTGGGATAGCTGATGAGCTGGAGGGAGGGCTGGTGGAAGGGATGGTAACAACATAAGGCAGGGGTGCCCAAGTCCAGTCCTCAAGATCTACTATCCTGAAACTTTTAGATGCATCCCTCCCCCAACACACCTGAATTAAATCAATGGCTTGTTACCAGGCCTCTGCAGAGCTGAATGACATGTGGATGAGGGAATTGGGCCATTTTATTCAGGTGTATTGGAGAAGGGTTGCTTCTAAAAGTTCCAGGATAGTAGATCTCGAGGACTGGACTTGGGCACCCCTGACATAAGGTTTAGACCAGGGTTACTCAATTTGGTCCTACGAGGGCCGCAATCCAGCAGGTTCTCCATGTGTCCGTGCTTTGACACACTGACTCAAATGAATTAGTCATTGTGCAGAACTTAGATCCATTTAATTTGATGCAGTTGTGTTGAAGCAGGGATACATGGGAAACCTGCTGCATTGCTGCCCTCGTAGGACCGAATTGAATAACCCTGGTTTAGACTATACATTATCTTATATATTGGGTGTATATGCTTTGAGGAAACTTATTTGTATTTGACTGCTGATATTTTGGAAAGTAAACAAAACTAAAAAAGGACTTAAATTAAAAACACTAAGCTAAACTCAAACACTTCACTCATGCCAATGTTACAGACTTACCCCAACCATCATCATCACGTTTCTCGGTAGATCGCTCATTTTGCTCAACAGGTGGTGTTCCACATCTCTCCTGGTACACCATTTCATCTATAAAAAATATGTTTTGATAGAGTTGTAGTCCTTACATCTTCATTTCAGAAATATATCAATAACACAGTGAGATCCAACTCAGACAAAAAAGCATTACCTGTTTTTTCAATGTCTGGACCAGTTTGACCATCACTCAAATCATCGTCATCATGTTTTTGTTTAGCTGTAGTCATCTTTCGTTTCCCTGTGTTTGTGTCTTCTTGCAACTCTCCATCTATGCAAGATGATGTTTTAGTCTAATGAAATTGCTAAAATCTCAGAAACAATGATGCAGTGAAAGAAGATTCAAGTCACAGAGTATTACCTGCATCTTCAAATCCTTGAATGGTGTTATTAATCCCATCATCCTCATCAGCACCACAACCATCTTCATCATGTCTTCTTCTTGCAGTCTGCCATAGTCTCTTTACAGGTGACCTTGCTGCAGCTGAATGTGGCACCTCTCCATCTGTAAAAATTACATTAATACCAAGTAAAGGCCAAGCTCCATTTCAAGGCTCTTGTGTTAATATTGCCTGGAATTACCAGAGTCATCATCATCGTGTCTTTGTCTTGTGGCAGTATTTTTTTGGCCTCTAAACTGATGAGCTTATGATGGACAGCTGTTCTCCATCTGATGGAGCATACATTAGAAAGATGCATATGCATATAGAGTCTATATTATAGACAATCCCTCACAATGGCAAAGTTTTTCTGACAAAAAATTACATGTGCAGAAAAGCTTTAAGCCTTAAATCAGTCAAGCAAATAATTTGTTAAGTTTTTTTTCGTACCAAACATGCTCAAGCTTGGGTGGTAGCTGAATTTCTGGATTTCTTTAAGTATTGTTTTATTACTCATATGATTACTGTTACTGACTTCTGAAACATATTACTACTGTTACTATGGAAAGCACTGGTTCTGTTTCAGTTGCCAGCGGTTGCACTGCAAACTCGGACCTGTTGGTGTTTTACTGATAACTTAGAACCTGGACATCTGGTCAACATTAGGTCCAACTTATCAATATAATTTATTTGAAAGAAAAAAAGATTTTTCAAGGCTTTCAAATCAGTCACAAGCACTGACACTATAGCGTTGACAGTCCTATTCCTAACATAACCACTAATGGTGGGACCTGAACAAACAGTTCAGGAACAGTTTTAAAACCTTTACACTTGTTTTCAGTTTATACTGGTTTCCAGTCAGTCAGAGAAAAGATTTTAAAATCCTACAGATTGTCTACAATCCCAGAATGGTCTAAGTCCAGAATCCATCTTTAAATTTCAGAGAATGTAAACCTAGTAGGACTCTTAGATCCAAGGACTCAGGTCAGGCCTGAGTCTGGCCCAGAGTCCGGGCCGCAGTCCAGACCAGTGTCCAGAATCAACATGGAGGAGGAGCATTAATCTTCCAGTGGAGATTAAACTTTCACCAACTGTCTACACTTTTACATCCAGATTAAAAACTTTTCTTTACTCATGTCTAAAGGTGAAATCTGCACTACATCCTATCTAGACTTTTGCTGCTTGTAATTGTTTTAACTTAATTTATTCTCTTTATATCATTTTATTTATTAAGTTAATTTCTTTTGTTGCTTTTATTGTACTTTTTAATGCTTCCTGAGATGCTTTTAATGTCATATAAAGCACTGAGTTGTCTTATACTTGAAATGTGATGCTCAAATAAAATTGGTTTGTTATGATTTTCATTACATACCATCATGAGCTTCCTGTTGTCTTCCTGCATCCGACGTCCTTCTCTCATTGACACTGTTCAGACCTTTGATTGGGGTGGCTGCATGTCCTTTGTCTATGGAAACATTAACAGTAGAAAATTAGTAAACTTGCTTTTACAATTACATTAAATGAAAGTTGAAAATATGCAGATAGATAGATAGATAGATAGATATAGATGCTGCACACAGTGGACAGAATGACAGAGAATGACAGAGAGATAAAACTAGTAATGACTTTAAAATGGTATTAATATTTATTTACATACCACTGATAACAGAGTCCAGTGTTTGTAGAGTCCTCCCTTTCAGGGACTCTGCTCCATGTTCCATCGCAAACAGAAGTTTGCCAATCTTGGCCACTTGGAATGTTTTATCTGTCTGACGATAATAGTCGCAGTGGACCCTGATATCATGTCCCATGAATCGAGCAACTTGCTCGAGTTCCTGGCTGTCGAGGTTGAGAAGCTGACATAGGGTAGCAACTTGCTTCCTTAATTTTGTTGATCTCAGCAGTTCTGGGTTTTTGGCCTTGCTCTCTTCTGCAAATCTTCTGAGGCAGTCACACCCACGAAGATTGGTAGTTGTGCCAAGCCTTGCAAACAGAAACGGGTTCTCCTCAAGTATGCCAACTTCCCTCCGTTTTTTAATGAGGAAGTCAAGAGAAGCTTTGGTGCGCTCCAGAAGTAGGATGGGAACCTTTCTCCCTCTCTTCCCACGTGTCACCAAATGTGTCAGTCTCTGGCTCAATTGTTTTTCCACGGGAGATAAGGTCTCATATATGTCTTTGTTCATTTGGCCAGTGTTTGTGTTAAGATAGGTCTCAAGGGTTAAACGTGATGCCTCTCCTTCCCGTTTCTTATTGAAAACGATTATTTGTGCAAGAAGGCTCTCACTTAATTTTTTGTACGCTGTAGTACTCACACGCTCTCTTAACTCTGCCATTGCCTCGTTCTCAGCTTTCCTCAGGTAGTTCTGGAGGGTGACTATGTCCTCTGTCAGAGGTACACTGTCTTCTTTGCCCCACTTGCGTTGCTCAATTGTGCTGTGAGCATTAGTCGACACGTAAGTGGACCAGGAGGTATCCAGCAGTTCCTTGAACTTTTTTGCCTTCTTCTCAGCTTTACCATCACACGTCATCAAGCAGTGGCCTATCCAGGTTTCAGTTGCTCCTTTGAGTGAAAAGCCAATTTTAACAGCTGTAGATGGCTTTCCATATTCATTCTTGTTTACATCATAGTTTGACAAATGCCTGGCTGCTTTAATTGCCAGATTAAAATTGGCTGGATCACAAATGTCTTTAAGACTTGCGACATGCTTGTCAATGTCTTTGGCAGCCAACATAAAACGTCCCAATTCTCTTAGTTTTTGTGCAATATATCTGTGCTGAGATTGTTCTCTGCCCTTTTTAGCAAATAATGCATCTCCATATGCACAAATCATCTCATCATTCCTGATATGACAAGTTACACAATCCTGTTGCATGGAATGAATGATCTCTTGTACTCCACTAGATGATTCTCTGACTGGAATAAGGGACGAGGAAGATTTTTGTATTCTGGCTCTTTTGCCGTTCTGACTATCCTCTGCCCGTCCTCTGCACGATTTATTGTGTCTCCACAGTTCAGTTCTCTTGAACATCGCGTAACAGTGTTGACATGGTAGGTAGCTCTCTATGTCTGCTTTCCCAGGGGGCTGTCTCCATGTTACAATCTCACCATTTCCTTCTTTTAAGACACTGGCATTATGTTGCCAGTCGCCTTTATTACGAAGGCCTTCCAACAATTTCTTCCTGTTTTTGGAGCCAACTGGGAAACTAAAAGCAATGGCGACATCGCGTTCCTCACTATGTTTTCTTTCTAGATGTCTGGCTATTTTCAATTGAGCCTTTTTACAGTACACACAGTAATGAGCTTTGTCCCAAGCCCTGGCACCATCCTTTTTTTTGCTTGTTTTAACAGTAATCTTCACCATTTTTTTGCCATCTTGTAACTTCCTTTTTCCTTTTGACTGCATACCTATTTGAACTGATTTACCTTTGGCCTTCTGGTCCTTAGCCTTCCAGATACTAGTTTCACTGGATGAGTGACTGTGGTGATTCTCAGGTGCACTGTGGCAGGAGGACTCTGACTCTTGTGCAAGGACCTCATCCTCACTGGATGATGGTGATGATGGTTTGTAGTCTGCATCAGATCCACTGTAGCTGGATAACAGAGACTCCTCATCTTCTACGGATGGTGATGGTGTTGGTGGGGGATAGCAGGCTTTATCAGGTTCATCACCACGCCTCTCTTTGACAGGTGTATGTTCACTTGATGAGGGGCAGTGGTCCTTTTTGGCCTTCACAGCAGGGCAGAGGAAAAAACAGGGAAAATAATCATTTATCATCATTACTGCCTAATTCAGTGTGAAAACTTTACATTGCCAAATACATGCCTACACCTCTACATCTACATATCTGTGAAAATAAAAAGAGTATCACTGTCTAAACAACATGTGGCATGTTTCCTCTTGCTGGACTCTGGCCTATGTATGACTGTCTACGTATGGTGAAACTCAATTGAGGTGAGACAATGCAGACATATTTCCTAACATAAAACCCTGATGGCTTCAGATACAAAAAAATTACTTTCCTTAACTGACTACTCCAAATCCAACACAACTGCCTCAAAACTTAAACTACGTGTAGCTTACCATTTACCGTTTAATCCCACACAGACTGTAGCAGAAATGCTCATAATTTCACAGCAGCATCCTAACCACTGCCAGTTGCTGCTTACTCGCCACAATCATGAACTAATCTTTAATTAAACATTTTGGCCAAATTATAGACAAAACAATCACACAGTTTAGTCACATTTAAGTCTTTTTTTCTTACTTACTTTCAGTTAATTCTCTGTATAAACAAATTTGTTTGCATTTTTTACAGAACATTTCAGGCAGTTTGATCAGACTGCTTTAGGTTGTGCCTACCTACTATATTACCATTACAATCACATTAGTGATTGAACAACAAGTCTTTCAATGTCCTTATATGGCTGAGAGCTCAGAAATCAAACATATAAATCTTACAAACATATAGCTGTGTAATGTAACAAAAGTCTGACTGGATATTCTGTGCTTTGTGAGGCGTAGGGCTTTCATTAGATCACCATCATTAAGAGTGAAAACAAATCAATATTATTACAAATAAATAACTAAACGAACAGACTTTGAATATTACAGCAGCCAAAGGTGATGCTGTGAAGCTAACAACCTGACATTAACAACATAGTAAACCAACTAACATCAGCCTGCATTCAGCCTCATTTATTCATTATTTCTTCATGCAAACTGAAAACTGTTTTACAGAATAAACTGGCCTCTGTCCAGACTGACCCAAGCCTGGTTTGATACAGAAACTGAGCAGTAATTAGTTCATATATCTGCTCAGATATTTTGGCTGCTGGAAGTTTAGTTAGCCAGGTAAACTCAACAGGACTTCAACAGCAGCAGGTGCAACTCTCCATATGTTGTCTGCATGTTCCTCACATATTCCACAGCCACAGGTTACCTCTGAGCCTCCATTTAATGCAGTATGTTTTCATTTAGCTTAAATATAGCCTAAACAAACCGTACAGAGGGCCACGGCCACACAGCAGCCTGAGCTGAGCGTGGAGCATTGATAGCAGTTGTCACGTGTTCATGTTGACATTTCTGCATCTCATTTGGGTTTCTGTAGTAACTGTAACGGTAACTGCCTGCTGCATCTGCTTACATGAAGTTTGTTTTTCATAATTAGCAACAAAAAATACGAAGTAATTTCATAGTAAATGCGCTGAAACAGGGACTGAGCTGCAGGAGGAGATTAAAGGAGAGGAGCTGAGAGGCTGGAGAAGTCCTGTCCCTCTCATTTAAAAAAGAAAAAAACAATTTCCTTCCTAATCATTACTTTGGATAACTAAATTAACACTAGTAAATTCTGCACTGCCACTGTCACTGTTTTAATAAACTACACAAAGTGACTTTAAAACCAAAATAAGTGCAAAGAAAAAATGACTTACCCGAGCATTTTCAAATCTCTCTTCGCACTTTTGGTGGTGATTCCTTAAATTTCGAAGTCTTCTCTTAAATCTGTCCATGTTAAATGCTGAATATCGGAGACGAGCTGAAGGAGGGGAGAGACGCAGGTGTCCAGGCAGGTCTTAACAAGCCTGAACTCTTCACCTCGCTCCTCGACCTCTGATTGGTCAAGTAATCAACACACATCAGCGTGTTGGGAAGCACACACACAGGCACAGCTCTCACCCTGAGAACTCAACCTTAAACCTCATTAACCCTTTCATGGTGCTCTCCTTTAAATTGTCACCCTAAACAGAATTTCAAACAAATCCTAAAATTATGAATATAGACACCTCATTAAACAGTTCAGAAAAAACGTTAAAATTTGTGATTTATTTATTAAGGAAATGTATGGACAAATTAAAATAAATTAATTAATAAATGAGTAGAGAAATATATTAAAAGCAAATCATTGAATAAATATGAAAAATAACAAAAATCATGATTGATTGATTGATTGATTGTAAAGACTTTCCAGTCCGTAGATTTCAGTCTGTCATTACACCGCTTAGAGACTGTCGGTCCACTTGTCGTGCCCCACCACCATAACACTAAATAACATAATCTAAACTTCTGTAAAAATGAATCCATTGGTGTCTAACTGTCTATCTGTTCCCGTGATGCCATCTCACTCTACAATTCAGTCTGTCTGATAAACTCTCAGCCATAGAATTAGATTTCTTAAGTAAATGAATGTTATGTTGGCAGAGCTGAGGACCCAAGCACAGGGAGAATGAGGCAGGATGCAGAATGGTGCTGGTGAAAAGGTTTATTTTTCCACAAAAGCAGGGAAAGGGAACCACACAATACAAGGATGAACCACAAGGATCTGACACAGGCAAACTGAAAACCACGGGGTATATATGCACAGAGGGAGTAATAAGGAACAGTTGAAGTGAATGAGTAATTAGACCAGGTAAACTAATGAGACAGAAACACAAACCACAGGAACACAAGAGGGAAAACAGGAAAACTGGACTAAACGTGGCAAAACCCAAAATCCAGACAAAAACTAAAACATGACACAAACGATGATCTAAACAGAAAACTAAACAAGAAAAAAGCCAGAACTGGAAACCAAGATCAAAACAGAACTAAACATGACAAACCAAAACCCTAAACCATGATCAACACAGGACTAAAAAAACAAAAACCACAAACTATAAACCAAGATCAAAATATATCAAACCAAACAACAGACCAGTACCCAACAGAGGAACCATGACAGTCCCCCCCCACCACCAACAAAGTCCAAACTAAATAAATGGTTCAAGCCTGGCGGGCGGAGGGGGTCCGGAGGAGGGACCAGGCCCAAGCACAACAGTCCAGGACTTAGCTCAGGAGGTCGATCCAGAGGCCGAGAAGACTGGGGCAGGATCAGATCTCTGAAGGTCGACCCGGAGGCCGAAAGGACTGGGGCTGGATATCTGGTGGATGACCAGAGGGCTGCACGAACAGGAGCTGGACCTCTGGAAGACATGCAGGCTGGAACTGGATCTCTAGGAAGCGCGCAGAATGGAACAGGGACAGGAACTTAATCTCTAGGGGGCTCTGTATCATCCACATTATGGCAAGCCCAGGTGCCAGAGGCAGAGGAGGAGCAATCTCCTTAACGGCGTGGACCACAGGTGGCGGCACAGGAGCAATCTCCTCGGAGCAGGTGAGGAGATTCTTGACCTGAGACTCCATCAGAGCCATGAACCAAGAGCAGGTGAGGAGCGTCTTAACCTGAGACCTCCTCGGAGCCAGGGACCAGAAGCGGGTGAGGAGCGTCTTGACCCGAGACCCCCTCAGAGCCGTGAACCAAAAGCAGGTGAGGAGCATCTCGACTTGAGACCCCTCGGAGCCAGGGACCAGAAGTGGGTGAGGAGCGTCTCGACCACTGACCTCCTCGGGAACAGGAGCCAGAAGTGGGAGAGGAGCGTCTTGACCATAGACCCCCTCAGGAACAGGAACCAGAAGAGAGGCTTCTTGACCAGGGACCTCCTCAAGAACAGGAATCAGAGTCAACGTGGACTTGGGCGCAGGCGTCAGATGCTGAAGAGCTGGACAGGACCTGGGCACAGGCGTCGGACTCTGAGGACCTGGAAAGGACCTGGGCGCAGGTGTGAGACCCTGAAGAGCTGGGCAGGAGCCTGGGAGCCGGTGTTGGAAGTTGCAGCACTGGCGACGTGGACCTCTGAGCTGGTGGCAACACCGGAAATGTGGACCTCTGAGCCGGTGGATACTCTGCAGACATGAGGTGTGGAGTTGGTGGAGACTTTGGAGACGTCATGTGTGGAGCCGGCAGTGACAGTGTAAAACGAGGTTGTCTACGGCCTAGTCTCCTTCTGGCGAACACCGTGGTCCATGCAGACCCCTGAGACTTGGGTCAGTCTGGAGGTGCCCAGATTGCCAGTCTGGACCCCCAGAATGGTGTCCTCTCAGGTGAACCCTCCATCTGAGAAGTACACCAAGCCAGCTCACCATTTCAGCCTCATCTGAAAGAGACGAGTCCATGCAAGGGAAATCATCCATCCAAGGATCACTCCCCCATAATCATCTCTCCAATACTGAAGATGGAATGTAGGGAGGACCCGTTGGGTTCATGCTGGGCCAGTTCTTTCAACATGCTGGGTCCATTTAAAGTCTGATCCTTCCTACATTAAATCAATCAAGTTACTTAAATAAAGGTTTATGTTACTGAGGAGAATTTACAGTTCCATATACTGTGAAGCTACTCTGTAGGCCCAGGGTGACTGCATACACATTGATTTGTCTTTCTATGCTTCTTGTAATATGTTTTTTAGCATGTTTTAGCTATTAATATTACTATTAATATTATTAGTATTTCCCCTAGTGGGCATGGAAAGTGGCTGAAGGTTCCGCGGGTAGGCTTATGCAGCCAATAAGAGCTGGTGGGGCTCCAGATGGAGGCCTGCAGGTCTCCAGTGGGCATAGAGGACCACTAGGTGTACAGCTGGAGGCCTTGGGAAGCCAGTGAGAGCCGCTGGAGTTTGTGTTGGAAATCTGTTGGTCATTCAGCTGGCGGTCCCACGGGTGGGCTGATGCAGACATGGTGGGCCGCAGGGTGTAAAGTTGGAGGCCATGGGTAGCCAGTGAGAGCTGCTGGGGCTACCGTTGGAGGTTAAAGCTACTGAAGATGGGAGTTGAAACTCTTTCTGACAGGGGACTTCACCAGACGTTCCCAGCAGACCCTCACAACACATTTGGGTCTGCCAGGCCGGACCAGCATCCTCCATTACCATCTGAGCCAACACACTAACAGGTGGTGATCAGTTGACAGCTCCACCCCTCTCTTCCCCCCGACACAAAGTTCTGAGCCAATTTTGGAGACATTTTAGCTAATTTTGTCCACTTTACACAGGGTTGAATATTATGACACACCTAAGTTTAAATGGCTGCCATTCAAAAAGTATGGGGTCGATCGGTCCCAAAGTAAAGTCAATCTAGTTGTATCGGGTACCCGAACAACATATTAAAATTTCAGAACTTTGGGCCACCTACAAAGTAATTTTGTGTAAATCATTTCAGAGCAATACTGGGTTAGGGTCGATTGCCCTGACACCCTCTTGGCCTTTGCATACTCATTTGACCAAGTTTTTTTTTCTATACGACATGGAAAATTATTCTCAAAATTTAGGGTCTCTTGGGTCAAATGGTACCCTCAAATGGTATGTTCAAAAACTATTTTGGCATAACTAAGGCATTGTTTTGGCAAGCGGGCTGATTTTTAAAATAGGGCTTGGGGCATGCTTCTGTACATGTGCGCTCAATTTAAAATTTTTGAAAAAAAAATGGCTTTACTAGGCAAAAAGGGCTTCATAAAGGCAACACAAAACCTCCCTGTTTATTAATAACTCTAGATTGCTTTGACTTACCGGCACCAAATATATTTATGTGCATAATCAGGTCATTGCCACAAAGCAGTGTACCAAATTTCAAGTGTCTGGGTCAAAAGATGGCTTTACTAGGCTCAAAAGGACACCCTTAATTGAAATGACCTTTGCCCTAGATTAACCTTGCACTTGCAGGTATGCAGGAAATAAGGTGAGGGATGGGCATGAATCGGGTTTTGGAAACTCGTCATACTTAGATAAATTATACAGAAAAGTCCCCTGCTTGACTATACTTTATTAGATTACTTGCTGCTAGGAATACAAGGCTTAGCAATATGCCCTCAAAACCTATACTGAAGTATAGGACTGGTGTTATATGTTGAATATATACATTTAACAAATATATTTTTGTGCATGTACAATGTACAACATTCTTTAATAAATACCTTAGCCTTCATTCAAGATCATTCCAGTTTCATTACAAAAAAAACCCAAAAAAACAAACAAAAAAAAAACCCAGATGATTAATAGAATAAGTTTAACAACTCAATCTTTATATAACACCTGAATGAGCAACTACTGCAAGGACCAAATAAGAAATTTTACTGTTACCAAATACAATATAAAATAAAATAAAATCTCTGGAAAAGAAGAAACATTCTAACTGCAAATGTGCAATAAAATTCAAATAATGCAACCAATAACCATAAATTACTTAATGAAATAAATATATAAATAAGCATATCTACAAAGATATCACGTTGTAAATATGATAATATATTAACTCAATTTTGAATTATGTTGAGATGTTAACTTATTCCGGTTATATGATTGGCATTTTGGTAGGCCAATAATATCACTTGATTTGGTTTAATCTAACCAATCAGTAGTACCTTGCAGGCCTCTCTGTCAGCCGTGGGCCTGCTACTGGGCTGTCTGCATCTTTCCAATGCCCATGCTACAGCAGGAAGCCAGAATTGCTCAGAGTCTTACTTGTTTATTATTGTGCTGTGAGGTTTAATTAAACTCTGTTGCCCTGTCAGAGGTCCAGACATTCATATTGTTAAATGGTGAGTACTGCAGATTCTGGAAACTTTTATTAAAAGCTTCATTTTAGATAATGAAAAAAAATGCAACAAAGTGTGCTAGCTGCTATGCTAATGATCACAATGTAAAATTTCATCAAGGTATATTACCACAGTTAGCATGTGGTTTAGGTGGAAATAATCTAAGCAATATGGATTTCTGTAGACTGAAGATTCATTAAATGCACTACTCTATTTGAGTTTGGACAAATGGCAAGCAGACAATGCTGAAAACTGTCCTGATTTAATTTACTCCCTGTTGTAGAGATTCTTTTAATTATTTTTATTTTATGGAAATTAAGCTAATGGTAGTTACAGCCAAGTACTTTTTAAAAAGCTGACACGCTAAACTTTAATCCTTAAATCAAAGTAACTTATTTTGAAAGCACTAAATGTTGATTTAATCCTAACTGTTTTATATACTAAATTTGAACCATAGCAACTTTAACCCGTTAAGCCCAACCCATGAAAAAATGAAAAGTCAATTTTTAAAAAATATGAGGTCTTTATTAGGCCCTTTAACAAAATCTAACAAAAAGAATTAACATTTGGAGGGGATATATAGTTTAAAAATATTATAATGTGGTTTTCTGCTTCTGGGTATCTATTAGGGGACAGAAGACAAGTATTAGATTGTGTTCAACAGGATTTTGAGCAAAGTTTGTACTATAATTTGAAGGAAAATGTCTCAGAAACTGTATGTGACAAATATATCACGTCAGGCTTTTATGGGTTAAATGTACAACAGAACAAATAAGTTAATTGTTATACCAATATCTAAGATATCATAGTTGGTATAAAATGCCATGTTGATGCTTTAGTCTGGATGTTCTCATGTGGCAATATGACCTATATCTATAGGTCATGGTTCGATGTTTCAGCCAAAAAATTTTCAAAAGGAGAAAATCCAATGAAAAGCAGAAATTCCAGTGAACCAATGGCGAGTCGACTCTACTGGACCTTGTGGAGGATAGTTCGCATTGCTTTCAACTGATAATCTGCAGCTGCTTCTTCAATACATGATATGGTAGGATGGATTATCACACAAACCCCACTGATAAACCCACAGAAATTAAATGTAAAGGCTTGACTTAAAGTAAATTGGATATTTCATGAATATTATAGTTTATTATTGTGAAATTTGAATTTGAAGTAAGTAAGTTTTACAAACATGTTCATGCCAATTTCCTTTAGCTTCATTTTTCAAATGTTGAACTCCTGCCATCCAATTCTTTCTGAAATCAGTCTATTATCTTCTTTACTGATGAATAGGTATTCTAACCAGATTATAATTGCATCAGCATTTAAAGGATATATACTACTACTATTAATATGGATGTCAACATTGATAATACAAAACTTTCATCATATATGTCCCGCCTTTTGAGGTGTTGTGCAAATTTGTTATGTTTATTTATTTGTAAGGAGCCTGTGACCAGTAGTGTATATGATGCCAAATGCAATGCCAGCATGTGGATTTAAATTTTGAACCAGTAGTGTCACAAGAGTGGGACTAAGCTTCCACAACTCTTGCTCATTGGCTGAGTGGAACTAACTCTAGACTCTTAATAAAAATTTATGCTGCACAACAGTAATGGCATAACAACATTCTTTGGAGATAATCTGAATAAACAAAATCAAATGTGATGCCGACCGAAAAAAGAGGATCTTCTTTTTCTTTGACTGTTACTACAACATTTACAAGTAAACAAGTCCAAATATATAAATATAGCTATTTTAGGCCCAATTAGATGTCTGGGAGAAAAAGAAATAACTGTGATATGAACATTTCATTAGTAACTATACTGGAAACCACTACAGATTCTTTTTTTTTTTTTTTTTTTTTTTTTTACAATAGTTCCCAAAGTCATTTGTTCAAAAAATGATTATTTTCTTACAGTTATTTCTATAAATGGGTTGCTTTTAAATTTTTTTTAAAGAGTTGTCCAAGTATTGTACAAAAATGTTAATATATCACAGTTGCCAGTAGGGGGAGCCCTAGAGTCATATTGGCGAAATACATCCCGGCCCCCAGTAGGGGAGCTCTAGAGCAAAATCTGTGTGAATTTTCCTGCTGAAAAAAGCAGTTTTCTAGCATTCTGAGGACAAACTGTGAAACTTAGAGGGTAGCATCTATGTAGCATCAGGAAGTGATTTAGATGATGTCAAAGTGAGGTCCGGCCAAAATGTCCTCACTTTGTAAAAATGACCTCACTATGTTGGTTAAAAACTCACACTGGTCCTCACAATGTATTAAGTACAAGTACACACACACACACACACACACACACACACACACACACACACACAATAATATATTGACATTATATGATGATGCATATTGATTACTGGATCATTAATAAACTGAGCAGGGCCTGTACATCTTATCCAGCAGTGACGTGCGGTCAGGAGGCAGCAGTACTCTGCTTCACCTCCAGGGGGCGTATTTTCATGCTGGTGGATGAATAGTGAAATAAGAAACTCTTTTCAGTTCTTACAATGTAAATGTGACTCCAGAGGAGTCGGTGCCTCACCAGCCATGAACCCACCGCACGTCACTGATCTCCATCAGCTTTCTTTGTTCAGCTGCTGAGAAAATGAAGCTCTCGGTTTGCTCTCTTTTCCTGCTGCTCCTCTTTTCCACCGTCCACTCGTTCCTCAGGACCTCCACATAACCAGGCCATGTAAGCCTCGCTGGGATTAGCTTCAAGTAGATGCAGCTGAATGTGTTAGTGGAACAGCTTGATCCTTAATTCAGAGATGATGTTACTTCAAGCGAGGCTTTCCGCTTACAGCCTGGCTTTCTGTAGCTACGCTGGTGGAACACCCCCCAGGTGTAGAAGCTCTTCAAAGGTGTGGGAGATGCTGACAGAGCTGCAGATGCATCAGCTAAATGCTAGTTAGCTAGCTCAGGGTTGTATTCTCATAAACCAGCTTTAGTGTTTGATCCATGAAAGCTGGTTAAAATAAAACAAACCTTTTACGTGGGAGCGACTGACTGACTCATGAGTTTAAAATGACTCATGATTGATAAATTAGGTTTAAAGACTTTTTTATTTGCCCTGATTAGAAGTAAGTTATTGCTTTGCTTTATAAAAACACACGTTATTTATTAAGTGATTGATAAATATTAGGACTACTGGTAATTATACTGGACTACTGTGGCTCTGGATTATTGACCTGAGTAATAAGTGTTGATCAGTTCTGTTGTTTGAGAGGCTCGACTACATGTTTCATTCTAAAATGAGAAGATATGACGGCTGTAGGCTGTTCAGCTTGTAAAGTGGAATAGATTCTGGCTTGTTGGTGAATCATTTACCGGATTAAACATCTTTGTAGCTGTTTATTGACTTTTATAAGAGCCTTTTAGTATTTACTAACCTGCTTCTAGTGTTTGTAGACTTTCTCCTGTTTCTCTTTGTAAAGGAGCGAGTGTGTTGTGTGTAAGTGAGCTGCAGACTATATTTAATTTAATTTAATAAAGTACTTATCCTGTCAGAGTTGGGCCCCACACAGCATTTTGCCTTGGACCCTCACGTAGCTAGAAGCAGGAAGCATGTACATCATGAAAAACGTCGATCCAAACACAGAACCCTGAGGAACTCCACCACTTCCTCTGCGTGAGGAAGACTCATTTACAGGATCTCAGGTAAAATCTGAGCAGGAGTTTGGTTTAAAATATCAATAAAATCTGCAGCCACTTCAGAAGAAATATATCGTTTCCTCACAGTTCTCACCGAGGCCTGGTGATGTTAAAAACACACAGTAGTGGTCTGACACAGCCAAAAGAGAGCCAGAGTTACCAGGCTGAAGCAGGCAGGTACAGAAACTCCAGGAAGGGAGAAAACAGGTCAACAGGCCGAAGAGAAGGGCTGCGGAGTTCAGGAGCAACTCTCATGATCCGGCAGTGAGCAGCAGTGAAACTACTGCTTTTCTAGAGAGCAACACAGGTGGAGAGCATTAGCAATTAGTGCAAAGCAATCAGAGCTAGAGGAAAGACGCCTTCAGAGGCGGCTGGGAAATCCCAACCCCAGCCCCAACCCTGACAAGATGACTGGGACGTGGAAGCAAACTTACAAGATTTTTACTTGTTTATCTTCATCAGTCGGCTTTCTGACAGCTTTTCCACCTCTCTTGTTAAACTAAATGTAAACACAAGAAAACAGATTTCAGTGTGCTGTGAGATTAAAGTTGCATGTGAAGTATTTTCCTCTACTATTAACTAAACCTTTTGGATCCAGCTGATATCAGCTCTCAGACAAATTTAACATCATTCATGAAGAGCAAAGTCTGTCTAGAAATCTCAACCAATAATCAGACTTTATGATTAAATGTCAGACTGTCTGAGGCTGAGACCAGTTAATCAAAGGCCCTAAACAGTGATATGATGAGAGATACGTTCAGACCCGTGTATCATATTTAACACTCTTACCGCTCAGCAAACTTCTACATCCAGTCAAGGAGGAACCGTGGAGGAACCCTCAGTAACTCACGTGTACAGGTACTCATTCACAGGTAGTTCCTGTACTGGTAGTTCATTTTAGAGAAAGGCTAGCAGAGCTCAACCAGACTGGTCCTGGTTAATATTGTGCAGCTTACTTCAATACTACTACTTCATCCTGCTAGTAAACATGTAACTTTAACTCACTACGCTTAGTGAGGAAGAGTCGGACAGAGTTTCATCCAGCTGCAGACGATGTCTCCAGAGGACGAGCTGGGACACACACCTGTGGTTGCTATGGTTACTGTCTCATGACACCTGACACAATCCACTACTACTCCATTAAAGCCAGCCAATGACTTCACACCAAATACCATCATAACTTAACAGAACATAACGCGCGACATTTGATGATTATACACACACACACAGATTTAATATACAGACACACACAACTCGCAAATTTCTCAAGACATCATTTGTCTCAGAGTCGAAACAGAAACAGGAAGAGATTCTAATTATGACCATTTAGTATCGCTATAAAACAACCAAACATTAATAAAAAGGCTAGTTCCTGGATGGGAGGAGCCTGGCTGGTGGAAAGGTGGACCCGCCCACTGGGGGCGTGTCGTAATGCCGGGTCTGTGCCCAACTCTCCATGCTGTCACAAATAAGCAGCTCAATATCTGAAAACATGTAACATGTCAGATTTACTCACAAACAAAACTTCTTTAAAGTTTCAGCTTGTACAGACTCAGCAGAAGCTTCTTACTACGTCATATAATAATCCAAAATGGTGACTGTCACCTGAGACTGACCATGTGACCACACCTGAGCACAAAAGAAGCTGAGAAAACCTGAACTGAGCTGCTGCTTCCTCCACACAATCACCAGGTGGAGCTAAAACACTTACAAGGAGCCTGGAACATCACAGATGGTAACTGGAGAGATTCAAGTAGGAGCTGAGCTGTTACTGAACTATAGAAGAGACACAAACTTCCACATTCAACACAGTTCAACACACAAACCACAAACATCACCTTTATTCAACATGCTGTCTTTGCAGACATTTGGATTCACTCTGCTGTTTCTTGTCATTCTAACAGGTTTGTTTGCTTCTTTAAAACATCCATTTCTGGATTTTCTGCTTCTTCTTCAGTTATTTGACTTCTCTCTTCCTTTAGGTGTCAGCTGTGAAGAACTCACTGCAGTCAAGAATGAAGAGTCCAGTTTAGAAGGAAGCTCTGTTACTCTGTCCTACAGTTATCCCAAACTGTTAGCTAGTGATGATTTCTTCTGGTATCGACAATATCCAGGAAAACCACCAGAATTCCTGATCTCTCACTCTGCTAAGGGATCAGTAGTAAAGCAAAACATTGATGGACTGACGATTAAAGTGGAGAATAAAGAAATACATATGACCATCTCCTCTGCTGAAGTGTCTGACTCTGCTGTGTACTACTGTGCTGTGAGGCCCACAGTGACAGGAAACAGCAAAACTCTGTACAAAAACCTTTGGAGTAAAGACAACGCAATACTCCACAACGTCCACTAGAGGGCCTCACACACTGTTAAAGCTCTGATTGTTGAGTCATTGGACTGATGACAAAGACAAGAGAGAAATGAAGCAGTAAAGATCAGAGACAGAGACAGAGCTGCTGTGGAAGCAGGAAACAATCTGATCGGTTGAGCTGAACTGAAAACATCATGGCCCCGCCCACTGAACTTCAGCTCATCCAATGACATTATTTCTTCCTCATTCTACTGCAGTTCTGAAATGTTGACACAGAAGAGAATAAAGAACACATTAGTCTCTTTGCTTCATTGTTTAAGTCATTGTGATTAAATTATTTATCAGTTAACCAGCAAAAAAGCAATGAGCCACAAACGCCTCTTATACAGCTGTTGTTCCTGCGTGGCAGCTGTAGAAGCAGGAAGGAATTTAGACTGGATGAGTTTTGTCCTAAATTATATGTCGTGCTTTCTTGAGGCACCGAGAGGTGTACAGTTCATCCAAGAAGGCAGAGGGCAGCGATGGTTTTCTGGGCAGTGGTGAGGACCTTCTGGAGCCATTTTCTCTGTGCTGCTGTGCAGCTGCAAACCAAACACACAGACAGTACGTCAGCACAGACTCTACAGAGCAGTGGTAGAAAGACAAAAGCAGCTTTTGTGGCAGCTGGTTCTTCCTGAGAAGTCTCATGTAGTAAAGTCTCTGCTGGGCCTTCGTAACCACTGCAGAGGTGTTAGCGCTCCAGGTCAGGTCCTCCCGATCTGAACGCCCAGAAATGGGAAGGTGGGGACCCTCTCCACATCGTCCCCACTGACGAGTGATGGCTGGATGTCTGTTTTCTTCCTCCTGAAGTCTATGACCAGCTCCGTTGTCTTGGTGGTGTTAAAGACCAGGCTATTGTCCCTACACCACCCAGTCAGCTGCTCCACCTCATCCCTGTAAGCAGACTCGTCCCCCTCCTCCGAGATGAGTCCCACCACTGTGGTGTCATCTGCAAACCTAATGATGGTGTTGCTGGAGTGGGTGGGGGTACAGTCATGGGTGTAGAGGGTGCAGCAGGGGGCTCAGCATGCAGCCCTGAGGGGAGCCTGTGCTGAGGCTGATGGTTGAGGAGGCGTGATGGCCTACTCTCACCCTTTGGGAGCGATCTGACAGGAAGTCCAGGATCCAGCCGCAGATGGAGGAAGACAGTCCCAGCTCTGCTAGTTTGGACACCAGTCTGTGGGGGAGGATGGTGTTAAAGCAGAACTAAAATCCACAAAACACCGTCTTGCATAGCTCCCCGCTGCTCCAGATGGCTTAGAGCAGTGTGGAGAGCTGTGGCGACAGCGTCCTCTGTGGATCTGTTAGCGGTGATGTTCACCTGAAGTGACCCTGCACCAGTTTCTGAAAACACTTCATGGAAATAGGTGTGAGTGTCCCTGGACGGTGGTCATTCAGACTGCTGATGGTCGTCTTTTTAGGCAGGGGGACAATCACCGAGGACTTCAGGCAGGGTGGGACAAGGACTGGTTAAAAATCCTGGTAAAGACACCAGCCAGCTGGTCTGCACAGGTCTTCAGAACTGGTCCAGGTACACCATCCGGTCCAGCAGCTTTCCCTGGTTCACCCCTCTCAGTGTGTGCTGCACCTCCAGATCTTCCAGCCTGAGGATGTGGTCTCCGTGGGCTGAGGGGAGGGATGCAGCCTCCGGTGGCTCCACCTCGAAGCGGGTGAAGTAGACATTAAGCTCCTCGGCCAGCGAGGCGTCACCCTCAGCCACTGAGAGGTTTCCGGGCTTGTAATTGGTGACGTGTTGGATCCCCTGCACCACCTGCCTGTTGTTGTTACTGCTGAGGTGGTCCTCCATCTTCCTCTAAATGCTGTCTTAGCCTCTGTGATGCCTCTCCTCAGGTTGGCTCTGGCTGCACTGCATTGTGTAACATCACCAGACCTGAAAGCCGTGTTCCTCTCTCAGCAGTGTCTCCACCTCTCTGGTCATCCAGGGCTTCTGGGTATCCGGTTACTCCACATATCCGGTTTAGAGAAGATATAAATATTAAACATAAAGTCAAATTGATCCATATGACCTAAAACGTAACGACGTACCAGAAGATGAACAGATAAGATCAGATAGTTTGATATTTGTACACGTTTGTAAATGGACATTTTTGTGCGAAAACACGCTCAGAATTCAAACTATAAGATAAAAAGACACATTAAAGCAAGTGCAGACAGAAGAACAGACAATAAAGCTGTAATGATTAGCTCCTGAAGACCCGGAAGTTCAGCCACACACAGAGGGTAAAGGTTTGAACAGAGTAAGGTTTACTGAAACTGGGAGAATGGTGGGGAGAAACCAGATGTAGTCCGTTAGGAGTGGTGGGGCGATCCTGAGAGGCTGCGTGTTGAAGAATCCTGAAACAACTCCAGACATTAATTATGGGTCCACTAATCCAAAAGGCGTAGCCAAGGGCAGGCAATGTTCACACACAAAAAGGCAGAATCAGGCTACTTATCAAGGGGGGCAGACAAATCTCCGTGGTCCAAACATGGGTCCATATCCAGATAGGATATCCATTTTAATTCATTCCTTAAACTCGGCCTCATTGATCTACCTGGAAATTGTGGGAAGTGTAAATTTTTACATCTGGATTATTAAACTAAAATGAAATGAGCAGCAGATGTTTTACAGGACGGCTGTTTCACACCTTAATGGTTTGTACCTTTTAAAAGCTGATTCCTTCTCATTTTAACACAATAAAGCTTCTCACCTGTGTCAGGATTTATGTGAAGATTATAAACCTCCTGATGATGATGATGATGATGATGATGATGATGATGGTGATGATGATGAAGACAGAGAGAGGAGGAGCTCCACCAGTGAATGTGAAAGGCTTCATGGTGGAAGTGAAGAGCTGCTGTGTTCTCTCTGTTCTTCATTCAGTACAAGTGAAAATCATGTTGCTGCTCTTCATCTGGATGATGATGGTCTCCTTTCAAACTGGTAAGTCATGAACTGATGGAGCTAAATGTAAGTGAAGAGGCATCAAAGAAACATTTCATGATGCTTGTCTTCTATTTTAATAGAAATAAACTAGTTTAAAGATGCAGAATTAAAATGCAAACATGATGGTGAAATCTATCTTTGTTTCCAGGATCCTCTGAGGATTTACTGACACCATTTAAAGAAGTATGGATGGGTTTGGAAGGAGACCACCTGACTCTCTCCTGCAACTATTCAGGCTCTGTAAATTATCTCTACTGGTACCAACAGAAGTCCACTTCCCCTCCACAGCTGGTCATTGCAGGATATTCAGATACTACAGAGAAAAGGTTTTCTTTAAAACATGAAAGAGAGAAAAAGGAGTTTCATCTGCAGATCACCACCACTGAAGTGTCTGACTCTGCTGTGTACTACTGTGCTGTGAGGCCCACAGTGACAGGAAACAGCAAAACTCTGTACAAAAACCTTTGGAGCAAAGACAACGCAATACTCCACAATGTCCACTAGAGGGCCTCACACACTGTTAAAGCTCTGATTGTTGAGTCATTGGACTGATGACAAAGACAAGAGAGAAATGAAGCAGTAAAGATCAGAGACAGAGCTGCTGTGGAAGCAGGAAACAATCTGATTGGTTGAGCTGAACTGAAAACATCATGGCCCCGCCCACTGAACTTCAGCTCATCCAATGACATTATTTCTTCCTCATTCTACTGCAGTGGAAGAACATTGTTCATCTGCTGTGTGTCTGGCTTTAAGAACTCCAAAGACATGTTGTTTTACCTCTTTTTGCTTCTATCTCACATTCTAGGTGAGTTTAAGAACAGGGATTAAAGTTTGCTTGAAGCTGCTGCATTAACCACATATACAGACTGCATTTCACTACTTTTCTGCTTTCTTTGCTCTGATAGAATGAAAATCATCTTTGGATCATCTTGTAAATTGAACTGACAGAGTTCTACAGTTGATTTAGTTGTGAATGTCCACAGAGTAACACTGTACAGGAGACATTTTCCACTGTCTTCTCCTCTCAGCCTCATGGACAATGTTAGTCTGATGGCTTCATTTTCTCTACTTTTTCCAGGACTAAAAGCTGCAGACACAATCTCTCCTGATCAAGATGAAGTCAGTGGTAGAGAAGGACGACCTCTCACACTCACATGCACATATCAGACAGATTATAGTTATCCTGTCCTCCACTGGTACAAACATCATTCTGACCTTCAGGCTCCTCAGTTTATACTCTGGAAAGGAGCAAAATCATGGAGTGGTGAATACATTCCTGATCAGCGATATTCCTCAGAAACAACGCCAACATCAACCAGCCTGACCATCAGCGAGCTAACCCTGGCAGACACAGCTCTCTACTACTGTGCTCTATCAACACAGTGATACAAAGTGTAGAAGAGGCTGTACAAAAACCTGAACACAGATATCTGACTACTCTTCAAAGAGGAGGGAAGTGGTATTCAGACCACAGCTTCATATCAGATGGATTCTGCTCATTCCTGTTTTATCAGAGTCTCTGTGGTTCCAGCTGCAAACACTAATTATTCTAATAGAAAAACTCACCAACAATGTGCTTCATAGAGCTTTGGAAAGAATAGAAAATGTTTTAAAATGTGTTATAGAGAAGATAAAATGAAGAAAACCAAGCAGAGGTTGCAGAGCGCTGAAAAGCAGAGTTTATATTTCCACTTAAACAAATAAAATCTCAAACCTATAAGGTTTTATAGACAATGATGCAGAGTGAATCAGCAGTGTTAGGAGAGTAGAGTAAGACAGACGTCACCATTTACCCAAAATATACAATATTCTTCCACATTTCTGGAGCATAAAATACACAAACATGTCCCCAAAGTAGCAGGTAAAACTGTTCCAGATGATCTAAGAAGTCAGAACATGCCAGAAAATCTGAGATGTGTTTGGAGCCAAAACTGTTAAGAACTTGGATTCATGAAAACCTCCAACCAGACCAGGGGATTATTCCATGAAGCTTTTAAGGGATTAAGGGAAAGCCGGGCTTATCTTGAGAAGTCTGGATCATTTCAGAGAGAGCTCTGTTCCATAAAGGTGGTTTATGTGAATGCCGGTGAGTAACCATGGTAACTGATGCACCAGAACTAGCCTGCTCGGGGCAGGCTAACGTTCAAGCTTAGCTTAGCTGCGTGTCAAAGATACAGATTCCCTAAAGAAAAGTTCCACCTGGTAGAACGCTGGGCTCCCGCCTCATTCTGGTATTAAAGTAAAATAAAAACACTTGTTATCATATCACTACTTTGTCTTATATAATCAATAAATCTGTCAGCGCCGATGTAACTAAAGAAACACGACTATACACGTACTGAACATGAAATAAAAAGAACATGGTGTTCATTAAAACTAATTAACACCTTATTAACCCTCCCCAGGTTCAGGAACCCGACCTCCACTGCCTCTGGTTGGCTAACAGTAAAACTGGGATCAGCTGAGCCCCGTCCATACAGGCTGAGGGTGTTTAAAGAGAGAGAGAGAGAAAGCTGGTCTAAAGAGATGGACGGAGAAAGATATAGATAGATAGAGACAGGCTTCCTTTCTGGTTACCATGGCTTGGCCTTTTATTAATGACCCTGCAGAGGGCGCACGCTTCATTCAAAGCTCATTCAGACCACCAGACCCACGGTTTTCAGGGGGAGGACCACCAGTAGCAGGTCTCTGACGTTGTCGTGGTCTCTGACGTTGTCTCGGTCTCTGACGTTGTCTCGGTCTCTGACGTTGTCTCGGTCTCTGACGTTGTCTACGGTCTCTGACGTTGTCTTGGTATCTGACGTTGTCTCGGTCTCTGACGTTGTCTCGGTCTCTGACGCTGTCTACGGTCTCTGACGTTGTCTCGGTATCTGACGTTGTCTCGGTCTCTGACGTTGTCTTGGTCTCTGAAGTTGTCTCGGTCTCTGACGTTGTCTTGGTCTCTGACGTTGTCTCGGTCTCTGACGTTGTCTTGGTCTCTGACGTTGTCGCGGTATCTGACGTTGTCTCGGTCTCTGACGTTGTCTCGGTCTCTGACGTTGTCGCGGTCTCTGACGTTGTCTCGGTCTCCGACGTTGTCTCGGTCTCCGACGTTGTCTCGGTCTCTGACGTTGTCTCGGTCTCTGACGTTGTTGGTCTCTGACGTTGTCTCGGTCTCTGACGTTGTCTCGGTCTCTGACGTTGTCTCGGTCTCTGACGTTGTCTTGGTATCTACAGAGCAACATGTTTACAGCTCAACACGTTTAGAACAAACATTTCTTCAAAGATACCTCCCACTCTGAGACATGTTCTGGTTCTTTATTGCTGCAGGTTCGCTTTGCTGGTAAGATGCTGCTGCTGGTGGAACAGAGTTAATGTAGCTCACACACACACACACACACACACACACACACACACACAATAATATATTGACATTATATGATGATGCATATTGATTACTGGATCATTAATAAACTGAGCAGGGCCTGTACATCTTATACAGCAGTGAAGTGCGGTCAGGAGGCAGCAGTACTCTGCTTCACCTCCAGGGGGCGTAGTTTCATGCTGGTGGATGAACAGTGAAATAAGAAACTCTTTTCAGTTCTTACAATGTAAATGTGACTCCAGAGGAGTCGGTGCCTCACCAGCCATGAACCCACCGCACGTCACTGATCTCCATCAGCTTTCTTTGTTCAGCTGCTGAGAAAATGAAGCTCTCGGTTTGCTCTCTTTTCCTGCTGCTCCTCTTTTCCACCGTCCACTCGTTCCTCAGGACCTCCCACATAACCAGGCCATGTAAGTCTCGCTTGGATTAGCTTCAAGTAGATGCAGCTGAATGTGTTAGTGGAACGGCTTGATCCTTAATTCAGAGATGATGTTAGTTCAAGCGAGGCTTTCCGCTTACAGCCTGGCTTTCTGTAGCTACGCTGGTGGAACACCCCCAGCGGTTTGGTTCCATCACCTCTAAAACAGCTCTCATTAGGCCACTACTCAAAAAAACTGGTCTAGACCCAAACACCCTGTCAAATTACAGGCCCAACGCCAACTTGCCTTTAATTTTGAAGGTCCTGGAAAAGGTGGTGGTTACCCATCTCGAGGGTGTAATGGAAAGTTTTACACATAACCCTTATATTTGTGTGATATTGAGATGAGACATGTAATCTTGCACTTTGTATTATAAAACCATGGCTTATATTTCACTAAGCAGAACGACCTGTACCCAGCAAATATTTGGTAATGAGCTTTTCTTTCTTATCACACCGCTGGTAACTTTCTTCAGAAACTCTATAACTCATCAAACCTCCATCCATCTCTCCACCTCTGTGACAAACTTTGCTGTCAGGTTTGACCCCAACCTTTCATTTGACCACCACATTTAAAATCTCTGCAAAAAATATTCTTTTCATCTCAAGAACATTTCCAAATGTTGCCCCTCCTTTACCCTCAGTGATACTGAAAAGCTGGTTTAAGGCCTTTGTCACCTCCAGGCTGGATTAATGTAATGCTCTCCTCGTCGGGATACGGGGAGGAGCCTGGAGAAGCTTCAGCACTTCCAGAACTGTGTTGCCTACGTCCTGAAGAGGAGGCGCAAATACAACCACATCACCCCTGTTTGCAGTCCCTGCATTGGCTCCACATCCAGCAGAAGATAGAGTAAATGCTCTCATTTCCACCGGGTGCGTTTGCACCGTGTTATGGCTGCCGCAGCTTATCGTGGCCATTTTAGTCAACGGTTTAGTTCCCACCGGGCGCACCGCGGTGCGTGTCAGAAGCAACCTGGAAGCGTCTTGTTGCAGCTCTCTGCTAAATAAATGTGGCGAGTCTGGTTTTGACAGAACATGCACCCAGAACGCGTCAAACTCCGCAGTTCAGATATGAGCAGACAGGAAGTCAGACACGGGAGCAGTGTAAAAGCTTCTGGCAATTTTCAAAATAAAAGCCCCCGTGCAGATTTGTGCTGCTGAACCAGTAACCATTACGTCATTAACCGGTCAGGGTCTCTCAGTGGTTTTTCTTTTCATCATGGACGACTAGACGTTTATCTTCGAAGTTGAGAATCACAATATTCTCTAGTCCTCCTGTGGATCCAGCGAGATGGACTGCACTCGCGGGCGCTCTGGACCTGACACGCTCCCGATGTGGACTGACGCGCCACAGACGTCAGAACGAAACCGCAGCTGTTATGCAACCCATACAACCCGGTGGAAATAAGGGGTAAGATGTGTCTGCTGACCTTCCAGTGTCTGCATGGCCACACTCCTGGCTACTTGACAGAGCTACTGACTCCACACTCTACCATTCGCCGTCTTCAGTCCACTGACTCTAACTGCCTTTGCCCACCCAGGACCAGACTCAGCAAAATGGCGGACAGGTCCTTTCAGGCTGCTCCTCCATGGCTGTGGATTTCCCTGCCTGAACCCCTGAGGGTGCCACAGACAGTGGAGTCTTTTACAAAACACCTGAAAGCTTTATTCAGCAGGCGTTTTTATAATCTAATGTATTTATTAGTTTATAGAGTTTTGTGTTTTCATGCTTTACTTGATTTTAATTTTTGACACTTTGACATTTTCTCTAGAATGTAAAGTGTATTCCAAATAAAAATTATAATAATTATTGTATTATTAACTAAATATTTTAATATGTAGGTCGTGACAAACATGCTATTATTGTGGTATTTCTATATATATTTATGCATTTTATGGTAATTTCAGTTTTCTATAGAAATGTAACTACCACTTCCTTTCCTCTCAGCATAGCTGCTTTCAAAGTGATTTTGTAAACACATTAAGTTTCTGTATGAAGTATCGTATCTGATCGGTATCACCGGAGCTGGCTTGTTTTTACTTGGTATCAAATTGGAAATAAAATGAGTGGTATCACACATCACTACCAGAAATCTTACCACGTTCTAAATAAAGACAAAATAAGCACTATTATCCATCCTGGAACACCAAACAAGTCGGATTTACTCACAAACAAAACATCTTAAAGGTTCAACACATGTAGATGATACAGACTCAGAGATGGCTGCTGTCATCTGAAACCCATCACGTAACCACACCTGAGCAAGCTGAAAAATCCTGAACTGAGCTGCTGCTTCCTCCACACAATCACCGGGTGGAGCTAAAACACCTACATGGAACATCACAGACGGTAACTGGAGAGATTCAGGGAGGAGCTGAGCTGTTACTGAACTATAGAAGAGACACAAACTTCCACATTCAACACAGTTCAACACACAAACCACAAACATCACTTTTATTCAACATGCTGATCTTCTGTTTTTTCATTTCTCTGCTTCTTCTTATTCTAACAGGTATTAATGGACTAAAAAGGAAAATTAAGCTAAATGAAAATATTTAATGAAAGTAAATCATGTTAAACATTAACAAATATTTCTCTTCCTTTAGGTTTCAGTGATGAACAACTCACCACCATCAACACCACCATGTCCAGTTTAGAAGGAAGCTCTGTTACTCTGTCCTGCAGGTACACCAAGTGAACTTCTGATTATTTCTTCTGGTATCGACAATATCCAGGAAAACCACCAGAATTCCTGATTGCTCACTTGGAGTCTGGAGAAATTTTTAAGGATTCAGGATCTGGACATTCAGTTAGAGTTAGAAAAGAAGAAACTCTGATGGATCTGGAGATCTCCTCTGCTGCAGTGTCTGACTCTGCTGTGTACTACTGTGCTGTGAGGCCCACAGTGACAAGAAACAGGAAAACTCTGTACAAAAACCTTTGGAGCAAAGACAACGCAATACTCCACAACGTCCACTAGAGGGCCTCACACACTGTTACACTTCTATGGTTTGTTGGGGTTCAGTCTGGGTTCTTTGTTCAGTTTAAAGTAAAACATACAGCAGAGTGTTTGATGCATCTTTTAAGTCTCTGTGATGATGACAATAAACTTTCTTTATTAGAATTAAGCAGAAGAAATAATAATCATGTACTTTTCTCTCTTAAGACAGAAACAGACATTATTAAATCTATAGTTTATGTACTTTCATGTAATAAATTCAGTAAGAGTTTAAAGAAGTGATATGATTTCATGAAGGTGCGTTAATCTGCAGTTGTTCAGGGATTCACTCTCAGTGCTTTGTTTAGCTTTTCTGTTGGTTTAGTGTGTGTTTGACCACGTTCTGCTGGGCAGACGACATCTACAGCCAACATGGCCTCTTAAAGGTGGGATTATGGACTGAGCAGCGTAACACAGGGCCTGACTTCACATATAGAAGGTGGTTTTTGACATCCTCTGTTAGAGCTCATGTGGAACTTTAAATGATCATTTTGTTTGAAACATTTTCCACATGTTGGACAAAAAAATTACTTCTCAGCTGTGTGAATTCTCATGTGGCGCACCAAAGCATCCTGGCGACCGAAACATTTTCCACATGTTTGACAAGAATACGGCCTCTTACCCGTGTGAATTCTCATGTGGTACTTCAAATAATGAGTTTGATTGAAACATTTTCCACAAGTTGGACAAGAATACGGCTTCTCACCTGTGTGAACTCTCATGTGACGCACCAAATTCCCCTGGTAAAAGAAACATTTTCCACATGTTGGACAGAAAAATTGCTTCAAGCCTGAGTGAATTCTCATGTGGCGCACCAAATTACTCTGGTGACTGAAACATTTCCCACATGTTTGACAAGAGTACGGTCTCTCTCCTGTGTGAGTTCTTACATGAACAGTTAACTTATTTTTAATTTTAAATTGTTTCCCACAGAACTTGCAGGAATGTTGTTTCTCATCTCTTTCATTACAATGACTTTCTAACAGAAAGGACTCTCCTACGTTCTCATTTGTCTCCGTTATACAGCTCTTTTCTGGCTGTGTATCTGCACAAGTTGTTGGTCCTGAGTCTTCAACCATGCTTTCCTCTAAAGGTGAATGTTGGTCTGCAGGAGGACTGTAAGAGGGAATATGGTCCCGGTTTGGTTCTGGATCACTGTGACCATCTTCCTCATGAGCAGCCGGTATTGAAAACTGATCAGTTTCATCCTTCAGCCAAAGCTGCTCTTCCTCCTGACTGCTGAGGAGTTCCTCCTCTTCCTCTTTAATACGAGCAGACTCTGGTTGCTCCTGGTCCAGGTTTGAGTTCTGGTTGCACAGCTGCTGGTCATCTTGAAGAGCTTCATCCACCTTGTAGACATATTGATGTGGAACCTCTGGAGGGATAAAGGGACAAATGAAAAACATGAAGAAAGATTTTAGTTTAGGTTAATTACTAGGGTTCCTAAAAAAGAAAAAATAGGACTTAATATTTATATTATTACTTATTTAACCATTACAAGCTTCACTGAGACTAAAAATCTCTTTTCCAAGAGTTTAACAGCACATTTAAAATGTACAAACACACATTCAAACTGAGTTTATAAAACACATTTAAAGTAAATGTAAAACTAATTAAAATCCTCAAATGAAGCAGAACATCTACAAACACATGTAACTGCCTCCAAATCATCATGAAAGCCCTTTATCCCACCTCAGTTTGAACCCTCTGGGACTGAAAACAATAAAAAATCTTGTAAACTAAGACGAAAAGGTCCTGATCTCTTCAGATGATTATATTAAATAATTTATCAAGAGCTATAGGATTAGACAAGAGATGAAAAAATGTGGTTTTAAAGGGAGTCAGTGAGTCTTCATTTGTCCCCCTATGACCCAGAAGGATAGCAAATCATTAATCTGACTGAAAAAAATCATTCTTAACTTTTTAGTTAATCTAAGAGTGATCTTCACATAAAATCCGCCAAAACTAAAACACCTAAAATCTATTATTTGAAAAAAACAAAACAAAACAAAAAAAAACCAAAAATTTTATTTATTTTATTTTCCATCCATCCATCCATTTTCTGCCTCTTATCCGGGGTCGGGTTGCGGGGGCAGCTGCCTAAGCAGGGAAACCCAGACTTCCCTCTCCCTGGCCACATTCACCAGCTCATCCAGGGGAATCCCGAGGCGTTCCCAGGCCAGCCGAGAGATGTAGTCCATCCAGCATGTCCTGGGTCTTCCTCGGGACTTCTTTCCGGTGGGACGTGCCTGGAACACCTCACCAGGGAGGGGTCCAGGAGGCATCCTAACCAGATGCCCGAGCCACCTCATCTGGCTCCTCTGGATGTGGAGGAGCAGCAGCTCTACTCTGATCCCCTCCCGGACCACCGAGCTTCTCACCCTATCTCTAAGGGAGAGTCCGGCCACCCTGCGGAGAAAACTCATTTCGGCCGCTTGAACTTTCGGTGACTACCCACAGCGGGTGGCCATAGGTGAGGGTAGGAACGTAGATCGACTAGTAAATTGAGAGCTTTGCCTTTCGGCTCAGCTCCTTCTTTACCACGACAGACCGATGCAGAGTCCACATCACTGCAGACACTACACCGATCTGCCTGTCCATCTCCCGCTCCATCCTTCCCTCACTCGTGAACAAGACCCCGAGATACGTGAACTCCTCCACTTGGGGCAGGACCTATTGCAGACCCGGAGAGAGCACTCCACCCTTTTCCAGCAGAGGACCATAATCTCGGACTTGGAGGTGCTGATTCTCATCCCAGCCGCTTCACACTCGGCTGGAAATCGCTCCAGTGAGAGCTGAATTTTTTTATTTTATCAAAATAGCAACTGTGTTCAAAATGGGCATTTTAATGGTCAATAATAATTTGAATGATTATATTTGATTGATATTTTTTATTATGAATGAAGATGATTAAAACATCTGAGCCAAAAAAAAAAAAAAAAAGGAAAAAAATCATCTTCTGTCATGTTTTAATAGTAGTTTTTGGGAGGGAAATTTTGTGTCCTCCAATGACCCCAAAGGATAGTAAATTATAGCGAGCTACATCTTCAATCCGTGAACTGTGTTCTAAACTTTACATCAAGACCTTTCAGTGTCATTCTTTTTCGTTCCACTAACTCCGTGGTTCTAAAACATAAATTCAGGGAGGAGATCCAGATATCCGGCAACACATGATCCGATACTGAACAATCAAAAGGGTGTACCTCCGCGTAATGGTCTGCACGTCAGGTCTGGAAGAGGTGCGCGTCGAGACTCTGTGGAGCTACGTCGAGCCTACAACGGGAAAGCAGATGCAGATGCCGCGCAAGCCTAAATCCGCCTTTAGGCATAACCTCAATGCACGTCTTGCACTGTTAGACATTTTATTGCATTTTTGCAGTAACTTACTGGCAACACTATTGCTAGTAAGTTACTGTAACCACTGGTCTGCGGTACCTTTACTGTTATTATGTTTCACAGTAAAAAACACTTTACTGTAAATATCTTTTACAGTAGAACAGCTTTACTGTAAATGTGGTTTACAGTTAGAAAAACTTACCGCAAATTTTACAGTATAACTGTACTACCGCAAATGTGGTTTATAGTATATTACTGTAATTGTGTTTTACAACACAACATATTAATTTTGCTGTGCATTACTGTGAGTTTAGGTTTACCATTTTCAATAAGAACATTTTACTGAAACAATGTAAGATATAAAATAAAAATTAGTCAGAGAATGGTGAATAAAACAGACATTTATTGTCAACAAACTTTTCACAATTAAATGCATTTTCAATCCCATAAAACAATGTCACAGCACAGGACATAACAAATGTTGTCCAATTGGACACATGCATCAATATGAGCACATGACATCACTGAAGTGCCAACAATGATGATGCAAAAGGCTATAAAAAACTAAAGACATGGCGGTTCACCTGTCTGTCTGTCTATCAGTCCCCTGTCTAAAAGTAACAATCAGGGGTCCCCAGTAAATTTTCCAAGAATTTCATTGAGTAACACAGAATCAAAATAAACAAACAATAAACACACAAGTTAAAATAAATATTTTAACAACATTTTTGCAACACCTAACTGTTCTCTAAACAGAACCCACCAGCATGAACATTTAATGAATGGATTATTCTGCCAGTCCCCTGTCTGTCAGAAAATAATAATAATAACAACAATAATAATAAAGACAAAAAACTGAAATACGTATCAGGAGGTTTCCAGTAAATTTTCCCTAGAATTTCATTGATTAGTAACACAGAATATGACTGTTCTTATCATGGGTTTCATATACTTTCAACAATGAAACATTGACAGCTTAAAAGCAACTTTTTTTCCTTTAAAAAGAAAAAACATTTTTGCAACATTTAACTTTCTTCTCAAAACAGAACAAATCCACCAGCACGAACAGTGAATGAATGGATTATTCTGCCAGTCCCGTCTGACAGAATGAAAAAAATATTCAACAAATAATAAAAAAACAATACTTATCAGTGGGTCCCCAGTAATTTTTCCCTTGAAGTCACATAGAATAAGACATGGGTTTCAGGTTTCAGTTTCCAGGATGGTCAGATTCAGCTGAGTCTTCTCTCCATCGCCACCTGTCAGAGACATAGATATGATCAATGTTCATGTTCCTGAGGTTATCCACCTGTTGGTGTCATCTGTCTGTCTGACATCATGGTGTTCTATGGATTTGTGTACAGTAATATATGTGTTGGACAGAGTCATGTCATCAGTTATGTTAAAGATATCTACGTATTCTTACCTAGTTGGAAGTCCTCCATTAAAATTCAGCAAGTCGCTGGAGAAAGGTGATGACCCGAGAACTGATGCTTGCCACTTTTCTCTTGACAACACGTCCTGTCTTGCGGCTCGTACCTAGTTTGGCAGGGCATTTTGTACCCACATCTGGGTTGATCCTCACAAAGAATCTTTTAACAGAAAAAAGGCTGCTTTAATTTTAAAAAATTAAGGCATACAGTACAGCATCACCTATATCAGAGGCCTTAAACTGGTTCCAGAAAGGGCTGTGTGACTGCAGGCTTTCATTCCAACCAAGCAGGAGCACAACAGACTCCACTCATCTCATCAAGTCTTCAGGTTAAGACTGGACTCACTTGATCAGGTGAGTGGAGTCTGATGTGATCCTGTTTGGTTGGAATGAAAGCCTGCAGCCAAATGGCCCTTTCTAGAACCAGTTTGACACCCTTGACCTTTATGTTTTTTTCCCACTGTAGTCAAGCTGTCATGCACTAGATTTCATTCTTAAATGGTTGATGGTGCTAAGTACATACCTCTGTATCATCTCCATCGTGGTGGATGCTGACTCTTGATACTCCAGGTTGAAGACGTAGTATGATGCAAAGAAGACAGCAAGGGCGCTGGCAAAGTCATGCAGCTGCTCAGGCTCAAAGAATACCTTGCCCTCCATACTGACCATCCACCGGGTTGCAGACACCAAATCATTTCCTAAAACAGACAATGTGCTCACCATTACAAATAATGTTTCCACACAGGTGCTGGATCAGTCCACAGACAACAAGCCTGAGACTGTAAAAAATAGGATCCACACAGTCTGCTGCTGTTTCTCTTATTTATTATATGATGAAAATTATTATAGATTACAGGAAAAAAAACAGCCTAATGTTTCAGCCTTAAGGCCTGTGCTGAAACATACGGCTGTTTTTCCTGTTGGTTATCAGGTAGAAAAAAGAAGAGAAACAGAAGCCAACTGTGTGCAGATCCTGTTTTTGTACAACCTAAAACAGGTTAACTGTTGTAGGAAAAATATAGAATACCACAATAATTACATAGATTTCTACAAAAATATTACAATATGGTAAAAAAAAATATTTACTTACCAAGCACTATTACCCTTGGTGTGGTGGGTAAGGTCATCTCTCTTTCAACAGACATCTTAGTGGAAAATGCCTTTAAAACACAGAAGATAGCAATTTGAATGATAACCTAAATAATTTAAACACTTCTCCTTCAAGATATGTGTTTTATGTTGATAGTGCATGTGTAAAATTTAAAAGATAATTACATCAGCCAAGATGAAGATTGAGTCCTCTTTTTCTTGGAAGTACTTCATCAGTAGAAGGATGGCTGTTGTGGCGATCTGGTTTTGATTCAACTCTGCGCTGTCACACTCCCGTAGTAGATGTTCAGTCTCCTTGCTCCACTTGAGTCTCTGGCTTTGAAAGAAGTTCCAAATTCTCCTTCCCTTCGTACGAAGAGCTTCACTGAGGCGTGTGTCCACCTCAATATCAGTGAGTGTGTGGAAGTGCATGCAGAGGCCTCTTTTAGTAAACAGAAATGGCCAATGCTCTTGAATCTCACATAAAGTGGGGGCAGGCCAAGAGTTAAGCATGTGTCGCTGGTAAGTGTAAGTCAATGACATAAATTCATTAACATCTGTTGTCTCAATAGCTTGAGGACCTGCTGATCTGAAGACAGTTGACATAATCTGTCTTTTTGTCTCTAAGGTTTCAGCTGTTTCTCCTTCTGGTAGAGTTGTGGGTTGCCAGTTGATGCAACCATAGCTATCAAGTTCAGATCTCCCTCTTTTGATGGCAGGATCACCGTTTTCACTTGTAGACCTTTTCCTTGGCTGTCGGATTCTGCTGCTGACATTGTCTCTGTTTACATGTTCAACTCTCGTCTTAAGCTGTTTCAGTAGGGAATAATAACCACAGCCTAACTGCTCACCTTCTGCAGTCTTATCTGCAAAGGTAGCGGGATACTTAGATACAATAGCTCTAGCTACCTCTGCACAAGCAGCTCTATTGGGGTTGGAGCAGTGTACTCGCATTCCTTCTACAACAGTCCTAATCATTATTCTCCTGTCTTCTGGGTGAGCCATTCTGCCAGTTGCCATGGCTTGTGAGAGTCTTGTCGGCATCTTCTCCCACGGAACTAAGAAACTGCTGATCCAGGAGGCGTTGCTTGCATTTGGTTGTGTGGAAGGAAGAAGGCCTGATGCTTGTGGAGGATGGAGTGAATAACCCTGTAGTGACACAAGCACAGTTGGTGGACTGTCGGTTTCAGGTTCCGTTGAGGGGTTTGAAGAATTTGACTCCACTTGGTCATCTGTACACACAATCACAACAGAACAATTTCACATTAACTATGCACAGATTGAATATTTATTGAGTAGCGCTGAAGTTTATATGTGAAAGAAAATCAAGAGTGTTTGGAGAAATAATACCCATGACAATGAAAGATAGTTTTAAGATTTTTTTTCTTTTATGAACTATGAATTGATGTATGAAGTACGATTTCAAAATACCTCTAAAAATAACTTATTCCAACTATTTTCAAGACATGTTTTCTACCATTAATTACACAAATACATTCTCACCTTTTCTGAATACTTGAATGAGTCTTTGACTTTGTATTGGCGTCAGGAAAGACTTGAGGTCGCCGGGCTCAACAAACAAGAGATCTTCTCTGTTTCTGACACCAATAATATCTCTTAGGTGTTCAATAAGTGTCCTTGTTGTCTCTTCATGCAGGTCAGGTAATGCCAAGTTAATTTCATGCTCTAGGCTGCCATCATCCATACCTGCAATGATTTAAGAGGATGATACTGAATGATGCAGAGATACAACAGTCAAGCCTGGCAGAGGGTAGTAATCACACAAAGTGTCTGCTTGAACACATATGAATCTTTTTTCAGAATTGTGCAGGAAGTGAAGTCCAAGATCGATCAGTAACACAGACTGAAGAATATCCAAAACAAAGTGTACTTGTTTGTGACTAATGAGGATCACTGAGATTTTTCCAAAGATGTGGCCATGTTCATTGTGACCCATCGCAACAACAAGCCCTTTGCTGTACTTTGTTCCTCTATAAACTACTGCTGATACCTCTGACGTGGTTTCTTTTGTCAAGCCTGCTGTCCTAACAGACTCCTGAATAAGCCCATTGTACAACTGCTCATCATATTCATTAGTTTCACCAACTGCTTGAACTGCTGTGGCAAACAATGATCCACTGCTGAGGTACGCCTGAAGCAACTGGTGCCTTTCTGCCAGTGTTTTACAAAAGTGAACAAAGTTGTGCAGCTTTCTAGCACATTCTTTAAAATATGAATGTTTACTCTCAAACCTGAGAGTCCACAAACGAATAAGTGGCCCAAAGTGCAGTAAAAGGTCACTGTAGTGAAGCAAATAGTGATGCTTAGGCTTGAGTGGGTGATTAGGGAAGATTGTGTGTCTTAAATGGACATACTCTTCAGTTATTATCTTGAGGTATGCAATCTGGTCATGATGGATTTTGGGAGCACACATGAGCTCAACCATTTCCTTGAGCTGCAGACACAGTTGCCACACCTGACTGTCCATAGGATTTTTGATCCTGTTACCAATCAACAGTGGCAACAGTCGCAATAGACACCAGTTCTGTGCTGCAGACCCGGCAAGTTTTTTGCCACATTCCTTAACCTCACATGGTTTACTGAGGCTATCATTTCCTAAGTATTTAAACTGTGAAATCGACCTGTTTAGCTCAGCATAAGTGAAATGCTTTTCTTGTTTCACTAAATGACTTACATACAATGCCAAATCATTAGAGACTACACCTTCAAATAAATCATGACCCAAACATGGGGGAAGCCCAGTGCAGACATGAAAATATTTCAGCGAATTGAAAGGTGAGTCAAACTTTACCCCCTGTACCATGTCTTGGCCAGTGGTGGACAGCTGTTGTACACTCTCTTTGTGATGAGTTATTGTTCTTTTTGGACCAAGCTTAAGTGGTGTCTTTTCAAAGTCACTTCTTTCAATCAAGCAGTATCTACAAAAATGTGTACTACAACTGAAGTTCTCGGTGAAGCCACCTAAACAGTGTGAACCAAGATTATCTCCACATATGGAAATTAAAGCTGCTTTGAGGGTATTTCCATCATCTGTCTCAATCCCTGTATCTTCTAGATCTTTAAGATCTTTGATAATGCTTGAGAAGACTTTCTCATGACCAAAATTCTTGAAATCATTTTCCCTGCACAGCAACACCAACTGCATGGGATCAATTGAGGAGCGATTGTGTGGCTGCACCTCACCAAGACTCATGTAAACACTCAAAACTTTATGTTTTTTCTTCCCTGAGCCAAGAGGATTCACGACCTCAAACGCATCCTGGTAAAGGATAATGGACAATGAAGAGGGGCTGTCTTTTAACAGAACATTTTCTTTAACATTTCTTCCATCTCCCACGTCCTCTACAACCATGTTCATAGAGATCCGATTTTTGGATTGGTGATACTGTTCTCTAACACTTGACTGTCTGAGGAGGGATTTTAATGTCTCTTTGATGGAAATGTACTGACAAAAGCGTTCTTTTCCAGCAGCATCGGTTCCTAGATAAATCTGGGTGGGTTCAACATAGTCAAAATACTGCTTGTAAAATGTTTTCCTTGTTTTGTCAGATCTGAGAATTCCTTTGTTGTATGTTGTGAAGACATCCTCTTTAGAGAGATCTTGAATAATCATTTCTATCTCATTTTGTGGTATGTTTAGCTCAGAAAGCTTGCCCTTCAACTTTTCAAAAAAGTCTGACATAGAAGTGCTGTGGACATGCTGAAATCCATCAATAATGCACTGTATGGTGCTAGCTGGCAACAGCATTTTGGCCTGCATTTTCAGGTAAAAAAGAGCCAAGCTATGCAAAAATGTCTCTTGATGATCAACTCCACCTCTACATGATCACATGGAGTTGGAGTTCGATTCTCCTCTGGAGGCTGAGTACAACTTATTTTCAGGCAGAGTTGAAACCTGGGTTGTTTTTGCCTGCTTATGTTTCCTGGATAAATGTGTGGCAAAGGATGAGCGCACTCTGAAAAATTTGTTGCAGTTATCATTGGGACAGACAACTTTCTTGCCATCTTTAATATGAAATCTTAAGTGAGTGCATAATGCTGGAAAATTCTCTGCCACATAGGAACATGCCTCAACTCCACAAGCAAGAGTTTCTTTAAAATGAGTGTGTTTAGTCTGCGGCATGCAATTACGGTGGTTCCTATGCATATGGGACCTGAATGCAGAAAATGTTCGATAGGAAGCAGGGCATTGCTCTATTCCACATGCAAACTGATAATTAGCTGTGTGCTGATGTTTCTTCACATGACAACAAAATTGTCTTAATTCTGAAGTACAAACACTGCAAAATTTACACCTGTACATAGCTCCATGCGTCTGAATTTTTCCTAACTTTTATTTGCAAAAAATCATGGGATAAACACATCAGTGTTTGAAAAAGAGCTCAATTCATTATCAGCAAATGCTTCAACAGGTAATGTAAAGTAATTAATGTAAAGCAAAGTTTCCCTATAATTTTCTTTACCAGATAATGAGCTAATGCTTTACCAGGATGTCCAAGCAGTCTTTCTGATTATCTGATTACATTCAATAAGGGATCTACATAGCTTAAGTTGTGGACTTCCTTGTGTCCACCTTTTATCTCACTACACTGTTATGTCAGAGATATAGCTTTTAAAAATGTAGCTTATGTGCAATAATACACCACAGCAGGTATTTAAGCAGGCTAACCGACATGAACAAGCTCAAAGCTAGGTTAGATTACATTAGCTGTCTCTAAATTCCCAGACTATTTTTTTCTTCCTTTACTCTAATTAAATACAATGTCTTTTTACCTGCCGTTTTGTCTGGTCTTGAGAAGAGCTGAAGGTTACCACTCTCATCACACCAAGCTCTAACCGGGCAGAACAGATGGGCAGGACAGGACAGCGCTGCACCAGAATGGGCGGGAAAAAGCAAAGACAGAGACAAAACGATAATTCAATGTTGTCTTAATTTACCCCTTGAAATTTCAGTTTAAATAAGTTAAGAAAAACTAACAGCACAACCTATTTTTCCAGAGTATTTGAGCTACTTCGCTCTTTTAACCAAGCTAACACCACCTTTACATGGTTTCCCCAATGAAAAACAGTCTGATAGACGTTAGATGAAAAAAAAAACATACTCCCTTTCCCGATGATAAATAAATTAGTGTGGGAGGGTCTCATGACACCTGCTTAGCCTTACATTACGTTATAGCGTCCTGTGTTGCAGTTGACACAAACTGAAATAAATCTAAGCATTTGACCCCCCTCCCCAAAAATATAAAAAAAATTTTTTAATGAGTAACGTTAGGCGGGAGAGGCGGGTGTCGGGACACCTGCTTAACATTACCTTGTGACGTCCTGTGTTGCAGTTCCCACAAAGTGAATAAAGTCTCAGCAGTCGGTGTGGTTATGGTTGTAGTCGAACAACGAAGCGCTGCAAATTGGCAGAAATGGTCCTTTCGAGCATAAAATAACGATGATATCGCCACTGGCCGAAACTCCGTTTCTGAGTCCTTCTCCCTCCTCGTTAAGGAACAAATACGTCACGCGCCCATATACGCCTAAACAAGCAGCAGCACGCAGAAGGCCTGCGCTGTGCGGTGTACCTCCGCCTCTGCCTGATCAGAACTTTTACCCAGGCAAACATGGCCTGAGCAAGGGAGGAAAGTGCTTACTATAGAATATGAAAGTAATTTCACTACCCATATTTTAAGTATAATTTTAATGTTACTTTACTTGTCACCACAAAAACGTAATATCATTAACAAGACATCCCCAGCCTAAATAAATAACTAAATAAAAAAATAATAAAAACTTTCCCTGGTATCATACCTACAAGGGATGGCACTGGGGTGGAGGAAAATCTGAAAATGGCTGGCAGTGAAAGTTAAAATGTAATGTATTATTGCAACCACCACTAAAACAATAAAAAATACATAAACACCATTCAAATCAAACCATATAGGCTAGTAACAGCAGCGCTACTGCCAATGTTTGAGCAGTAAATTACCGTAATTTAAAAAAATACAGTAAGTTACTGTAAATAATAGCACTATACCCATAATGCAAAGCAAATTACAGTAACTAACTGCAGAAATTTTTTAAGGTAAGTTTATTGGGCCTGTTGTGGTAATTTACTGTAAAAAATATAGCAAAGGCTAACAGTGTGGGCTCTGGACCCAGTGTCCTCGAGAAGGGTTGGACTCACTTCCATTCTGAAGTAGCTCCCAGTAGGAGGTGCCAAGCAGGTGTGAGCATGCTCATTGCCCCCCCCCACTTGGCACCTGTACATTGGAGTTTACCTCGGTGGACGAAAGGGTAGCCTCCCTCCACCCTCAGGTGGGGGGACGGGTCCTGACTGTTGTTTGTGATTATGTACAGAGTGGCATTTCAGAATACCACTCAGGTGAAGAGAGGGGTGGAGCTGTCAACTGATCACCACCTGGTGGTGAGTTGGCTTAGATGGTGGGGGAGGATGCCGGTCAGGCCTGGCAGACCCAAACCTGTTGTGAGTGTCTGCTGGGAACGTCTGGCGGAGTCTCCTGGCAGAAAGATTTTCAACTCACTTCTCCTACAGAGCTTCAACCATGTCCCAGGTGAGGCACGGGACATTGAGTCCGAGTGGGCTGTGTTCCATGCCTCTATTGTTGAGGTGGTCAACTGGAGCTGTGGGCGTAAGGTCATCAGTGCCTGTCGTGGCGGTAATCCCTAACTCACTGGTGGACACCAGTAGGGAGGGATGCTGTCAAGCTGAAGAAGGAGTCTTATCTGGCCGTTTTGGCCTGTGGGACTCCAGAGGAAGCTGATGGGTATTTGCAGGCTAAGCAGGACACAGCTTTGGTGGTCGCTAAGGCAAGAACTCGGGAATGAGAGGAGTTGGGAAAGGCCCTGGAGAATGACTTCTGGACGGCTTTGAGGAGATTCTGATCCACCATCCGATGGTTCAGCAGGGGAATGCAGTGTTCCATCAACACTGTGTACAGTGGGGATGGGGGGCTGCTGACCTCGACTCGGGACATTGTGAGTCGGTAGAGGGAATACATAAAGACCTCCTCAATCCCTCCAACATGTTTTGTGATGGGGAAGCAGAGTCTGGGGACCCTGGCCTTGGCTCTCTTATCTCTGGCGATGAGGTCGCTGAGGTGGTTAAAAAGCTCCTCAGTGACAGGGACCCAGGGGGTGGATGAGGTCCACTCAAAGTTCATTAAGGCTCTGGATGCTGTAGGGCTGTCTTGGCTGACACGCCTCTGCAGCATTATGTGGACATCTGGGAGAGATCCCCTGGACTGGCAGATCGGGGTGGTGGTCCCCCTCTTCAAAAAGGGGGACCTGAGGGTGTGCTCCAACTCACATTCCACAGCATCCCTGGTAAGGTCTATTCAGGGGTCCTGTAGAGCAGGATCTATCTGATAGTCGACCCTCGGACTGAGGAGGAGCAGTGTGGTTTTCGTCCCGATAGTGGAACAGTGGACCAGCTATACACCCTCTTAAGGGTCTCGGACGAAGCATGGTGGTTTGCTTAACCAGTCTACATGTGCTTTGTGGACTTGGAGAAGGCATTTGACCATGCCCCCCGGGACTCTTGGGGGATGGGGGTGGGGGGGTGTTGGTCCCACATGGCATGCCACCGGGGTCGGGCTGATATTACGATGTGTCCGTAGGGACGAAGGAAGGGGTAGGGGGGGCAGCGGGGTCCTGGTGGGGGGTTAGGGCTCATGGGGGGTGGAGTCTGCTCTCCTTCTTGCTCACTCTCCTCCCGCCATGGGCTCCTTCGGAGTGGATGGGGGCGTTGTGCCTTGGGCCCAACCAGGATATGTGTGTGCAACCTGGGGCTCTCTGGTCCCCTGGTGTGGTGGCGTTGGCTGCCAGGGATGGGTGGGTGTTCGGGGTGCTGGTGCGTTGGACTCTTGGCTGGGCCGGGGCTTTGCCCTTTGGCCCTCGGGTGGTCTTGGGGAAGTGGGGGCGCCTACAGCGGCCAGCTAAGGAGTTGGCTGCCTGGGAGAGAGATCTCTCTCCTGGTTGTGCCCCTCCCCGAGCCCCTCTCCTCCCCCACCACCCCACATCATACACACCACACATAGGGCACTGTGGGGCGAGTGGAGGCAGTGGGCTTGGCTGAGGGGTCCCCATTGCGGGATCCCCGGTGGACTCCTGCGACTTCCTGCCCCACTAGATTTTAATCACAACCTAGACATCAATATACATTTAGGGCCTCGGGGGGATGGGCTGTGGGAGGGCAGACAGGAGTAATATAAATATAATAAAAATATCAAGGGAGCCATGTATACAACATGTCTACCTTGGTAGAGCAAATATGTCAAGCAAAATATGGCACACCGACCACCGTTCTGTATGTTAGGATGCTGGACAGGACACGGTAAAAAAAAGAAAAAAAAAAGAGGTAACATCGCTAAATATAGCGGTGAAGTCGCTACGTTGGCAACACTGACTACAACCAGCTACCGACTGTAAAAGGGGTGCGCCACTGTGCCCTTGTTATTTAGGCAGCTTAATGAAGCTTTGGCCTTGCGTTCAACCCCTGGTGGTTGGCAAACTACAGGGTGAGAATGTACGTGATCAGAGATGCAGCAGAGCCGCACTCTGAATGTAAATATCGTTGACGATCAGGTGAATTTAACTGTGGCCACCAAAATCATGATCACGATCAAAATCGGATTAATTGTGCAGCCCTACTAGTCAGGATACCTCCAGGACGCCTCCCTGATGAGGTGTTCGGGCATGTCCCATCTGGAGGAGGCCGCGGGGAAGACCCAGGACATGCTGGACGGACGACATCTCTCGGCTGGCCTGGGAACGCCTCGGGATTCCCCTGGATGAGCTGTTGAAATTTCACAGTTTCATCCTTCAGCCAAAGCTGCTCTTCCTCCTGACTGCTGAGGAGTTCCTCCTCTTCCTCTTTAATACGAGCAGACTCTGGTTGCTCCTGGTCCAGGTTTGAGTTCTGGTTGCACAGCTGCTGGTCATCTTGAAGAGCTTCATCCACCTTGTAGACATATTGATGTGGAACCTCTGGAGGGATAAAGGGACAAATGAAAAACATGAAGAAAGATTTTAGTTTAGGTTAATTACTAGGGTTCCTAAAAAATAAACTTTTTTATACTTTTACTCGTTCCAGACTCTTGGTAGGTTTTCTCAGTTTGGGGACTGTGGGTAATGACCGAAAGAACAAGATCGCGAGTACAAGAGGCCGAAATGAGTTTCCTCCGCAGGGTGGCCGGACTCTCCCTTAGAGATAGGGTGAGAAGCTCGGTGGTCCGGGAGGGGCTCAGAGTAGAGCCGCTGCTCCTCCACATCCAGAGGAGCCAGATGAGGTGGCTCGGGCATCTGGTTAGGATGCTTCCTGGACGCCTCCCTGGTGAGGTGTTCCAGGCACGTCCCACCGGAAAGAAGTCCCGAGGAAGACCCAGGACACGCTGGACGGACTACATGTCTCGGCTGGCCTGGGAACGCCTCAGGATTCCCCTGGATGAGCTGATGAATGTGCCGGGGAGAGGGAAATCAGGGTTTCCCTGCTGAGGCAGCTGCCCCCGCAACCCGACCCCGGATAAGGATGGACGGAGGAACGGATGGATGGGCTGGGTTTGACAAACCAATTTTTTATTTTAATTATTAAAATAAAATAAGATTATTACAGTAATCTGATTACTGCCAGATAACTGATTTTGATTGACAAGTAAATGCACTCAGTGTTTTATATATTAAAAAGTTAACTGAGATCATCTTTAATATTGAAGAAAAACAGGTGATGTTACATAATCAGGTATAAATGAATCGATATCAAATCAGATTTAATCTAAATTGAATTGAAATAGGTTGTTGTGAATGGAATTGATTCAGGAAATTAGTGATGACATCCAGCCCTGATATATACGTGTGAGCAGGACGGCAGGACCTGGGCCGGCATTGAAAGCCTCGATCGGTTCTGCTGTCCGACCTGTTGTGTGCATGCGTGGTGTCGGAACAGCTCTAGTATGTTGATGCTAGCAAGCCACGTTCCGTCCCACAACTTTGGCTCGCTGACCCGGCATTTAAAGACCGGCTTTAGCCGGTCATGGGGAACGATCGGGAAGCTTTTTGTAAAGTGTGCAGGAAAACCAATAATGTGACCTGGAACGGTGTCACAGCGATCATATCACATGGTTTTTGGTGCAACTGCAAACAACCACCTGGTTTGTTGCTGTACTGTTCCATCTCCCATCAGCCCAAACATAAAAGCTACTGGTTATTCCAGCCTTGGACATACAGGGTCTATATGGGATTTCCTGCTACCACAGAGAAAATACCACTTCATTTTATGTGCTGTGTTAAAGTGACAGGTGGATATTTCAGTACTGCTGCTGCTCAGCTAAACTAGTCTGTACACGTAGGCTACCGTCCACATCTGTCCACATCTGTCCTGGTCCAGCTCAGAAACAGCTGTAAACTGGGCCAATGAGGAACATTTTCTTAGTCCAGGTTAAAGCTGATGAGGAGACTTTGTGACTTCATCAGTGTGTTTATCTGGCTGGAAATCTGCTTGTTGGCTTATTTTACTGCATGAAATCTTTGGTGGGTCCTGCTGGACCAAACAGACCTCCACAGGTGGGCTGCTGCATGGAAAAGTTTAATATGTTTAATATGCCTTAAATTGTAACGTAATGTTTTATTTTAGGATTAAAACACTGCTCTTTTAAAATAATGCAAAACATAAAAGAACCAGTCTTTTGAACGACTCTTTGAAGTGACGACTCCCGAATGAACGACTCGTTTCAAAGAGCCATAAGTCCCATCACTACAAAACACACTCATTTTAAATGGGAACATCATCTTCCCCAAATAAAGATGAAAATGAAGCTTTTTTTTCCTGAAAGGACCAAATTATCAGTCAGTTTTAGGTATTTACCCAGTAAGAACATGTGAAGTTCACTTACCCGGTAACTGCAGCTAGTTCAAATGGGTAAATACGAGGAAACTACTGTTCAACAGCTTCATAATTACTCTGGATTTACCCATGAAGTTCTTAGTAGCAGCAACACATGACGGTAACTACAGAAACATGTCAGTAAAAACGTAGAAAGAAAGAAGTGTTGAAGTACAGTGAAAAGCTTCTATTATTTCCTGCTAACTACGTCCCTGCAAATATCTGCATTGGGGTGGTAGAGATGTGAAACGTCTGCAACCAGCCCACAGTGGCATCTCAGCGTCTCTCTTAGTGTTTCTGCCTGAAACTGCAGCTGCAGCATCATTTTCCTCTCAGTCTAAAACTAAATGCTGCCACGTGGACTACAGATGGGAATTAGTGAGAACGCTGGAATCTGCTACAGAGCATCTTTACCTTGTGGATCAGGTTTTCTACATGGTCCCTGACAAATAAAGCAAATAAATCTAAACTAAATGTACCGTAGAGCTCTGATCAGGATCCTCCATGAGTCCATGTGTTAGTTCATTCAGACCATCCCAGTGTTTCATACCTGTTCTGGTTAACTTTATCTGTGGATTCCAGGTGATATCCAGCAGTCTGCGCTGACGATCGATCTCTTCTTCGTACTGGACGATGGTTTTTTCAAACTCTGTGAATATTTCTTCAGCAGCAGCAGTTAGTCGCTCGCTGATAAACTCTCTCAGATGCTGAACTGAAGACATTGTTGCTGAAACACTGAAATATTCAGCTGAGAGACGACAACACAACCGTCTTCCTGCTCCGTCCTCACACGAGGAAAGCTAACGATGCTGCTAGCGGCTTGTTTACTTCCGGTTGGTGTCACACTGGGACGTTCCGGCAGCAGAAGAGGAAGTCAACCTTTTATTCCGCTTTGTATTGGAAACATTCCTTACTTAAATGTACTTACTTAAATATAATTTAACCGTAGTACTTACCTAAATATAATTTAATTAAGAACACCCATGACCTTAGAAACTAATGTTTAAACCTTTATAGGGATTTAATCTTTGTCCAATTACAAGACGTTTGAGAGCTAATCTGAATGTATAAATAAAACCTAAAAGCACTCAGAGACCACAGACCTCCACCAAGCCATTGTAATTTGTTCCCAGTGATTTTAGGCATTAACTTTGAGTCAGAATCTGTTGGTAAAATTATCCCTAGAAAAAGAAGAAAATCCTGCATCCTGATCCAGATCACCCCTAAAATCTAATCACTTGTTTCTCTTGAGATTAAAAACAAACAAAAACAAAAAGGTAATCGAAATCTGTTGTCCTTTTCATTTATTTATTTATTTATTTATTCATTTATTTATGTTTTTTAGTTATGTTGCTAACAGACAAAGCAACGCTGGTGAAAACATGACCTCTACTTTGGGGGAGGTAATAATTTAAAGTGATTATGGTTTTCTCTCAGCTTTTTCAGACACCTGCAGGATGACACACTTTCTCCTCTCCAGGCTGTAGAGCTCTGTGGTAATCAGTCTTTATGTCAGACTGGTTTGAGCTGACAGAAATGCTGCACTAACTCAGATAAAACTAGAACTGTGCTGAGCAGAAAAGCAGCTCAGGTTCATGAGTCTCCTCCTACTGTTTGACTGCAGCTGTGAACATCAGACCAAACACAAAACCTCTCACAGATAATTCATCCTGAACTCCAGGTCCACCATTTCTCCTCTGGAAACATTAAAACACTGGCTGTGATTTGCTTCTTTTCAGCTCTCGTAGGTACGTATGTTTGTAAGAAGAAAACCTGGAAAACAACCAGGTTAAAAACTACAGATAGAGTTTGGATTCTCATTGAAGTGAAATCTGACTTTAGATCAGAGCTGGAAATAAAACATGTGGTCTGATCAGCAGGTAACAGCCTGGAAGATGATATAACTCCCAGCAGAGCTGAAGTGTTTTCATCAGAGGGTCAAAGAGAAACTCTGTCCTGTAACTACTCAGTTGCAGCTCAGAACCTGCAGTGGTATCGACAGGATCCTGGATCAGGTCCTCAGTTCCTTCTCCTCATCACTGTTTCAACAAGTCCAACTGTGGTGGAAGCAGAACCTCCATACCCTGGACTGACTGTAGAACTGAAGAGGGACAGAAAACAAGTAGATCTGGAGATCTCCTCTGCTGCAGTGTCTGACTCTGCTGTGTACTACTGTGCTCTGCAGCCCACAGTGACAGGAAACAGCAAAACTCTGTACAAAAACCTTTGGAGCAAAGACAACGCAATACTCCACAACGTCCACTAGAGGGCCTCACACACTGTTACACTTCTATGGTTTGTCAGGATTCAGTCTGGGTTCTTTGTACAGGTGGAAATAAAGTAAACATCACTGTTTTCTACATCATTGAACTCTAATGAAGTTATTTTATTTATTACTTTAGTACAAGCATCAGAAAATAGTAAATACACAATAATGATAAATGTTAAAGAATAAATTAAGTAAAAGAATTAATGATTTTGTTGCATCAAAAGATAAAAACTGAGATATTTTCTAATTTCAATAAAAATGTTTAATCTTTTTATCAAGTACTGTGAGTGTGTATGTCACTGGGAACACACTCCTCATCCTCCCTGGAAAGGTCTATTCAGGGCTCCTGGAGAGGAGGGTCTGTTAGAAAGTGGCCAGAGAGAAAGAAGTCTGGACCTCCTGCTTAAGGCGGTTATATACTCGTGCAGCATCAGCATCACCATCGTAGGCTCAGCGTAGCTCTGCAGAGGTTCGACACACACCTCTTTTAGACCTGACGTGCACCCCTGCTACACAGACGGCTACAAGGAAGTACTTCCTTATGATTGGTCCGTTTGGGATTATGAGTTTCCGGATTTCAAGATTCAAGATTCAAAGCGTTTATTGTCACATGTACAGTAAGGAAACAGGTTTCCCTGTACAGTGAAATTCTTACTTTGCCGTCCACACCGAATGCCATAAATATTCAAAGTACATAGAAAAGACTAATTTAAGAAGAGCATGCAAAGGAGTAAACATAAATATAAACTATAGGTAAAATATAAGTAAGTAAAGTAATCTATGGACATAATGTGCAGCGTGCTACATAAACTGTTCAACATTCAGCATTGAATGAATGATTGTGCAAAAAAAGAGCTGTCATGAGGTAGACGGTATGATCTATGTGCAAATACTGAGTAATAATAATAAGGTGATAATGTAAACAGTCAGTATGCGTAAATGTACAGTCCATTGTTACTCCAGTCTGCTGTTAGCTGTTAAGGAGTCTGATGGCTGAGGGAAAGAAAGAGTTTCTGAGTCTGCTAGTCCTGCATTTCACACTCCTGTACCTCCGGCCTGAGGGGAGGAGAGTGAACAGTCCATGTTGAGGGTGGGTGGGGTCTTTGATGATGGAGGCAGCTCTCCTGAGGACTCTGCGCTGGTAGATGCTCTGCAGAGAGGGAAGGGGAGTCCTGGTGATCTTAGATGCAGTCTTCACCACTCTCTGCAGGCGTTTGCGGTCCGTGACAGTAGAGCTGCCGTACCACACGGTGATGCAGCGGGTCAGGATTGACTCAACGAGGCAGCTGTAGAAGTTTCTGAGGATCTTCGGTGACATGCCGAATTTCCTCAGCCTCCTCAGGAAGTACAGCCGCTGCTGAGCCTTCTTCACCAGCTGTGTGGTGTTAAGTGTCCAGGTGAGGTCCTCGCTGATGTGGACCCCCAGATATTTGAAGCTGCTCACCCTCTCCACTTCCAGCCCGCGGATAAGCAGTGGATGATGAGGGTTCCTCTCCTTCCTCATGTCCACTATCATCTCCTTGGTCTTGTCTGTGTTGAGGGTAAGATTGTTGTCCTCACACCACGTCACCAGAGAGGCCACCTCCCTCCTGTAGGCTGCTTCGTCCCCACCTGTGATGCGTCCTATCACAGCGGTGTCGTCTGCAAACTTCAGGATGATGTTGTCCTTGTGGGAGGCGTGGGTGAACAGGGTGTAGAGGATGGGACTGAGAACACACCCCTGTGGTGTGCCAACGTTTGTGATGATACTGGCTGAGGTTCTGTTCCCTATCCTGACAGACTGAGGCCTGCCAGTCAGAAAGTCCAGAAGCCAGTTACAGAGGATGGGGTGTAGTCCGAGGGAGAACAGTTTGTGGGTGAGCTTGTGAGGGATGACCGTATTGAATGCAGAGCTGTAGTCAATAAAGAGCATCCTGATGTAGGAGTCTTTATTCTCCAGGTGTGAGAGGGAGATGTGCAGTGCAGCAGTGGCATCTGAAGTGGACCTGTTGGGCCGGTAGGCGTACTGCAGGGGGTCCAGTGTGACCGGTAGGCAGCTCTGAATGTGGGTCAGCATCACTCTCTCGAAGCACTTCATAATGATTGGAGTGAGTGCTACTGGCTTGTAGTCATTCAGGCAGGTGGGGGGGCACTTCTTGGGAAGAGGGACAATGGTGGTGGTCTTGAAGCAGGAGGGAACAGTTCTCTGGGTAAGGGAGAGGTTAAATATAGAGGTGAGAATGTCTGTCAGCTCTTTGGCACATGCTCTGAGGGCTCGTCCAGGGATGTTGTCTGGCCCCGCCGCTTTGCGTGGGTTGATCCTCCTCAGGGCTTTGTTTACCTGGGCTGGTGAGACAACTGGTTTCTGCATCTCCTCCCTGAATTTGTGTGGCAACCACCATTTTTAAAAACAACATGTAATGGATCAAGTTGATGAGAGGCTGATCAAATTATTTCTTCGTTTTCTTCCACAAGCTAATAAACACACTGAACCATACTGGACACCGTTGTTGTTTTAAAACAGAAAATACCTACCGAACTGACGGGAACCACCAAAAGAACTCCGACCTGGTGAGTTTACCGGCCGATACCACCCCTGCTGCCACCTTCAGGTTAGGAGGAGAAACTGCAACATGACACAAAACTACGCTCATCCCCTACGTTCGAGTGCAGGAGCAAACTCATTAGCTCATAACCCTAACCCGTAAACAACCACATGTATACGCCACGCAAGTATAAATCTGTCTTTAGGATGTTGCCCCCACAACCCAACACCTGATAAGCAGAGCAAAATGTATGTATGTATGTGTGTATGTATGTGTGTGTGTATGTATGTATGTATGTATGTATGGATGGATGGATGGATGGATGGATGGATGGATTTCTTGACATAGAAACTAGATGAATCCATCCAGAGTAATTCTACAGCCAGACAGTGTTTTTCTGAAGTGTTCATGTCCAAAGACAACAACATCACTCTGGTCTGAATCTAGAAGGAGAAAACTCTGAGTTATCCAGGCCTTTATGTATTTAAGACTTCTAAGTAGTTTGAGGAACTGGTTGGTTTCCTCAGGTGTCATGGTTACGTGTTCAAGATTGAATTTATTGTCAGTTTCTGCAGTATGTGAGTACATACACAGGAATCTAAAAGGACGTTTCTCTCCATCCCACGGTGTAAAAACACAAAGAATTATTTAAAGAAAAGAAAAGAGATGAGACCCACCACAGTCGTCTCATCTGCAGACTTCACTCTGTGGTTGGTGCTGAATGTTGGTGTGCAGTCATGGGTCAGCAGGGTGAAGAGCAGGGGACTGAGCACACATCCCTGCGGGGCTCCTGGGTCCAGTGTGATGCTGCTCGAGGTGTTATTACCGACCCGTACTGCTAGTGGCCTCTCACTAAGGAAGTCCAGCAACCAGGTGCACAGTGTTGAGTCCTGTTGAGGATTATTATTTATTTTATTTCATTTAGAAGGGACCATGTACAATTTCAGACAAAAATGTTTCCACTTGTTGCATCGTACCTGAGTTAGCCTAAAGGACCATTTATGCTCGACGGAGACAGACGAACAGTTCTGTCAATCCACTATTAATGTCAAATACTCTTCTCATTCTGTCCATGTGGTCACTATGTCATCATCTTTCTATTTATTTTTATATTAGTCCAGTCAGCCTGTCTTCAATATTTTGTTCTCATTCTGTAAAATAAGGCGTCTTTCCTCTGGTTCAAAGTGGCATCATCAAAGGGTCTTGGTTCATGCCACCGAGGACCCAAACAACATCTCAACACTCTTTCAAGCTCGACATCATTCACCAGTCAAACCCCATTTCTTTCCTTTCTTCATGTTTCCACCACATCTCTCTCTTCAGTTCATCCACCAGGTTCTGACATCCATCCTCATTCAGTTTCCCATCAAACTTAAACTTTTCTTCCACTTTTCCAAACATCTCACATTTGAGGAATCCCTGCAAAGCATGAACTTCACATCTCCTTCCAACTCCAAAGAACTCTTGTTCCATGGTGACAAGAGTTCTTATCGAGGTTCCCTGAACCCCCTTAAATGGTCCCAGACTATTAAATGTGTCCCACACACACACCTACATTTCTATGTGACTAAAGTAAAGAATTCCTCTGCAAATTCTTAGAAAATGAGAAAATTCAGCTTCTCACCGTATCTGAAGTCGTGGTTTGGACTAGTTGGCTCCCGTCACTCTCCAAAGGTCGGTCCGTCCCGGTCCCTCTGTGAACAGTCAATTCAGACGGGGTTTTTTCAGTAAGGAGGTCCCGGACCTCCACCGTTCACGGTACAGGTACTTTCCTTCCGTTGGAGAGATACCTGGGAATCCGGTTCGAAGGACCAAGTTGTTATGAAACACACACACTCAGATCAGTGAGAAGACACAGCAGGTTTACTTGCAAGGAGTTTCACAGACAGCCAGAAGACAAGCTGAACACTGCTGAACTGACCTTTAGCTTAGGACACTTCTTTGTTGACCCCTAGTCCAACATGTGGGAACTGTTATCTCTCAGCCCCTGGTGCCGGACCCCTAGAATGAGGTTTACATTGACCGATCCCAGCAGGAGGGTAATAAGGTCCCTAAATGTGGTTTTACAACTGACCCCATCTTCCAGAGGCAGACTTAAAATTACACAGAGTCTTGTTAAAACAGTTCTGGTCACATCATTTTCTGACTAGCTGTGTCCCTTACAGAGAGTCACAATATCATCAGCAACAGATTTCCATCAGTTTTTTAGTTTTTATTTAAGAAATCAACAAACAACATTCTAAAAAATAAACCTTAAATCTTATAAATCTTTTCTGTTCGCCCAAAATATCCAAACCAAGTTAAATATGGATAAAAGTTTTTACGTTTCCAACAGTGAAACTGGGATCCAGATTGTAAAGTCCTGATCTAAAACAGAAAGACCTTCTAAGCTCCTGAGATCAGAGTGATGAAGATGAAGCAGCCAGACTGTTAACCAGGAGGAAGAGTAACTGAGAGAAGAGAAACTACAGATGAAAGAGGAGACGGAGAGATTCAGGGAGGAGCTGAGCTGTTACTGAACTATAGAAGAGACACAAACTTCCACATTCAACACAGTTCAACACACAAACCACAAACATCACCTTTATTCAACATGCTGTCTTTGCAGACATTTGGATTCACTCTGCTGTTTCTAGTCATTCTAACAGGTTTGTTTGCTTCTTTAAAACATCCATTTCTGGATTTTCTGCTTCTTCTTCAGTTATTTGACTTCTCTCTTCCTTTAGGTGTCAGCTGTGAAGAACTCACTGCAGTCAAGAATGAAGAGTCCAGTTTAGAAGGAAGCTCTGTTACTCTGTCCTACACTTACTCTAAAACACCAGCTGGAAATGATTATTTCTTCTGGTATCGACAATATCCAGGAAAACCACCAGAATTCCTGATCTCTCACTATGGAACAGGAAGAGAAATATCTCCTTCAGTTTCTGGACTGTCTTTTAAAGTGATTAAAGAACAGAAACAACTGGATCTGGAGATCTCCTCTGCTGCAGTGTTTGACTCTGCTGTGTACTACTGTGCTGTGAGGCCCACAGTGACAGGAAACAGCAAAACTCTGTACAAAAACCTTTGGAGCAAAGACAACGCAATACTCCACAACGTCCACTAGAGGGCCTCACACACTGTTAAAGCTCTGATTGTTGAGTCATTGGACTGATGACAAAGACAAGAGAGAAATGAAGCAGTAAAGATCAGAGACAGAGACAGAGCTGCTGTGGAAGCAGGAAACAATCTGATTGGTTGAGCTGAACTGAAAACATCATGGCCCCGCCCACTGAACTTCAGCTCATCCAATGACATTATTTCTTCCTCATTCTACTGCAGTGGAAGAACATTGTTCATCTGCTGTGTGTCTGGCTTTAAGAACTCCAAAGACATGTTGCTTTACCTCTTTTTGCTTCTATCTCACATTCTAGGTGAGTTTAAGAACAGGGATTAAAGTTTGCTTGAAGCTGCTGCATTAACCACATATACAGACTGCATTTCACTACTTTTCTGCTTTCTTTGCTCTGATAGGATGAAAATCATCTTTGGATCATCTTGTAAATTGAACTGACAGAGTTCTACAGTTGATTTAGTTGTGAATGTCCACAGAGTAACACTGTACAGGAGACATTTTCCACTGTCTTCTCCTCTCAGCCTCATGGACAATGTTAGTCTGATGGCTTCATTTTCTCTACTTTTTCCAGGACTAAAAGCTGCAGACACAATCTCTCCTGATCAAGATGAAGTCAGTGGTAGAGAAGGACGACCTCTCACACTCACATGTAGATATCAGACTGATGATAGTACTCCTTACCTCCACTGGTACAAACATCATTCTGACCTTCAGGCTCCTCAGTTTATACTCTGGAAACAACATGGCTCCACAGCTAAATACATTCCTGATCAGCGATATTCCTCAGAAACATCGTCTACAACAACCAGCCTGACCATCAGCGAGCTAACCCTGGCAGACACAGCTCTCTACTACTGTGCTCTAGAAACACAGTGATACAAAGTGTAGAAGAGGCTGTACAAAAACCTGAACACAGATATCTGACTACTCTTCAAAGAGGAGGGAAGTGGTATTCAGACCACAGCTTCATATCAGATGGATTCTGCTCATTCCTGTTTTATCAGAGTCTCTGTGGTTCCAGCTGCAAACACTAATTATTCTAATAGAAAAACTCACCAACAATGTGCTTCATAGAGCTTTGGAAAGAATAGAAAATGTTTTAAAATGTGTTATAGAGAAGATAAAATGAAGAAAACCAAGCAGAGGTTGCAGAGTGCTGAAAAGCAGAGTTTATATTTCCACTTAAACAGATAAAATCTCAAACCTTTAAGGTTTTATAGACAATGATGCAGAGTGAATCAGCAGTGTTAGGAGAGTAGAGTAAGACAGACGTCACCATTTACCCAAAATATACAATATTCTTCCACATTTCTGGAGCATAAAATACACAAACATGTCCCCAAAGTTGCAGGTAAAACTGTTCCAGATGATCTAAGAAGTCAGAACATGCCAGAAAATCTGAGATGTGTTTGGAGCCAAAACTGTTAAGAACTTGGATTCATGAAAACCTCCAACCAGACCAGGTGTAGAAGCTCATCAGAGGTGTGGGGCATGTGGTTTTGTTGGTCCATTTGGGGTTGCTGAATGCTGTTTGGTAGGATGGGCTGTTGCTGCTGTGCTCTGGGTCTGCTGGCGTTCAGAGCCCTCACCACCACCTCTACCCCATCTTCCATCGCTCTCTGAAGGGCATTAATGACCATCATCAGCCCAGATACAGCTCTGACCATCTGCAGTGTGTGTGCTGCAAAGAGCCCTCGTTAGCGAACACAGCGAACCTCGTGGTAATGAAAGCTGCCACAGGACGCACGCATGTCTTTGGCTGAAAGTTTTCATTTGTCAGTAGAAACTATTGTGTTGTCACAAACCTTCTCTGCAACCAGTTCTACTGCATCAAACTGGGTTTGTTGGACTTCTGGGTAATGCTCTGTGTATGATGCTGGTAAAACGCTCTGACTGAATTTTACACTTCTTATGGTTTTTAACTGGTTTTACTTGCTTTTTTACCAGTTTGATCCTTGTTATTTTAGTTGGCATTGTAATGTAGAGACGGTTTTATTCGGACTGATTAATGATTCATGTGGTACAGATGCTGTACTGGACGCTCTGCCAAACTTTTCACCAGTTTTACTGGTTTTATTGGTTTTACCTGTTTAACCCTTTTTTAGAGCTGAACTCTACGTCCACTCTATTTTTAACCCTGGTTTTTAATCCTGTAGTTTTAATAAAGAAAGGTTTTAGCCTAAAAGCAGAGAAGGCTTGAAACGGCTGCCTCGGCAGACCTGGAACTAACAAACAAACAGATCACCAACCGTAAAGACCACATCCGGAAGCTGTCCGAGGACCTGAGTAGAGATGTGACGTTCATGAACAAATCGATTCTTTTGAACAACTCTTTTAAATGAACGATGGGAACCGATTCACAGCTGTGAGCCGTTCTTTTTATATATAAATTTTTGACACTGCATTCATCAAATCAAATCAAACTTTATTTTAAAAGCGCTTTTCATGCCACAGGCAACACAAAGTTCTTTACATGATTAAAAACATAAGAATAAAAACACTCACTGAAATCTTTCTATGAACTGAGGAAAATCAAGCGTGAAGAAGAAAAGGTCTAAAAGAAGAAAAAATAATGACATGGCCTCCTTGTTCACCTGATCTTAACCCCATAGAGAACCTGTGGTCCCTCATCAAATGTGAGATCTACAGGGAGGGAAAACAGTTCACCTCTCTGAACAGGGTCTGGGAGGCTGTGGTTGCTGCTGCACGCAATGTTGATCGTAAACAGATCAAGACACTGACAGAATCTATGGATGGCAGGCTTTGAGTGTCCTCACAAAGAAAGGTGGTTATATTGGTCACTGATTTGTTTTTGTTTTGTTTTTGAATGCCAGAAATGTATATTTGTAAATTTTGAGTTGTTATATTGGTTTCCCTGATGAAAATAAATAAGTGAAATGGGTTTATATTTGGTTTTTGTTAAGTTGCCTAATGATTATGCACAGTAATAGTCACCTGCACACATAGATATCCTCCTAAGATACTAAAACTAAAAAAGCCCCACTCCAACTTCCAAAAATATTCAGCTTTGATATTTATGAGTCTTTTGTGTTCATTGCGAACATAGTAGTTGTTCAATAATAAAATTTTTCCTCAAAAATACAACTTGCCTAATAATTCTGCACACCCTGTAGGTACATATTTTGATTGTCATTCTTATATATGGTGAAATTTTGTAAGATATTGTGAGAACGAACCAGTCTTTTGAATGGCTCTTTGAAAGGAACGACTCCTCAAGATACAGCTCCCTTCAAAGATCCATAAATCCCATCTTTAGACCTGAGGTCTAAGAATGAGCAGCTGAACTTCCTGATGGACGTGGCGATAGCAGTCGATAGCATCCGTCTCCAACGGTTCTGGCCTGGTTTTATCCAACCATTTCCAGGTGTTGTCTGATGGGAGGATGCCCAGCTGTGATTCTGTGTTTACCTGGGCTGCAGGCTCGGCGTTGACAAGGGTGGTCGAGTCCCGATGGTCATCCCAGCGTTCCTCATTGGTGAGGCATTTAAAGCTCCTGGTAGAGGGACATGCCGAGAATTGTTGTGGTCATGGTGAAGAATGCACCTCCATTCAAGCTGGAGCTCCCCCCTCTCCTCCTGCATCCACTGCTGCAGCTGCCATCATGGAGGCCATCGCTTTGCCCTCTGGTGCTGCAGGTCCCTCTACCTGGAGACTGTCGGCAGCTGGAGCTGGTCTTCACGTGCTCATCGTGGGGGATTCAGTTGTCCCACATGTCCATGTGAACAGGTGCCGCACATCCTGCCACTCAGGTGTTAGCAGCTCCGCCCACCAACTCTCTCATCACCACCCCTCAGCTTCCATGTTGGTAATACATGCAGACACAAATGACCTCAAGTTCCAACAGTCAGAGACGTTAAAGATGGATTTCATCAACCTCATCAACAACATCAAACAGTTAAATAAACACTGCATAATTTCCGGTCCACTACCTTCACCCCGTTCTGGAGACATGGAGATCGGTCGCATCCGACATCTTCACATCTGGTTCAAAGGTTACTGTCACGCCATCAATATTCCATACCATGACAACTTCACCTATTTCTACAACAGACCACACCTTTTCAAAGCCGACGGCTCACACCGAATCAAACAGGTTCTCATCTCCTCACCTTGAACATTGAACTTACCCTCCACTCCTGCAAAGCTCTCTCTGATTGATGGTCCAGCCAGAACACATCTCCCCAGTCAGCCCCTCCTCTCTGACTCATCATATACCAGTGCACATCACCAGCAGACATTATAAGCCTCCCTCTCCATATCCATACACTTCTACTGTCACACGTCTCCTTCACATTTATACAGCTCAATGTACAAAACCCACATCAACAATCTCCCAACCCAACTTTCCTGCATCGCTCAACATGGCTCTTTTAAATGTCCGATGACTGTCGAGCAAATCTTTTAGAGCAAACTCCTGCTCAGATTTACCTGCATCATGTCATTTTATCGTTAACCGTTTTAACCACAGACTAAAGTCGGCTTTGACTCAGCAGCTCCACTGAAAACAAAACTTTCAGAGGAAAATCCAAAACGCCGTGGAGAAATTAGAAAGCTGAAAAGAAACTGCAGGAAAGCAGAGAGAAAACGGAGAAAACCTAAACTACCAGCCAACAGGGCTGGTATCATCACTAACTTCCTGAATCCACTCCATTCACAACGACCTGTTTTTATTCAATTTAGATTAAATCTGATTCAATATCCATTAATTTACAGCTAATTGTGTAACACCACCTTTTGTTATTGAATATTAGAGACTTTATCAGATAACTATTTTTTATAAAACACTGAGTCCATTCACTTGACAATCAAAAGCTATCTGGGAGTAATCAGATTACTGTAATAATCTGATCTGACACATCTACATGCATTTCTGAAATACCACAACAATACAGTGTTTCCCCAGATTCACAGCTAGAAATGCTGTGATGGAAACGAGTTTTCTCTTCCTTTAGGTGTCAGCTGTGAACAGCTCACTGAGGCGCTGCTGGACGGCTGGTTTTCTTCTGGGTTTACACCACCCAGAGAGGAGCTTACGAGGCCCTTCCCCTCCCACACCTCGGCTTCTCTGACCACATCACTGTCATGCTAACGCCAGCATACAGACCACTGGTTAAAGTCACCAAACCAGTTCTCAGAGAGGTACCTGTGTGGCTGGAAGGGTCCCTGGAGGTACTTAAGGACTGTTTAACACCACAGACCGGACTGTGTTTAAACAGGACGCCCCTGCAACAACAACACAGACCTCCAGGAGTACACCAACGTCGTCACTGCCTACATCACCAAGTGTACTGATGATGTAACAGTACTCAAGACCATCACTGTTCGGGCCAATCAGAAGCCAAGGCTGACAGGGGAGGTCCAGAGGCTGCTGAAGGCTCCGAACGCTGCCTTCAGAGCAGGAGATGAGGAGGGTTTGAGGACAGCGAGGACCAACCGGTGATGCAGCATCAGAGAGGTAAAGAAGCAGGACTGCAGGAGGAAAGCTCATCACTTCAGAGACAGCAGAGACACACAGAGCCTGTGGTGAGGGATACAGACCATCATGGACTACAAGACCCCCTGCAGACCTGTGACAGCTCCACCTCTCTGCTAAACGAGCTAAATCATTTCTTCACTCGCTTTGAGGCACACAACAGCACACCTGTACAGAAGTCTCCACCCCCTCCTGGAGAACAGGTGTTGATGCTGGACAGTGTGAGGAGGACACTCAGCAGGATCGATGCTCGCAAAGCTTCTGGTCCTGATAACAGACCTGGTCGTGTGCTGAGGGACTGTGTCGGGGAGCTGACGGATGTCTTCATGGACATCTTCAACATGTCGCTGAGCCAGGCTGTCGTCCCCACATCCCTCAAAACCACCACCATCATCCCTGTCCTGAAGAAGTCGTCCTCCTGTTTCCATGACTACCATCATGAGAGCAACAGCTTCTTCAGCCTGCTGCCATCAGGATGGAAACTTCAGGACCAGGACCAGGACCAGGACCAGCAGACTGAGGGACAGCTTGGTCCACCAGGCTGTCAGGATGCTGAACTCTCTCCCTGCTCGGCCCCCCTTCCACCCACCCTGGACTCTGACGCCCCCCATCATCACTTTTTACCCCCTCAGGAACAAAAACACTTTAACCAGTTTAACCAGTTTAACCACTTTAACCACTTTAACCAGTTTAACCACTTTAACCAGACCAGACGCTAACTCAGTCTGCTTTTATTAATGTGTAACCATGAACATATAAACACTGACTGTAAGTTTCTTTTTCTATTTATTATCATGTTTATTTACTTAGTGATAGTACTTGTTTGTTTGTTTGTTTATTGGTTTACATTCTTGTATTTCATGCATCAGGTTTGAGAAAACTGTAATTTAATTTCTCTATTTGTCCTGTAAATGCTGCAGAATTAAAAATGAAAGCTGACTTTGACTTTTTCCTCCCTGTTGAAGTGAACTTTTTCCTCCACTAGAGGCCACATGATGAAGTAGGCGGGGCTCTACTTCTGCACTGTGTTCAAGCTTTCTGTCAATAAGAAGAGCTGCTGTGAAGAGAACAATTGTCAGACTGAATGTTGAACATCAGCTAGTTTCTCCTGCTGATTGAAACCTTGTTGTACAGATGGAACATTGGCTGTGGATTATTCTGGCTGCTCTTTTCTTTGGTAAGATAGAAACTCAACATGTTTCCTCTTCAAACACTTGAACACATTACTGAGCTGTACATGAAGAGCTTTTAATGTTCATTCTACAGAAAATCACAGCACATCATTTCTGCTGCCATTTGTTACCTTGTAAAAACACCTTCTATGCTTCAAAGTGACAATGATGAGTGGAAATGACATCTATTCTACATGGAATAGAACTCTTTAAAGCTGCTCATTCTTCTCCTTTAATCAATCATCTTTATTGATTCATCTCTTCCTCTGCATGTTCTGTTCTTCCTCAGAGTGTAAAGGAGAAGACACAGTGACCCAGCCAAGAGAAGATGTTACTGCTGCTGAAGGAGACCATGTTACACTCAGCTGTACTTTTACTACCACAAGTTATACAGTTCCCACATTGATCTGGTACAAACAAGAAGTAAATAGTTTCCCAAAGTACATGCTGAAAAGATTATCAACCACAGCAGATAATGATCCAGAGTTCAGCAAAGACAGATTTGATGCTGATATCAGAGACAAATCAGTTCCTCTGAAGATCCAGAAGCTTCATGTGTCTGACTCTGCTGTGTACTACTGTGCTCTGCAGCCCACAGTGACAGGAAACAGCAAAACTCTGTCCAAAAACCTTTGGAGCAAAGACAACGCAATACTCCACAACGTCCACTAGAGGGCCTCACACACTGTTACACTTCTATGGGTTGTTGGGGTTCAGTCTGGATTCTTTGTTTAGTTTAAAGTAAAACATACAGCAGAGTCTTTGCTGCATCTTTTAAGTCTCTGTGATGATGAAAATAAACTTTCTTTATTAGAATTAAGCAGAAGAAATAATAATCATGTACTTTTCTCTCTTAAGACAGAAACAGACATTATTAAATCTATAGTTTATGTACTTTCATGTAATAAATTCAGTAAGAGTTTAAAGAAGTGATATGATTTCATGGAGGTGCGTTAATCTGCAGTTGTTCAGGGATTCACTCTCAGTGCTTTGTTTAGCTTTTCTGTTGGTTTAGTGTGTGTTTGACTACGTTCTGCTGGGCAGACGACATCTACAACCAACATGGCCTCTTAAAGGTGGGATTATGGACTGAGCAGCGTAACACAGGGCCTGACTTCAGGGGCATTTACCTCTTTAATCAAGCAAGATGATATTTGAGCATGAAAACAAGAAATCCTGCTCTCAGATCAAACCATTACACTCTTGATTAAAGAGGGAAATACCCCCATACCTGGCCAAAACAACACTGGCCACCTGGATTTAACTAAGCAAACAGGTACCAGCCTCCTACTGGATGATGACTGCTGGGCGTCCACCACTAGAGGGCCTCACACATGGTTCAGTCTGGAGTTTCTGTACAGGTGAGATGATGGGTGAAAAACAACACGTCAGTGTGTTTCATGCAGATTCTGTTACCGTACAAGCTTCTCAGAGATGATAGAATATCACGTCAAAATGACATAGTTTTGATTTGATATCACACTGGACGTACCGTCAGCTTAAATGAAATGATCACCTATTAGATTATCTGACATCAGTTTTTTTTTAATAACAGCAATAGTCATTTTAAAATAACAGCTTTTTACAGACAGTTTTTATTATTCTCAACAGAGGGCAAAAAAGAACAAGGAAGACATACCTGGAGGTTATTTGGTCATCCTTTATTTACATTCCTTCATTTCCAAAAGGACAGTACAAATATTTCATGGTTCTTCTATTTATCTTTGATATGACAAATCAATTCAGCTTTATTTTTAATTACCTTTCATAGGGATTAAATGTAGTTCAGTGTGCAGTGATATAAAAACATAAAATAATGACAACACACAGTAATAACAAAGATGGGCGTAGAAAAAGAAACACAAATAGTTAAATATAAATTATATAACAACAGCAAGACTTGAAATAAAAATAATTCCAAGCATCACAAATTTAAAACAAAGACCACCCAAGACAGTGATGAAAAAAGCAGTTAAATAAAATATTGAGTTATTATTACACATTATAAAAAGTTGATTAAAAGAACCCTACATACAAAATATTGACGGATTAATTTGTTTATTTTTGGTTTAAAAGTATAGATATTCTCAGATCCCATGCACACATGTCCACTGTTTGAGAGCATAATAGCTAAATGAAATAGAACAAAAATGTAAACTAAATGCATCTCTGAGAGAAACCAATGCAAGGCTGTGCCTTAAAAATTAATACAATAATTGTAAAATCAATGAGGTAATCACAGGCAGCCGATGTAAAGAATTTTAATTTATGTAACGTGTGCTTTTCTAGTCTTCTACTCTATGTTGGCGCCAGCATTTCTGCATTTTTAATCAACTGCAGTTTATTGTATTTCTTTGGAAGACCAAAAGTATAATTTTCTTTCTGTGCACCCCTGGCAGTTCTATAACAAATGTTTTAAAAAACGTAAGCGTACACTTTCTGCTCTTTCAGATTGCAGCCATATCGTTGGGGGAAAGGACGAGTATTACCCGGTGAAGCAAGTTTTAAAGAGAAAAATCCAGAAGGTTCTCCTTTGTCATTATTTAAAGTAAAAATGTAATGTGAATATATACCTTAAGTCTGAATGTATTTAGTGGATTTTAATGCACCACAGCTCTAAAGTCCTCTGACAGTGTGATTGCTTATAGCAGTAAACATTTTAAAATATTTTTCTGGGGAAACAAATAGAGCTGGTGGAGAGGGAACCATGTTCCATGTGGTATGTATGATTTCCCTTCTTTAAATTTTTATAAAAAATAGTCTTTAAATTGAAACTTTTATTATTCATGTCATGGAAGTTGTAAGGTATTTATTGTTAAATGCTTCTGTGCTATTTATTTGTAGAAACTTATTTTAAATTGCATTTATAGCTTGAGTATATCTATATATGATCCAGATGTTGTTGTACTGCAACTAACTAACAAACAGGAAGATTGACTGAATGATTGATCTACCCCAGAAGGAAAAGAAAATTGTAGCAGTATTAATACAAACATATGAATAAAAATATAAACAGTTTAAATTCAGGAAAATGAATTACATACACCTACCAGTATAATATATAAAGACAAATTAGGCATAAATGAATTTGTTGTATGGGATCGTAGTTTGTGGTCTAATGAATCTTGTCTTAAAAGATTTGTCTCATTAAATCAAATGACAAACTATGTATTAATAGTGTGTAAATATAATACAACCATTCTAAAATTCTAGAGTTTGTATTGTGGCTAAATACTTTAATTTGTTTAATTTTTTAATAGCTATCTTTTTCAAATCAAACAAGTCATTATTTAATTGATAGTAGCTTAAGCAGATTTGTGGTTAAACGTAACCAGTTTGAACTCAGTCCGTGACGCACCATTAACTTTCTTCCAGTTTGTTGTTAATGTTGTTGTTAATAGCGTCCGTAGCAACCACTGTAGCAACAATCTGAAATGTAGTATTCCTACAATTTCGTTGAAGGATTGTGCATCGAAACGAAAAAACTACTAATTGTGTAAATAAACCGAATGGATACTATAAAAAAAGTGTTCATTTGTCGCTACAAAAGCTATCAAAACTAGGCTAAAGCCACAATCGATCTTAAAATATAGCATTTTCCAACAAAAATAGAAGGGATGTCCGCCACGTTTTTAGTTCACGCCGGGTAGAAACTCGGCAGTCACGTGACCCAAAGAAAGTGAAACGTAACCATGCTACAATTTCAGAGCCCTTCTTGTTAAACGTGGCTACGTTTCGCCCTGTGGACAAACGTAGGTATTACATGATTTAGAGTGAGACTGGGTTGCTCCATCAGGCTACTGGAGAATCAGTGAGGTACGCACTCGCGGGCCTGTGATTACAAACGTACTGGCAGTGCATCGTGGGACTTGTAGTATCAGCGGGCCAACTCTAATAGGGATTAGATATGATCATGCAGGCCAAAGATTAGACTGAATTATTTTCCACATATAGAAGGTGGCTTTTGACATCCTCTGTTAGAGCTCATGTGGAACTTTAAATGATCATTTTGTTTGAAACATTTTCCACATGTTGGACAAAAAAATTACTTCTCAGCTGTGTGAATTCTCATGTGGCGCACCAAAGCATCCTGGCGACCGAAACATTTTCCACATGTTGTACAAGAATACGGCCTCTCGCCCGTGTGAATTCTCATGTGGTACTTCAAATAATGAGTTTGATTGAAACATTTTCCACAAGTTGGACAAGAATACGGCTTCTCACCTGTGTGAACTCTCATGTGACGCACCAAATTCCCCTGGTAAAAGAAACATTTTCCACATGTTGGACAGAAAAATTGCTTCAAGCCTGAGTGAATTTTCATGTGGGTCACCAAAAACTTCTTTTTAGTGAAGCTTTTCCCACATGTTTGACAAGAGTACGGTCTCTCTCCTGTGTGAGTTCTTACATGAACAGTTAACTTACTTTTCGTTTTAAACTGTTTCCCACAGAACTTGCAGGAATGTTGTTTCTCATCTCTTTCATTACAATGACTTTCTAACAGAAAGGACTCTCCTACGTTCTCATTTGTCTCCGTTAGACAGCTCTTTTCTGGCTGTGTATCTGCACACGTTTTTGTTCCTGAGTCTTCAACCATGCTTTCCTCTAAAGGTGAATGTTGGTCTGCAGGAGGACTGTAAGAGGGAATATGGTCCCTGTTTGGTTCTGGATCACTGTGACCATCTTCCTCATGAGCAGCCGGTATTGAAAACTGATCAGTTTCATCCTTCAGCCAAAGCTGCTCTTCCTCCTGACTGCTGAGGAGTTCCTCCTCTTCCTCTTTAATACGAGCAGACTCTGGTTGCTCCTGGTCCAGGTTTGAGTTCTGGTTGCACAGCTGCTGGTCATCTTGAAGAGCTTCATCCACCTTGTAGACATATTGATGTGGAACCTCTGGAGGGATAAAGGGACAAATGAAAAACATGAAGAAAGATTTTAGTTTAGGTTAATTACTAGGGTTCCTAAAAAAGAAAAAATAGGACTTAATATTTATATTATTACTTAATCTATTAAAATGTACAAACACACATTCAAACTGAGTTTATAAAACACATTTAAAGTAAATGTAAAACTAATTAAAATCTTTAAATGAAGCAGAACAGCTACAAATACATGTAACTGCCTCCAAATCATCATGAAAGCCCTTTTTCCCACCTCAGTTTGAACCCTCTGGGACTGAAAATAATAAAAAATCTTGTAAACTAAGACGAAAAGGTCCTGATCTCTTCAGATGATTATATTAAATAATTTATCAAGAGCTATAGAATTAACTGTCCCGACTCCGTCTGCGTTATTTTGAACTTGGGGACAAACCCCATACTCTGTTGGCTCGTCAGCTTCGGGGGCAACAATCCAGAAGGGCCATACATAAAATTAGATCTAGAACTGGCGATGTTCTTATCAACCCCAAAGCAATAAATAAACGATTTGCTGACTTTTATCAAGATCTGTACAAATCCAAAGCCAAAGGTGATGTGGATGCATGGTTAAAGGATCTTCCCATCCCAAAATTAGATATCGAATCCCGTAATGCACTGAATGCCAGACTAACTTTAATAGAAGTGACAGATGCTATTAAATCATTCAGCACTGGAAGGGCCCCCGGACCGGATGGCTTCGGAGCTGAATTTTATAAAAAGTTTTCTGAGCAGATATCCCCACTCCTGCTTAGAATGTTGTCTCACTCTACTGATATAGAAAAGCTGCCCTCAACGCTATATAATGCTGATATTGCTCTTTTACTAAAACCAGATCGAGATGACACCAATCCAGCGTCATACCGTCCAATCTCTATGCTCAATCTAGATTTTAAGATATTTACTAAAATTTTAGCCAACAGGTTGAATAAGTATTTTGAATCTCTCATTCATATAGATCAGACCGGTTTTATACCCAATAGATACTCCTTTTTTAATACTAGAAGAGTATTGAACATTATACATTATAAATTTCCTTCAGGTTCAAAAAAGGGCATATTATTTTTGGATGCGGAAAAAGCTTTTGACCAAGTGGAGTGGGGGTATCTGTTTAAGGTTTTGGAGGGGTTTGGTCTTGGGGATTCCTTTGTTTCTTGGGTACGGATGGCATATCTATGCCCAACTGCTTCGATTGTAACTAATCAGGAAAAATCACACCCCTTCTGTCTTGAGAGGGGCACCCGTCAGGGTTGTCCCCTCTCACCGTTACTGTTTGCACTTGCCATTGAGCCGTTGGCAATCAATATAAGAGAAGATCCATTGATTAAACCCATTACTATTGGTGGTAGAGATCATAAGATATCACTTTATGCCGATGACGTTGCCATTTTTGTGTCAGAACCTGAGCAGTCAATTCCGCGGTTGCTTGAAATAATAAACAAATTTAGCGCAGTCTCGGGTTACACTATAAACTGGCAGAAAAGTGACCTTTTGTCAGTTAATGCTGACTTGGATCCAACATTTATATCCTCTACTCAATTTAATATTTCAAATGTAGTAAAATACTTGGGCATCAATATAACTAAAAATCCAAAATTACTTTTTAAATATAATTTTATAGAGAGATTAAATGCTTTAAAGAAAAATATAGATAAATGGAGAACGCTGCCGCTGTCTTTGATAGGTCGGGTAAACACAATCAAAATGGTTTCTTTACCAAGATTTCTATACCTATTTCAAAACATTCCAATTCATATTCCAAAATCCTATTTTAAATTAATTGATTCTACTATTTTACCATTTATTTGGGGTTATAAGGCACATAGAATTTCTAAACAACATCTGCAGAAACCAAAGGAACATGGCGGTCTAGGCCTGCCGTGTTTCCTGCATTATTATTGGGCTGCCAACGTTAGGGTAATGGTCTATTGGCAATTAGCTCAGAGCCATAATCCATCGACAGATATGCCTTCATGGCTGGCAATTGAGCAGAGTCTGACACAAAAAATATCCCTTCAGGCACTTCTCTTTTCGTCCCCTAGGTTATCATCCTCTCGTAAAGGAGAACACTTCACCTTATTTAACTCCGAAAAACTTTGGTTACAAATTCGGAAACTTTGTGAACTCCCTAATACTTCAGTGCATGCCCCGATTTGGCATAACCACGCCTTCCCCCCATCATTTACAGATGCGGTCTTTAGGGAATGGAGTCAAAAGGGCATAGTATCCTTAAAAGACCTATATATTAATAAACGACTTTGTTCATTTGAACAATTACGACTTAAATTTGCACTGCCTAAAACTCATTTCTTCAGGTATTTGCAACTACGAAATTATATTAGGCAGAATTTTCCCTTGCTTGACTCCCCCCCTGAGGATAATGCTTTGTTTGAAATCTTGCTGGGCCCTCCAGAGGCTAAGGGTTTGATTTCATCTTTGGTTCGCATCTTTTCACACAAACTTTCGCAACCTGCTTTAAAAATTAAACAAATATGGGAGGAAGACCTCAATATTATAATTCAGGATGATATCTGGAAACAAGCCTTAAATGATATTCATCATTGTTCCATCAACTCCAGACTTCAACTGATCCAATTTAAAGTCATGCATAGATTACACTATTCAAAAGCCAAGTTGAATAAATTCTTCCCACAGACCTCCTCTTCTTGCGATAGATGTAAGGCTGTACCCAGCACACTTGCGCACCACTTTTGGCTGTGCCCCAAACTCAGTGGCTTTTGGTGTTCAATATTTAGATGGTACTCGGCTGCGTTGAAAGTAAACCTTAATCCTGACCCTGAAACGGCTTTACTTGGCTTTTCTAGCCTATTACAGAACATGGATCGTAATATATGTACAGTTATCTCATATGGGATGGTTATTGCAAAACGATGTATCTTGAAATTATGGAAATCTGATTCACCACCCCATTTTGAGGCTTGGTTACGGGAACTGACAGGAGTTTTACATATTGAAAAATTAAGGTATGAGGTGTCCGGAAACCCACAGAAATTTTACACTGTATGGAAACCAATTTTGGACCATTTGAAACCGCAGTTGGCCCCTACAAAGTAAGAAATATGAAAGATGCATTTTGGTATACCTTTGATTCTGAGTGGTAAATTTTGACTTGAACCTTTTTTTTTGTTTCTGCCCCTCTGTATGTGTTACTTACTTTATTTATTATTCACTGTTTCTTTTTTTCTGAGACCATTTGAATTGTTAAACACAATTGTTACACTTATTTCTGTTCTTTCCTGTAGTGTTTTTACGTATCTGTAATTGAATTATGGTCTTCTTCTGTCTTGGTTTTTTTGTCATGTCAAATTGTATTTGTCCCTTTTGTATGTTAAAATATCAAAAGTTATAAATAAAATTAAAAAAAAAAAAAAAAAGAGCTATAGAATTAGAGATGAAAAAATGTGGTTTTAAAGGGAGTCAGTGAGTCTTCATTTGTCCCCCTATGACCCAGAAGGATAGCAAATCATTAATCTGACTGAAAAAAAATCATTCTTAACTTTTTAGTTAATCTAAGGGTGATCTTTACATAAAATCCGCCAAATCTAAAACACCTAAAATCTATTATTTGAAAAAAACAAAACAAAACAAAAAAACAACTAAAATTGTATTTATTTTATTTTCCGTCCATCCATCCATTTTCTGCCGCTTATCCGGGGTCGGGTTGTGGGGGCAGCTGCCTAAGCAGGGAAACCCAGACGTCCCTCTCCCTGGCCACATTCACCAGCTCATCCGGGGGGATCCCGAGGCGTTCCCAGGTCAGCCGATAGATGTAGTCCATCCAGCATGTCCTGGGTCTTCCTCGGGGCCTCTTTCCGGTGGGACGTGCCTGGAACACCTCACCAGGGAGGCGTCCAGGAAGCATCCTAACCAGATGCCCGAGCCACCTCATTTGGCTCCTCTGGATGTGGAGGAGCAGCTGCTCTACTCTGAGCCCCTCCCGGATAACCGAGCTTCTCACCCTATCTCTAAGGGAGAGCCCGGCCACCCTGCGGAGGAAACTCATTTCGGCCGCTTGAACTTTCGGTGACTACCCACAGCGGGTGGCCATAGGTGAGGGTGGGAACGTAGATCAACCGGTAAATCAAGAGCTTTGCCTTTTGGCTCAGCTCCTTCTTCACCATGACAGACCGATGCAGAGTCCGCATCACTGCACACGCCGCTTCACAATCGGCTGGAAATCGCTCCAGTGAGAGCTGAATTTTTTTATTTTATCAAAATAGCCACTGTGTTCAAAATGGGCATTTTAATGGTTAATAATAATTTGAATGATTATATCTGATTGATATTTTTTATTATGAATGAAGATGATTAAAACATCTGAGCCAAAAAAAAAAGGAAAAAAATCATCTTCTGTCATGTTTTAATAGTAGTTTTTGGGAGGGAAATTTTGTGTCCTCCAATGACCCCAAAGGACAGTAAATTATAGCGAGCTACATCTTCAATCAATGAACTGTGTTCTAAACTTTACATCAAGACCTTTCAGTGTCATTCTTTTTTGTTCCACTAACTCCGTGGTTCTAAAACATAAATTCAGGGAGGAGATCCAGATATCCGGCAACACATGATCCTATACTGAACAATCAAAAGGGTGTACCTCCGCGTAATGGTCTGCACGTCAGGTCTGGAAGAGGTGCGCGTCGAGACTCTGTGGAGCTACGTCGAGCCTACAACGGGAAAGCAGATGCAGATGCCGCGCAAGCCTAAATCCGCCTTTAGGCACAACTGGAGCTGTGGGCGTAAGGTCATCAGTGCCTGTCGTGGCGGTAATTCCCTAACTCACTGGTGGACACCAGTAGGGAGGGATGCTGTCAAGTTGAAGAAGGAGTCTTATCTGGCCGTTTTGGCCTGTGGGACTCCAGAGGAAGCTGATGGGTATTTGCAGACTAAGCAGGACGCGGCTTTGGTGGTCGCTAAGGCAAGAACTCGGGAATGAGAGGAGTTGGGAAAGGCCCTGGAGAATGACTTCTGGACGGCTTTGAGGAGATTCTGATCCACCATCCGATGGTTCAGCAGGGGAAAGCAGTGTTCCATCAACACTGTGTACAGTGGGGATGGGGGGCTGCTGACCTCGACTCGGGACATTGTGAGTGGGTAGAGGGAATACATAAAGACCTCCTCAATCCCTCCAACATGTTTTGTGATGGGGAAGCAGAGTCTGGGGACCCTGGCCTTGGCTCTCTTATCTCTGGCGATGAGGTCGCTGAGGTGGTTAAAAAGCTCCTCAGTGTCAGGGACCCAGGGGGTGGATGAGGTCCACTCAAAGTTCATTAAGGCTCTGGATGCTGTAGGGCTGTCTTGGCTGACACGCCTCTGCAGCATTATGTGGACATCTGGGAGAGATCCCCTGGACTGGCAGATCGGGGTGGTGGTCCCCCTCTTCAAAAAGGGGGACCTGAGGGTGTGCTCCAACTCACATTCCACAGCATCCCTGGTAAGGTCTATTCGGGGTCCTGTAGAGCAGGATCTGTCTGATAGTCGACCCTCGGACTGAGGAGGAGCAGTGTGGTTTTCGTCCCGATAGTGGAACAGTGGACCAGCTCTACACCCTCTTAAGGGTCCCGGACGAAGCATGGTGGTTTGCTTAACCAATCTACATGTGCTTTGTGGACTTGGAGAAGGCGTTTGACCATGTCCCCCAGGACTCTTGGGGGGTGGGGGTGGGGGGGTGTTGGTCCCACATGGCATGCCACCGGGGTCGGGCTGATATTATGATGTGTCCGTAGGGACGAAGGAAGGGGTAGGGGGGGCAGCGGGGGTCCTGGTGGGGGTTAGGGCTCATGGGGGGTGGAGTCTGCTCTCCTTCTTGCTCACTCTCCTCCCGCCATGGGCTCCTTCGGAGTGGATGGGGGAGTTGTGCCTTGGGCCCAACCAGGATATGTGTGTGCAACCTGGGGCTCTCTGGTCCCCTGGTGTGGTGGCGTTGGCTGCCAGGGATGGGTGGGCGTTCGGGGTGCTGGTGCGTTGGACTCTTGGCTGGGCCGGGGCTTTGCCCTTTGGCCCTCGGGTGGTCTTGGGGAAGTGGGGGCGCCTACAGCGGCCAGCTAAGGAGTTGGCTGCCTGGGAGAGAGATCTCTTTCCTGGTTGTGCCCCTCTCCGAGCCCCTCTCCTCCCCCGCCACCCCACATCATACACACCACACATAGGGCACTGTGGGGCGAGTGGAGGCAGTGGGCTTGGCTGAGGGGTCCCCATTGCGGGATCCCCGGTGGACTCCTGCGACTTCCTGCCCCACTAGATTTTAATCACAACCTAGACATCAATATACATTTAGGGCCTCGGGGGGATGGGCTGTGGGTGGGCAGACAGGAGCCAACAAGGTGGCCCTTCCTTCATCCCCTCCCTCTGTTACCTCTCTCCCTCCGATTTTATTTACACGTTAGACACTACCACATTTAATAGTACTGCACTACACACATAACACACACACACTGAGGGAGCCCTGAGGGGGTCCTGATGCCTGGCAGCAGTGGGACCCACCACCATCTCATGGCTCCTCCGGTTTTTAATTTTATTATAAATAACCCACAGTCATGCACACCTAACTCAGGCGGTGGTGCAGGGGGGCGGGGGTCTTCCTACGCCCTTGTGTTCTGGGCTGCGGGGGGTGGAGGTTGGGTACCTGCCTGGAGTCCTGTGCGGGGTGTTGCTGGGTGCCGTTTGCCCTGGGGAACGCTCTCAGTGCTGCATCTGGGGGCTAGTGAGACCTCAGGGAGAATGTATTTGGTTGTGTGTGTGCGTGTGTGTGTGTGTCTCTCCATCCACTTCTGACTAGATGTTGCTGATGTTTGTGTGTTGGTACGTTTCTCTGCAGGTACATTTGATGACTACTGTACTTTTTCATATCATTTTTCTCCCTTTGTTTCACCTCTTCCTCTATCTCCCTGTCAGGTTTGGCACTGACATATAAAGACTAAAGAAAATAAGATTACAATAAAAATAATAAAAATATCAAGGGAGCCATGTATACAACATGTCTCCCTTGGTAGAGCAAATATGTCAAGCAAAATATGGCACACCGACCACCGTTCTGTATGTTAGGATGCTGGACAGGACACGGTAAAAAAAAAGAGGTAACATCGCTAAATATAGCGGTGAAGTCGCTACGTTGGCAACACTGACTACAACCAGCTACCGACTGTAAAAGGGGTGCGCCACTGTGCCCTTGTTATTTAGGCAGCTTAATAAAGCTTTGGCCTTGCGTTCAACCCCTGGTGGTTGGCAAACTACAGGGTGAGAATGTACGTGATCAGAGATGCAGCAGATCCGCACTCTGAATGTAAATATCGTTGACGATCAAGTGAATTTAACTGTGGCCACCAAATCGTGATCACGATCAAAATCTGATTCATTGTGCAGCCCTACTAGTCAGGATACCTCCAGGACGCCTCCCTGATGAGGTGTTCGGGCATGTCCCATCTGGAGGAGGCCGCGGGGAAGACCCAGGACATGCTAGACGGACGACATCTCTCGGCTGGCCTGGGAACGCCTCGGGATTCCCCTGGATGAGCTGTTGAAATTTTACAGTTTCATCCTTCAGCCAAAGCTGCTCTTCCTCCTGACTGCTGAGGAGTTCCTCCTCTTCCTCTTTAATACGAGCAGACTCTGGTTGCTCCTGGTCCAGGTTTGAGTTCTGGTTGCACAGCTGCTGGTCTTCTTGAAGAGCTTCATCCACCTTGTAGACATATTGATGTGGAACCTCTGGAGGGATAAAGGGACAAATGAAAAACATGAAGAAAGATTTTAGTTTAGGTTAATTACTAGGGTTCCTAAAAAAGAAAAAATAGGACTTAATATTTATATTATTACTTAATCTATTATTATTACTCTAATCAAACTATTAGAAGCTTCACTGAGACTAAAAATCTCTTTTCCAAGAGTTTAACAGCACAGTAAAAATGTACAAACAAACATTTGTTGAATGGGACGGCCCCCGTTAGCATTAGCTATTCTATTCTATTCTATTCCATTCTATTCTATTCCATTCTATTCTACAGTCATTTAGCAGACGCTTTTATCCAAAGCGACTATCATTTAAAAGTAAGAACAACACAAGCAATCCAGTTGGATCCAGATGCTGTCATGTAGAGCTGGAGGTGGTGATTTTTTTTTTTAGTCCAAGATCATGATTTCATCACACATCATCTTAGGTGTAAAGCTACGCTGCTTTTTCAATGCTGAGTTGAGCTGGACAAATCTTTCTACCTCATTCTGAGTAGAAGAGTTAAGCTAAGTGTGGAAATGCTCCTTGAAGAACTGAGTCTTTAGCTTGCTTTTAAAAGTGGATAAGGACTCTGCGGATCGGACGGAGTTTGGTAGATCGTTCCACCACCGGGGAACAACAGAGGAGAAGAGTCTAGCTACTGATGTGGCGCCACCTTGTGGTGGGAGCACTAGGCGTCTTTCACTGGCAGAGCGTAACTGTGGAGAGGGAGTGTAGCTCTTGATTAAGGAGTGGAGGTAGACCGGAGCCGTTTGGGTTATTGTTTTGTAAGCCAGAAGCACAGCTTTGAATCTGATGCGCTGCAACTGGAAGCCAGTGGAGAGCGATTAGCAGCGGAGTGACATGAGCTCTTTTGGGCTGGTTGAAGATCATCTGGATCATCTGCAGAGGTTTAACTGAGCATGCAGGCAGGCCAGCCAGTAAGGAGTTGCAGTAGTCAATGCGTGAAATGACCAGAGCCTGGACCAGGAGCTGGGTCGTGTGTTCAGTCAGGTAGGGTCTGATCCTCCTGATGTTGTAGAGAGCAAATCGGCAAGACCGGGAAACCGAGGCAACATGATCCTTAAAGGTCAGCTGGTTGTCTACCATGACACCAAGATTCCTGGTAGAAGACGTAGACACAAGCGTGATGGAGTCAAGCTGCACGCTTATCTGTGGCGGTAAAGAAGGACTGGCTGGAAAGACAATAAGCTCGGTCTTGGACAGATTTAGCTGAAGGTGGCGATCCTTCATCCATGCGGAGATATCAGCAACATGCTGATATTCACATGGAGACGTTGTGTCATCAGGTGGGAAAGAAAGGAAAAGCTGAGTGTCATCTGCATAGCAGTGGTAGGAGAAACCATGAGAGTTAATGATGCACCAAGTGAGGAGGTGTATAGTGAAAAGAGAAGAGGGCCAAGCACGAGCCCTGAGGCACCCCTGTTGTCAGTCTATGTGGTCTGGTGAGGTAGGACGTAAACCACAAGAGGACAGATCCTGAGATACCAAGCTCCGAGAGTGTGGAGAACAGTATATGATGGTTGACCGTGTCAAAGGCAGCAGACAGGTCCAGCAGTATAAGGACTGAGGATGGACCAGCGGATCTGGCAACCCGTAGGGAACCAGTAACTGACAGGAGAACAGGTTCAGTAGAGCGGCCTTGGCTATAGCCAGACTGATATGGATCTAACAGGTTGTTGTCTTGGAGGAACTGTGAGACCTGACTGAAGACGGCACGTTCTAGTAGTTTAGACATGAATAGAAGCAGAGAGACCGGCCGGTAGTTTCCAACCTGGGCTGGGTTGAGTGTGGGTTTCTTCAGCAGCGGGGAACCCGAGCTTGTTGAAGGCAGAAGGAAAGAAACTGGATTTAAGAGAGGAGTTATTAATACAGGTTACTGCAGTTGTCAGAGGGAACAGGATCAAGAGGACAGGTTGTGGGTTTTGAGTTGACCAGAAGTTTAGAGACTTGGTCCTCATTTAGAGAGCGGAAGGAGCAGAATGAGGCACCAGTAGCTGGTTTGGTAAGGCTGAGTTGGTCCGGCTCAGTGAATTGGTTACTGATGGTAGCTGGTTTGGTAAGGCTGAGTTGGTCCGGCTCAGTGAATTGGTTACTGATGGTAGCGACCTTTTCAGTGAAGTAGGAAGCAAACATTTCTGCAGTCAGCACAGTGGGAGGCTGAGCAGGTGATAGAAGAGAGTTACGACCCGACTCAGGGGTATGATTGGGCGTAACAAAAAGATAACGTTGGGACAGATGTAAAAATTATAATCAGCACATTTTATTGTACACAAGTGAAACAACAAATAAAACCTGTAACAAAATTACACAAAATAAACAAGTGTTGGGGTTCGAGGACCTGCTGAAATAAATATACAAAAAGGTTTAACCAAAACCATATACAAAACCCACCGAGTGCAAACGAAGAAGTGACTAAAACTTGGTGAGGAAACTAAAACCAAACAAAAGAGCAGCAGATCCATAACTAATGTGACCGTTGTCACAAACAAAAACACCAACCTAGCCCAACACCAAACTAAACACAAAACACCCACTATGACAGAACAAATAAAAGTGCAGCAAAGCTTGAACTAAACTGAGTGTAGAACGGTGAATCCAACCTAAACAGAACCATAACTAAGTCCTCCCACAGGACAGCACAAAATGGTCTGACACCAAACGGATCGCCCACACAAAGCACAGCGAACACCCAGTAAACCGTACTACCAAACTTCTGTCAAAATCAGGATGAAACCACCTGCAGCAACCAGTCTCGCCTTGATTCCACAAACACACACACACCCGGTGCACAAAGTGAGGGGAAGCGGCCTGTGCCATTTTCGCCCCCCCGACTGGCTTCTGCTGCAGCCTTTTCAGCATAGGCTTCTTCTAAGCTGCAGCCTGATTGGTCCGGATCTGATTGGCCAATCAGAAGGGAGGAGACTGAGGTGTGTTGGTTCCAGCCACTCCAGACAGAGCCTCCAAACCAGGCAATCAACGGCAGAACGAGCCGCAGCTGCCAGCAATAGGCAGTGGCCGTAACAAGAGCGTTAAACACCATGAACATGTCGTGTGTTGGGAGCATTGCGGATCTTGTTCTGATAAAAGGCCATCTTGGCTGCCTTTAGGCTGGATGTAAAAATGTTTTGCTGGTAATTTAGTACGTTAGTTGCGAATGTGAGCGGTAATTTGCTGCAAAAGCCTTTACAGACAAATGTAACCCACATGGGTGAATGAAAACATCTGGAAGTGACATCATCTCGGCAAGAAAAGCTGATTGGACGGAGGCAACACAAAAAACCAGTTGTGTATATGTGCTAAGATCTCGCCGAGTCTCGATAAGTCACGCGAGAGTAGGATCACGTTACCGGAAATGAGGACGTATAAAAAAATCTATCTGCAGATTTTATGAATCGATATTGGATTAATTTAATTTGAATCAAAATAAGTTAAACTAATTATCTGGATGCACTTTTTCCTTATTGTTGTTTCTATTTCTTATTCCCTCGTTGTTTGGTTTTAACTGATGTGCCTTCTAAGTAGACTTAATACATGTCTTTAAAAACTGGCACTAAAATGACAAACTGGTACACAGTATGAGATAATTACTGGGGTACTTTAACTCACAGAGAGGAGGTTCTCAGACACCTGGACAGCAACACGCCCTCCCCCTCACCAGTCGTCTCATCAGCCCAGGTAAACAAAGCTCTGAGGAGGATCAACGAGTCCTCAGAGCACGTACCAACGAGCTGACTGACATTCTCACCTCCATATTCAACCTCTCCCTCAACCAGAAAACTGTTCCATTCTGCCTTAAGACCACTAACACGGTCCCCTTCCCAAAAAAGAGCCCCCCAGCTGTCTGAATCACTACAAGCCAGTAACACTTCAATCATTATGAAGTGCTTGGAGAGAGGGGTGCTGACCTACATTCAGAGCTGCCTACCAGACACACTGGACCCCCTGCAGTAGGCCTACCGGTCCAACAGGTCCACCTCCGATGCTACTGCTGCAGCCCTGCACACCCCCCTCTCACACCTGGAGGGTAAAAACTCCTACATCAGGATGCTCTTTATTGACAACATCAATAAAGCATTCAAGCATCGGCATTCAATACGGTCATCCCTCACAAGCTCCCCCACAAACTCTTTTCCCTGGGACTACACCCCATCCTCTGGGACTGGCTCAAAGACTTTCTGACTGGCAGGCCTCAGTCTGTCAGGATTGGGAACAGGACTTCAGCCAGCATCATAGCTAACTCTGGTACACCACAGGGGTGTGTCCTCAGTCCCATCCTCTACACCCTGTTCACCCACGACTGTGTGGCCAACCACAAGGACAACACCATCCTGAAGTCTGTGGACTGGACGGCATCTTTTTATGGCATTTAGTGTGGACTCGTGTAGTGCTGGACGGTATACCGGTTTGCACCGAAAACCGTTTTTTATTTTTGTTATGATATGAATTTTTCATATACCGGCAACACCGGTTTAAATAGCCTAAATATGTCCGGAACGCAGCGCAGTGGTACTTTGTTTCACAGGGGACATATTTCATTGCTGCGCAGCTAAACACTACTGCAGTAATTCTTATCACAATAATATGATTAACACAGTATGCACAAGGGAAAAAAAACGTCAAATATCGTGAAACCGACATGATTTTTAAAAATACCGTGATATAGAAATTTGGTCATACCGCCCAGCACTAGACTCGTGTCAATAACATGAACAATTTTTCTGAATAAAACCATATTTAATGTCCCACCTATTAAACATGTTTAACATGACTTAAACTGTAATGTAGAACTCATCCCAGTGTTTATTTTAGGATTAAAACACTGCTCTTTTAAGATAACGCAAAACATAAAAGAACCAGTCTTTTGAACGACTCTTTGAAGTGACGACTCCCGAATGAACGACTCGTTTCAAAGAGCCATAAGTCCCATCACTACAAAACACACTCATTTTAAATGGGAACATCATCTTCCCCAAATAAAGATGAAAATGAAGCTTTTTTTTCCTGAAAGGACCAAATTATCAGTCAGTTTTAGGTATTTACCCAGTAAGAACATGTGAAGTTCACTTACTTACTCGGTAACTGCAGCTAGTTCAAATGGGTAAATACGAGGAAACTACTGTTCAACAGCTTCATAATTACTCTGGATTTACCCATGAAGTTCTTAGTAGCAGCAACACATGACGGTAACTACAGAAACATGTCAGTAAAAACGTAGAAAGAAAGAAGTGTTGAAGTACAGTGAAAAGCTTCTATTATTTCCTGCTAACTACGTCCCTGCAAATATCTGCATTGGGGTGGTAGAGATGTGAAACGTCTGCAACCAGCCCACAGTGGCATCTCAGCGTCTCTCTTAGTGTTTCTGCCTGAAACTGCAGCTGCAGCATCATTTTCCTCTCAGTCTAAAACTAAATGCTGCCACGTGGACTACAGATGGGAATTAGTGAGAACGCTGGAATCTGCTACAGAGCATCTTTACCTTGTGGATCAGGTTTTCTACATGGTCCCTGACAAATAAAGCAAATAAATCTAAACTAAATGTACCGTAGAGCTCTGATCAGGATCCTCCATGAGTCCATGTGTTAGTTCATTCAGACCATCCCAGTGTTTCATACCTGTTCTGATTAACTTTATCTGTGGATTCCAGGTGATATCCAGCAGTCTGCGCTGACGATCGATCTCTTCTTCGTACTGGACGATGGTTTTTTCAAACTCTGTGAATATTTCTTCAGCAGCAGCAGTTAGTCGCTCGCTGATAAACTCTCTCAGATGCTGAACTGAAGACATTGTTGCTGAAACACTGAAATATTCAGCTGAGAGACGACAACACAACCGTCTTCCTGCTCCGTCCTCACACGAGGAAAGCTAACGATGCTGCTAGCGGCTTGTTTACTTCCGGTTGGTGTCACACTGGGAAGTTCCGGCAGCAGAAGAGGAAGTCAACCTTTTATTCCGCTTTGTATTGGAAACATTACTTACTTAAATGTACTTACTTAAATATAATTTAACTTCTAAATGTACCGTGGTACTTACCTAAATATAATTTAATTAATAACACCCATGACCTTAGAAACTAATATAGGAATTTAATCTTTGTCCAAGTACAAGACGTTTGAGAGCTAATCTGAATGTATAAATAAAACCTAAAAGCACTCAGAGACCACAGACCTCCACCAAGCCATCATATCTCAACAATTCATTTAAAAACCTAATTCCTGCAGGAATAAAACGAAGCTTTTAGTCTGTTAGTCCTACAAAAGACTACAGAGCCAAGTATGACATAAACATCCACATATATGACACAAGAAAGAAAGAAAGAAAGAAAGAAAGAAAGAAAGAAATAAAGAAAGTTTGTTAACAGACATTTTAACATGTTGTTGCTTCTCATGAACTGATCTAAATAAAAAGTTTAACACATGAATATTTTTTCATGTTTGTTTGCTTTTATAATAAATCAAATGTTTTACTTTTCTATGTCTTCGTTTATTCGGTTTTCACCATCCAGCCGATGGTTTTCAGGAGCTCCGGCTGGATGGTGTTGAAGTTACTGGAGAAATAACAAACCTGATTCTCACAGTGCTGCCAGGCTTCTCCAGGTGAGCCAGAGCTCGGTGTAGCAGGAAGATAACCACGTCTTCCACTCTGATGCCAGGCCGGTAGGCGAACTGCAGTGGCTCCATGGAGGGTCCCACCGTGGACCGAAGGTGTTCCAGGATCAGACTCGACAGCATCTTCATCAGATGGGACGTGATAGCCACCGGCCTGTAGCTGCTGAGTTCATTGGAGTGAGATGTCTTTGGCACTGGTACCACACAGAAGGTCTTCCAGAGCTGTGGTACCACACAGGAGGTCTTCCAGAGCTGTGGTACCACACAGGAGGTCTTCCAGAGCTGTGGTACCACACAGGAGGTCTTCCAGAGCTGAGGTACCACACAGGAGGTCTTCCACAGCTGTGGTACCACACAGGAGGTCTTCCAGAGCTGAGGTACCACACAGGAGGTCTTCCATAGCTGTGGTACCACACAGGAGGTCTTCCAGAGCTGAGGTACCACACAGGAGGTCTTCCAGAGCTGTGGTACCACACAGAAGGTCTTCCAGAGCTGTGGTACCACACAGGAGGTCTTCCAGAGCTGAGGTACCACCCAGGAGGTCTTCCAGAGCTGAGGTACCACCCAGGAGGTCTTCCAGAACTGTGGTACCACCCAGGAAGTCTTCCAGAGCTATGGTACCACACAGGAGGTCTTCCAGAGCTGTGGTACCACCCAGGAGGTCTTCCAGAACTGTGGTACCACCCAGGAGGTCTTCCAGAACTGTGGTACCACCTTCAGCTTGAGGCTCAGATTGAAGACCTGCTCCATAACTCCACACAGTTCATGTGAGCAGGACTTAAGGAGCCCAGAGCTGATGCCGTCTGGTCCAGCAGCTTTTTCACCTTGATCCTCCTCAGCTCCGTTCTCTCCTGGGTTGCTGTAAAGGAGAGGGGTGGGCAGGGGGGCTCTGTCCAAGGAGATGTGGAGGGCTTTGATGGCAGAATGAGTCAGAAGTGTGAAGGACTGTGGGGGGTAGTCCCAGTGTCAAGGTGTTTGAGTGCAGCTGTGTGGGGGGAGGAGTGGGTGCTTGATCAAACCTACTGAAATGCAGATTCAGATCGTTGACCCAGTTCAGGTCCCCCTCAGTCTGTGAGTGGAGCATTTTGAAGCCTGATATACTTTTTAGGTTTCTCCACACCCCTCTGATGTTCTGCTGCTGATGCTGCTGCTGTCATCTTCTTCACGAGAGGGCTTAAATATCAGGCTTAATCCACAACTTCTTAGTGAAGAACCGCACCACCTTGGAGGGAAAGAACGAATGAACATCCATCCTTTTTCTTCTGCTTATCCGGGGTCTGGTTGCGGGGACAGCTGCCTGAGCAGGGAAGTCCAGACTTCCCTCTACCCGGCCAAATTCGCCAGCTCATCTGGGGGCATCCCAAGGCATTCCTAGGCCAACTGAGAGATGTAGCCATTCCAGCGTGTCCCGGGTCTTCTCTGGGGCCTCCCATGTGAACTCTTCCACGTGGGGCAGGACCTAATTCCCAACCCGGAGAAAACACTCCACCCTTTTCCAGCTGAGGACCATGGTCTAAGATTTGGAGGTTCTGATCAGTGGTGTAGTCTAGTAGTCCCACCCCACCCCCACCCCCACCCACCCTCATACATCATGTCCTAGTGTAATATCTGTCCAGCAGCACCCTTCTCAAAGCAGCAGCTGCTATTAAATGTATACTTTGTTAATGAGCACCACGGTAATTAATACAGTTTGCATCCACACGTAAGTGAGATCATGAAAGACTGTTTATGTGTTATCTAAATGTAAACACAAGATGTATAACAGCCATTCCTTTCCTCATGGGGAGGAGCTTTGCCTGCTTGGACTGGGGGTTGTTGCCGTGGTGATCGCCCTTGTCCCAGTGGCTGGGGGTCCTACACTGCAGTCCTACAGCTGTGATGTGGACTCTGGTCTGTCCTGATCTGGGTGGCTGCTGTGCTGGCTTCTGTGGAAATGGGTGGGCTGGGTCTTGGTGTGATCAGATCCCCAAGATATTGTTTCTTCACAGCAGCATCAAGCCAGATGTTTATAACTTTGATTATTTTGTACTAAGAAACAGAAATGAGGGAGTTTATGTTTGTGTATAATGGAGGGAGGGGGGACGGCTCTGTTTGTACATGTATGTGGACGTCTGTGTGACTGTGAGAGAGACAATGATGGGTGTGTTTTTGAATTGCTATGTCATATAGTGTGTGAAGGCTTGTTTTAATTTAATATGCATACATTGTTTTCATCATGTAAAACACTTTGTGTGGCCTTTGGCAAGAAAAACGCTTTATAAATAAAGTTTGATGTGAATTGATTACGACTGATGTCAGAGCTTGGTCCGCATTGCTGGCAGTAAATCAGAATTGTTTCCAGTGCGGGTTGGACTCTGCCATGGCTGCACTTTGTCACCGAATCTGTTTATCTGGCTGCGAATCGCTCCAGCGAGCTGAAGATCGAGGCCCGATGAAGCCAACAGAACCACATCATCTGCAAAGAGGAAAGACCCAATCATGAGGCCACCGAACCGGATCCCCTCAACACCTTGGCTGTGCCTACAAATTCTGTCCATAAAAGTTATGAACAGAAAGGAATGGATTTATTGGTCAAGAGTTTGAGAAAGGATGTCGGCAGAGGACCCTGCAGGGAGAGAGCCTGATCACAGGAGAAGGAGATTCCACTGAAAACAACTCCACAGTTAAAACGCAAGGCCAAGATCCAGGAACGTAGTCCATAAACAGGCAATGGTCAAACACAGAAAGGCAGATTTTGGGATACTTAGGGTTGGGTGTGAATTAGTGGTCAGAAGTCAGAGCATGGGCCGGTGTCCAGATAACCAGAAGGCAGGAGAGGTCTGTCGTAGGCAAGGCAAGATGAAGAGAATAATCCAAGGATGTGAACTTGGTCAGCAACATGGAAACAAACTAGCACATGGGAAGTCCAGCGGGATGGTAGATGTCCAGCACAGATTGGAGGAGATCTACCGGCACAAGGCTGTCCATAGTCTGGCAGAGAAGGAGAGTCTGGAGAGAGTTTAGGGAGACCTGAGCACAGGTGAGGATGAGGAGCAATCAGGGAAGTCCAGGTGGACTGAATGAACCTCAGGCCTGGCAGAAAATGAACCATGACATTTTATCCTAATCATACTACGTTAAAAGCTCTTTTTATATTTGCTTATTGCCCCTATAATCTGGGAAAATTGTGTAATTATAACTTTTCCATTTATCACCAGCTGGTTCCAACAGGATGGAGATGAAAAATGTGAAGACCTGGTGGTTCCAACAGATCCTTCCTTTAAACTCTTCTTCTACATCAATAACAGATCGAAGCTCCTGAGATCAGAGTGATGAAGATGAAGCAGCCAGACTGTGACCCAGGAGGAAGAGTAACTGAGAGAAGAGAAACTACAGATGAAAGAGGAGACGGAGAGATTCAGGGAGGAGCTGAGCTGTTACTGAACTATAGAAGAGACACAAACTTCCACATTCAACACAGTTCAACACACAAACCACAAACATCACCTTTATTCAACATGCTGTCTTTGCAGACATTTGGATTCACTCTGCTGTTTCTAGTCATTCTAACAGGTTTGTTTGCTTCTTTAAAACATCCATTTCTGGATTTTCTGCTTCTTCTTCAGTTATTTGACTTCTCTCTTCCTTTAGGTGTCAGCTGTGAAGAACTCACTGCAGTCAAGAATGAAGAGTCCAGTTTAGAAGGAAGCTCTGTTACTCTGTCCTACACTTACTCTAAAACACCAGATGGTGGTGATTATTTCTTCTGGTATCGACAATATCCAGGAAAACCACCAGAATTCCTGATCTCTCACTTTGGAACAGGATTAAAACTTTTAGCTCCAGTTCCTGGACTGTCTTATAAAGTGAGTGCAGATAAGAAACAACTGGATCTGCAGATCACCACCACTGAAGTGTCTGACTCTGCTGTGTACTACTGTGCTGTGAGGCCCACAGTGACAGGAAACAGCAAAACTCTGTACAAAAACCTTTGGAGGAAAGACAACGCAATACTCCACAACGTCCACTAGAGGGCCTCACACACTGTTAAAGCTCTGATTGTTGAGTCATTGGACTGATGACAAAGACAAGAGAGAAATGAAGCAGTAAAGATCAGAGACAGAGACAGAGCTGCTGTGGAAGCAGGAAACAATCTGATTGGTTGAGCTGAACTGAAAACATCATGGCCCCGCCCACTGAACTTCAGCTCATCCAATGACATTATTTCTTCCTCATTCTACTGCAGTGGAAGAACATTGTTCATCTGCTGTGTGTCTGGCTTTAAGAACTCCAAAGACATGTTGCTTTACCTCTTTTTGCTTCTATCTCACATTCTAGGTGAGTTTAAGAACAGGGATTAAAGTTTGCTTGAAGCTGCTGCATTAACCACATATACAGACTGCATTTCACTACTTTTCTGCTTTCTTTGCTCTGATAGAATGAAAATCATCTTTGGATCATCTTGTAAATTGAACTGACAGAGTTCTACAGTTGATTTAGTTGTGAATGTCCACAGAGTAACACTGTACAGGAGACATTTTCCACTGTCTTCTCCTCTCAGCCTCATGGACAATGTTAGTCTGATGGCTTCATTTTCTCTACTTTTTCCAGGACTAAAAGCTGCAGACACAATCTCTCCTGATCAAGATGAAGTCAGTGGAAGAGAAGGACAACCTCTCACACTCACATGTAGATATCAGACAGATTATAGCGACATTTACCTTCACTGGTACAAACAACGTTCTGACCTTCAGGCTCCTCAGTTTATACTCTGGAAAGGAGCAAAATCAAGGAGTGATAGAGAATATATTCCTGAATCTAGTCGGAAGCGATATTCCTCAGAAACATCGTCTACAACAACCAGCCTGACCATCAGCGAGCTAACCCTGGCAGACACAGCTCTCTACTACTGTGCTCTAGAAACACAGTGATACAAAGTGTAGAAGAGGCTGTACAAAAACCTGAACACAGATATCTGACTACTCTTCAAAGAGGAGGGAAGTGGTATTCAGACCACAGCTTCATATCAGATGGATTCTGCTCATTCCTGTTTTATCAGAGTCTCTGTGGTTCCAGCTGCGAACACTAATTATTCTAATAGAAAAACTCACCAACAATGTGCTTCATAGAGCTTTGGAAAGAATAGAAAATGTTTTAAAATGTGTTATAGAGAAGATAAAATGAAGAAAACCAAGCAGAGGTTGCAGAGCGCTGAAAAGCAGAGTTTATATTTCCACTTAAACAAATTAAATCTCAAACCTATAAGGTTTTATAGACAATGATGCAGAGTGAATCAGCAGTGTTAGGAGAGTAGAGTAAGACAGACGTCACCATTTACCCAAAATATACAATATTCTTCCACATTTCTGGAGCATAAAATACACAAACATGTCCCCAAAGTTGCAGGTAAAACTGTTCCAGATGATCTAAGAAGTCAGAACATGCCAGAAAATCTGAGATGTGTTTGGAGCCAAAACTGTTAAGAACTTGGATTTATGAAAACCTCCAACTAGACCAGGTGTAGAAGCTCTTCAGAGGTGTGGGGCATGTGGTTTTGGTGGTCCATTTGGGGGTAGACCATCAAATGATAACAAATATTTACTGTTAACTGACCCTTACTTGAGTAAACATCAGATGTCCAAGGGTCAGTAAATGCAGCATGTCATGTGTTGTTCTGCATCACCTCTACCGTGTCCTAGATCATAAGATGTTTCCAATGCTGGACCACTCAGAGATCTCAGAACTGGACTGATATGATCCATTTCTTCCATCTCATCTACAAACTATAAACATTCTGGAAAAAAATTTGTTTGTAAAACTACTGAGACATCAGGTTGAAGGTCTCCAGTGCTGGACGACTCCTACCACCAAGCAGTACAGAAAACATGTGACCTTGAATTATTCTCTAAACATCATCAAACATCATGATAGTCCTGCTTTCCTGCTGGACTCCACTTTCCTGTCCTTGTAACGCTGCCTGATTCAGAAAAGGCTCAAAGAAACTAGAAGGTGATGAGAGTCCCGACCAAAACCAAATAAAAGAAGGACAAGGCCTGTCGGATTAGGGCCCAAACAAAAACCAACAAACTTTACTTAATTCAGTTAAAATTTTTAACATCTCACCCAGTCCTGTCACCACAGGGTACTACAGGGTTCATTCCTGGGTCCTCTTTACATCCCCCCTTGGAGCTATTTTCCAGGAACATCATGTCCACTCCACTGCTATGCAGATGACACCTAAGTCTATATTTTCAATAAACTGATAAAAAATACAGCAGCTTGTATCAGTACAATGACATCATCTATTTCCCACATCACACCTGTGCTACAGAAACTCTACTGGCTCCCTGTCACATATCACATTCAGTATAAATTATTTCTATTAACATACAAGCCATTCACAACCTCGCCCCTTCATACATCTCTGACCTTCCTGTTTGTACCCTCAGATCTTCTTCTTCTATTCATCTCACTGTCCCTCCTGTTCTCCTCAACACATAACCAACCACCATAACCAACCCCCCCACCACAATCCTCCATCTGAGGAAGGAGGTAGCAGCTGGATTTGGTGAGGCCGTTTATCTTCTTGAAGTTTCTACAGAAACGGTCAGACCCACCAGATTTACCGTCCTAAAGGCAGGGTGAACTCCAGGAGCTACAGCTGGTTCAGCAACGCCATGCAACATGTAATCAACCTGCATTTAAACACGGATGTTTATCAGGATTTATCCTGTAAGGGGGCTGTTTTATAGGGTGGAGGCCCCCACATCCATGTCATGCTGTATAACTTGAGTTTGAGAGGGCACGTTAGAAAACATTGAACAGTGTGAACAATGAACCACATCATCCCACTGAATTCCACTTAAACACATGAAACAAGAGTCAAGTTGAGGCGATACTTCAGAGTTCAGTGCAGCCTCTGACAGTCTGTCAGCATCAGTTTCAGCAGCAGATAGTTTCAGTGTGGCCCCGTCTTACCTTCACTACACAGCACCACAGGGGTCGTGGAGGACCCTCAACAGCAGGTGGAGCCACACATGATGTCAGTGTTGAAGTCTTCTTACCTCCACCAGCAGGATCAAAAGCAGGTAAATCCATCTCCCCCTGATCACAGCTTCATCAATGCTTCCAATAACAGTCCTCTCCACCTTCAACTGGTACAGGCAGATGGCTCCTGGTCCTGGTTCTGGTTCTGCTGGAGGTTTTCCTTCCTGGAAAGTTTTCTGCTCCACTCACCTCATGCAGCTGATGACAGTGGATTGAATCAAACGTCTTGCTATCTGTTGCTTCCATCTCTAGGTCAGCTTTCTATAGATCGGCTTCCTATGAAACACATGATAAACTGGACTAATCAGGATTACTGGGAATTTGTTCCAAGTAGATCAGATACGATTAAAGTTCAGTGGAAACTGGATTATAGTTTATTTAGATGGTAAAACTGCCTGGAGATGGCTTTGTGGTGAAACTGCACTTTACACATAAAGCTGAATAAAAAATTAAGCAGAGACTTAAAGAAACTGAACAAACTGATCCAGAAGTTCTGGTTCTGTTCTGATGACTGGAATCAGCTAAAATGGAGATTGTCAGGTCAGATTCTTAAAAAAGTAAAAGAGACTTCAAATAGTTTTCAGCTAGTTGTGGTATTTAGTGAGAATCCAGGAGGAGAATCAGTTGTTTTACTTCATGGTTTCCTTCAGTCTGTTCTGATACTTTAGTTCCTTCCTCCATCAGGTCCTCCTGCAGCTCTTTGTCAGTTTTACAGCTGCTGTTTTCAATCTGATTCTCCTTGTTGCTGATTCTTTCAGCTCCAGGAAGCTTTGAAAACTAAATCATATATTTAACATGAAGAGAGTTTGACTGAGAACAACTATCAGATCAGAAACTTCCAGAGTTTTCTCTTCCTTTAGGTGTCAGCTGTGAACAGCTCACTGAGGCGCTGCTGGAAGGCTTTTTCCTCCCTGTTGAAGTGAACTTTTTCCTCCACTAGAGGCCACATGATGAAGTAGGCGGGGCTCTACTTCTGCACTGTGTTCAAGCTTTCTGTCAATAAGAAGAGCTGCTGTGAAGAGAACAATTGTCAGACTGAATGTTGAACATCAGCTAGTTTCTCCTGCTGATTGAAACCTTGTTGTACAGATGGAACATTGGCTGTGGATTATTCTGGCTGCTCTTTTCTTTGGTAAGATAGAAACTCAACATGTTTCCTCTTCAAACACTTGAACACATTACTGAGCTGTACATGAAGAGCTTTTAATGTTCATTCTACAGAAAATCACAGCACATCATTTCTGCTGCCATTTGTTACCTTGTAAAAACACCTTCTATGCTTCAAAGTGACAATGATGAGTGGAAATGACATCTATTCTACATGGAATAGAACTCTTTAAAGCTGCTCATTCTTCTCCTTTAATCAATCATCTTTATTGATTCATCTCTTCCTCTGCATGTTCTGTTCTTCCTCAGAGTGTAAAGGAGAAGACACAGTGACCCAGCCAAGAGAAGATGTTACTGCTGCTGAAGGAGACCATGTTACACTCAGCTGTACTTTTACTACCACAAGTTATACAGTTCCCACATTGATCTGGTACAAACAAGAAGTAAATAGTTTCCCAAAGTACATGCTGAAAAGATTATCAACCACAGCAGATAATGATCCAGAGTTCAGCAAAGACAGATTTGATGCTGATATCAGAGACAAATTGGTTCCTCTGAAGATCCAGAAGCTTCATGTGTCTGACTCTGCTGTGTACTACTGTGCTCTGCAGCCCACATTGACAGGAAACAGCAAAACTCTGTACAAAAACCTTTGGAGCAAAGACAACGCAATACTCCACAACGTCCACTAGAGGGCCTCACACACTGTTACAATTCTATGGTTTGTCAGGATTCAGTCTGGGTTCTTTGTACAGGTGGAAATAAAGTAAACATCACTGTTTTCTACATCATTGAACTCTAATGAAGTTACACTGTTTATTACTTTAGTACAAGCATCAGAAAATAGTAAATGCATAATAATGATAAATGAAAACGAATGAAAGATTAAGAGAAAGAATTAATGATTTTACTGCATTAAAACACCAAAAATGAGACATTTTCTAATTTTAATAAAAAAGGTTTAATCTTTTTACAGTGTACTGTGAGTGTGTATGTCAGGGGGATCACACTCCTCATCCTTCCTGGAAAGGTCTATTCAGGAGTCCTGGAGAGGAGGGTCCTTTGGAAAGTAGCCAGAGAGAAAGAAGTCTGGACCTCCTGCGTGAGGCGGTTATGTAGCTGTTTACATTGTCACTTAGTGCATCCCTCTGTGTAGTGGCTTTAAAAGAAAAGGCAGATTGTCCACAAGTTGTGCAGCAGAAAGGTAGATTACAGTTATAGATGGAAGCTATTCTGGTGGATCTTACAGAACTAGCAGGGTGATAGCAGACTAAATCCAGTAAACATGCAGACGCCCGGCCTTTTAGGATCTTATATACTAGACTCAAGTTTGAAAATAGTCTCAAATTTTCAAATCTCAACAGGTTACGTTTCTGGAGAATCTTGCAAGGGTGGACTGGCTTTTTATCACATACTTTTATAATTTGTTTGTTTGGTGATTCTAGAGGTCTGATGGCAGATTCACTGACCTTTTCCCAGCAGGTGATGCAGTATGAGATGTGTGAAAAAATCAGAGCTTGCATAAATATTTAGGCTACGTCCGTAGGGAGAAACAATCTAATAATAATTTACCAGGTTGTATTTGATTGTTTTTGCCATTTTCTTGATGTGTGATTGGAGGTTAAGACTCGTATAGCTGAGTATCATCTGCATAGCAATAAAATGTGTCATTATGTCCAATCATTTTACCAACTAGAAGCATAAATTATCAATCAGGCTGAGACCAGTGGCGTTGCCTGATGATTTTTCCAAGGCTTCATTCCTGGATGTTTTGAGTCCAGCCCCGGGTAGCCAAAACATCTGTAGCCTGTAACTTAGACTCATTACTCATGAGCAGCTGCAGGCCGATATCGAACCTCCGCTTTCTTAGTAAGATTAAAGAAAAACCTCTTTCAATAGCTACACATCTTCCTGACACTAAATACCTGTTCTGATGTCGACCAGTCAGGTTTTCAGCCACACCGCAGCACTGAGATGCTCTAGTTCAGGTTTTTAATAACATCCGCCTGAGCACAGATAGCGGGAACATTTCAGTCCTGGTACTACTGGATCTCAGTGCTGCATCAGACACCGTTGACCAGAACATCTCACTAGACCAGCTGAAAACTGGGTCGGACTTTCTGGCACTGCAATAAATGATCTGAGTCCTATTTAAAAGACAAGAACTTCTTTGTGTCTATAGGTAACTATAAATCTCAGAGAACTAAATTAACCTGTGGAGTTCCCCAAGGCTCCATCCTGGAGCCACTGCTGTTCAACATCTACATGCTGCCACTCGCTCACATTATGGAAACAACTAAACATGTTAACAGTTATGCTGATGACACACACATCTACATAACCATCTCACCAGGAGACTACAGTCCGATCCAGACTCTGATCACCTGCATGGATCAGATTAAAGATCAGATGTTCCAGAACTTCCTTCAGTTACATGAAGACTAAACTGAAATAATAGTTTTTGGAGCCAAAAAAGAAAGATTAAAAGTCAGTTCTCAGCTTCAAACAGCAAAGTTAAAAACTACCAACCAAGAAAGACACCTGGGAGGAGTCCTGGACTCAGACCTGAGAACAGTCCTAGACTCAGACCTGGGAGCAGTCCTGGACTCAGACCTGGGAGCAATCCTGGACGCAGACCTGAGAACAGTCCTGGACTCAGACCTGGGAGCAGTCCTAGACTCCGAACTGGAAGCAGTCCCGGACTCAGACCTGGGAGGAGTCCCGGACTCAGACCTGGGAGCAGTCCCGGACTCAGACCTGGGAGCAGTCCTGGACTCAGGCCAGGGAGCAGTCCTGGACTCAGACCTGGGAGCAGTCCCGGACTCAGACCAGGGAGCAGTCCCGGACTCAGACCTGGGAGCAGTCCCGGACTCAGACCTGGGAGCAGTCCTGGAATCAGACCTGGGAGGAGTTCTGCAGCATTTAATAAAACACGTTACTTTAAATAGTTTTTTACATTTTATTCATGAAACTACAAACAACAACATTCTATTAACGTACTTTTCCAGCAGAGAACAAAACTACTTTTGCTCTGAACGCTTCTGAAATGATTTCATTCAAACATTAACTTGGTTATTTCTTGTTTTACTACATTAAAGAACAAGAACAAAGTTTTCTGTACAACATTCTGGAATATTGAAGTCAAAGACGTTTATGGGTAAAAATCATAAATGAATGAATAAATATATCATTATTTTAACTAAATATTCATCTTAGCTCCACATTGAATGGACACATAATCAAACATCTTCAGAGCTCTCATCACAACTCTGATCATGAATCTGAATCTGAGCCACTCTGGATGTTCTCAGTTAGCTTGGTGTTTCCATTTCTTCATCAACTCCAGCCTGAGTGAGAACAAACTCTGTACGTCAGATCTCAGTGGTTTCCACCTCCTCTTTGCTCACTGACATCCTCCCCCACATCCTTTCTTTCCTTCTAACCGCCTCCTTGTTTCCACCATCTTGTTTTTCCTTCTACAGACACTTTCTTGCTTTAAATTTCTCTCCTCATCCAGCTGCACTTTGTTCAGGCAGCAGCTCATAAACGCCACCACGCAGCCGATGGATGGATGATACGTCATAGAATAGTGTTGATGGGAAATGTAGTGAGAGCTCTGCCAGGACAAGGAACTGGAATCATTTGCTTCTTTCATCACCTGCTGAACTGGACAGGAAGTTTTCATTTCATCCGGTAACTGGTGGACTGTGGTTGTTCATGACACGTTTCATGACCACCCACACCCTCATTAGAGGGGATCAGGTCTCAGGATCATCACGTCCATATTAGTGGAATAACTAGTTCCTACCTTCCTACACTTGAGTAAACCTGAGAATCTTTTATTCCTCCCTAAAATCATAGAAAACCAAGTTAAACATGGATAAAAGTTTTTACGTTTCCAACAGTGAAACTGGGATCCAGATTGTAAAGTCCTAATCTAAAACAGAAAGACCTTCTAAGCTCCTGAGACCAGAGTGATGAAGATGAAGCAGCCAGACTGTTAACCAGGAGGAAGAGTAACTGAGAGAAGAGAAACTACAGATGAAAGAGGAGATGGAGAGATTCAGGGAGGAGCTGAGCTGTTACTGAACTATAGAAGAGACACAAACTTCCACATTCAACACAGTTCAACACACAAACCACAAACATCACCTTTATTCAACATGCTGTCTTTGCAGACATTTGGATTCACTCTGCTGTTTCTAGTCATTCTAACAGGTTTGTTTGCTTCTTTAAAACATCCATTTCTGGATTTTCTGCTTCTTCTTCAGTTATTTGACTTCTCTCTTCCTTTAGGTGTCAGCTGTGAAGAACTCACTGCAGTCAAGAATGAAGAGTCCAGTTTAGAAGGAAGCTCTGTTACTCTGTCCTACAGTTACTCTAAAACACCAGCTGCTGGTGATAATTTCTTCTGGTATCGACAATATCCAGGAAAACCACCAGAGTTCCTGATCTCTCACTCTGCTACGGGAAAAGAAGGAAATCGAAATGTCGATGGACTGACGATTAAAGTGGAGAATAAAGAAATACATATGAACATCTCCTCTGCTGCAGTGTCTGACTCTGCTGTGTACTACTGTGCTGTGAGGCCCACAGTGACAGGAAACAGCAAAACTCTGTACAAAAACCTTTGGAGGAAAGACAACGCAATACTCCACAACGTCCACTAGAGGGCCTCACACACTGTTAAAGCTCTGATTGTTGAGTCATTGGACTGATGACAAAGACAAGAGAGAAATGAAGCAGTAAAGATCAGAGACAGAGACAGAGCTGCTGTGGAAGCAGGAAACAATCTGATTGGTTGAGCTGAACTGAAAACATCATGGCCCCGCCCACTGAACTTCAGCTCATCCAATGACATTATTTCTTCCTCATTCTACTGCAGTGGAAGAACATTGTTCATCTGCTGTGTGTCTGGCTTTAAGAACTCCAAAGACATGTTGCTTTACCTCTTTTTGCTTCTATCTCACATTCTAGGTGAGTTTAAGAACAGGGATTAAAGTTTGCTTGAAGCTGCTGCATTAACCACATATACAGACTGCATTTCACTACTTTTCTGCTTTCTTTGCTCTGATAGAATGAAAATCATCTTTGGATCATCTTGTAAATTGAACTGACAGAGTTCTACAGTTGATTTAGTTGTGAATGTCCACAGAGTAACACTGTACAGGAGACATTTTCCACTGTCTTCTCCTCTCAGCCTCATGGACAATGTTAGTCTGATGGCTTCATTTTCTCTACTTTTTCCAGGACTAAAAGCTGCAGACACAATCTCTCCTGATCAAGATGAAGTCAGTGGAAGAGAAGGACAACCTCTCACACTCACATGTAGATATCAGACAGATTATAGCGACATTTACCTTCACTGGTACAAACAACGTTCTGACCTTCAGGCTCCTCAGTTTATACTCTGGAAAGGAGCAAAATCAAGGAGTGATAGAGAATATATTCCTGAATCTAGTCGGAAGCGATATTCCTCAGAAACATCGTCTACAACAACCAGCCTGACCATCAGCGAGCTAACCCTGGCAGACACAGCTCTCTACTACTGTGCTCTAGAAACACAGTGATACAAAGTGTAGAAGAGGCTGTACAAAAACCTGAACACAGATATCTGACTACTCTTCAAAGAGGAGGGAAGTGGTATTCAGACCACAGCTTCATATCAGATGGATTCTGCTCATTCCTGTTTTATCAGAGTCTCTGTGGTTCCAGCTGCAAACACTAATTATTCTAATAGAAAAACTCACCAACAATGTGCTTCATAGAGCTTTGGAAAGAATAGAAAATGTTTTAAAATGTGTTATAGAGAAGATCAAATGAAGAAAACCAAGCAGAGGTTGCAGAGCGCTGAAAAGCAGAGTTTATATTTCCACTTAAACAAATCAAATCTCAAACCTATAAGGTTTTATAGACAATGATGCAGAGTGAATCAGCAGTGTTAGGAGAGTAGAGTAAGACAGACGTCACCATTTACCCAAAATATAACCACATATATACAAATATATATATATTTCTATATACATACATGTTATGGGCCAGATGTAATTCAGGACCTTGTTCTACATTTCTGGTGTATTGATCTTCCCTTGATGCAAAGTTTCTTCTTCTTTTTTAATGATCAACTTTTTATTCTGTTCCATCTCCAACTTTTCCACAATAGAACATAATAATAATTTTGAATATTTATAGATCTCCCTCTTCTTCTTCTGATACTATGAAAAATATAACGTCAACAGTCAATTCTTTCAAAAACAACAGTGAGCTGATTATTCTGGGAGACTTCAATAGTAACTGCCTCCATCGTTCATCTGCCAGTGATAGACATCTAGTAGCTAGTGCCAACCTCACACAGTTAATTAATGAACCTACCAGAGTCCACCACCTTCCCTCAACGTTAATAGACTGGATACTAGTCTGAAATCCAGAGAGAATAATTACATCCGGTGTAACTGCTTCAGTCACCATTTAATAGTGTTTTGTGTATGGAAGATCAAAACTCCCACCTGGATATATTAATGTAAGACAATATAAAAATATAAATACGGAGCTTCTCCTGACTGACCTTGCTAACATTACCTGGACTAGATTTCAGTTGATGCCCTACGTCACAGATGCATGGGAATTCTTCTATTCTGAAGTGAAGGTCATTGATAAACATGCTTCTTTCTAAACTATTCATGTTAAAGGAAGACATCTTCCATGGGTTCGTTCTGATTTAATTAACCTTTACAAACAACGAGACCAAGCTTGGACCAAGTATAGGAGCTCTAAAGAACCAGCTGATTGGGAGAGATACCGTCAGCTTAGAAATCACTCCAAAACACAAACTAGGAATGCTAGGTCAAATTATTATAAGGAAGCCTTCACCCAAATCATAAGAACCCCAAATTACTTTGGAATAAATTGGATCAACTTCTTAATAGGTCCAGAAAAACCGTACCTAACTGTGTCAATGTTAATAATAGTGTAATATCCAACCCTCACTTGATCTCTGAAGTTTTCAGTCATCATTCTCCTCCATAAGTAGTGGACAACACTCAGACAACACTAGCTATTTATCTTTCACTGGTCCTTTAAACAGAGCAGTGCCGGAGGGATCATTCTCCTTCACCCAGTTTTCTTACTCAGATGTTCAACAAGCAGGTATTGAACGTAAAAATAACAGTAGTGTGGGTCCTGATGGCCTAGAAGTTAAATTTCTTAAACTTGGATCCAGTGTACTTGTTTACCCATTAACAGATCTATTTAATTTATCCATAATTACATGCTCTATTCCTCTTATCTGGAAAACTGCAAGGATAACACCCCTATTCAAAGGTGGTGATCACACTGATATAAGTAATTACCGACCTATTTCTATTTTATGTGCCATCACCAAATTATTTAAAAAAACTGATCTTCCATCAACTAACCAATTATCTTAATCATTTTGATATCTTATCACCCAATCATTCAGGCTTTCGGTCTGGCTACTCAACAACTACTGCTCTACTTAAATTTATAAATGATGTGCTCTCTTCCTCAGATCAAATTCAGTATACAGGTGCCATATTTCTTCATCTCTCTAAAGCTTTTGATCTAGTAGACCACTACTTACTTCTGGATAAACTCTAATCAGTTGGACTCAGCAGGAATGCTCTTTTATGGTTCAGTGCTTATTTACATAACAGACGTCAATTTGTTGTTTTTAATGATCATCAGTCTGGTCACTGTATTTTGAAAAAGGTGTTCCACAAGGCTCTACTATCGGCCCCCTATTATTTTCTATTTTTATTAATTACCTTCCTCAAGTCTGTATCAACTGTCAAACTCATTTGTATGCTGATGACACTGTCATCTATCTTTCAGGCTCAAATATACCTAAGTTATAAAAACTACTACAGGACGATTTTAATCCAATTCAAAACTGGCTAAAAGTAAATTTGCTAAAACCTAACCTAATAAAACCACTTGCATGCTATTTGGTACCCGAAATTAACTTAATTTAGCTAACTTAAATATCAGTTTTAATAATGGCGCATTAATGGATAATGACATTACTGTTAAATACTTAGGTGTTCTATTAGACCAAGAACTCAAATTTAAACAATATATTGACTACATAATCAAAAGAACATACACTTGCTTGTTTAATGCATTTGTACCGATCATCTAACTGTTTCACACAAGGAATAAAAAAGAAAATTTTCTCAGTTAATATTACCTATTATTGATTATGCTGACATAATTTATCAAAATACATATGATATACATGTTAAACCATTAAATATCTTATTTAATACTCTCTGCAGATTCATCTTAAGATGTCCTTATAGAACTCATCGTTGTACTCTATATGAGAAACTTAATTGGTTACAGCCTGATGGGAGAAGACCCTGCCATTGGTTTCAATTTATTTTTAAATGTGCTTATTTTGACTTGCCTCCATATCTAAAATGTTTCTTAATTCCTTTTTCGTCCTCCTACTCTTTAAGAAAGTCTGAAAATCTCTCCTTTATTGTTCCATTAGTGAGGAAGGAGGCAGGTTGGCGGTCCTTCTCCTATTTGGCCCCTAATGACGGAAACCATTTACCTGCATCTTTGAGGTCAATAACATCCTATTGTCATTTCAGAATTCTACTCAATACTCACCTCCAAACAGTTTGCCAGTGTTTGTAATGCTGTTTCCACACTGCTCCTTATGTGTTAATCCGTTAATCTGAAATTGTGTAAATTGCAACTGACACAAACTCTGTGAATGATGATTCTATATAGTTTTGGTAGAAGTGGGTTGTGAAAGTAAGTGCTAGTTGTTGATTTGTGTACTATCCTTCTTTTATATATAGTGTTACACAGTATGTTTGGTATATTGTAAAATTGTTTTGTCTATTGTTATGTCTATGTCTTTATGTTTCTTTTGGTTCCCCTTGCAAACGCGATGTTACATCTCAAGGGGTTTTCCATAATAAATAAATTGAAATTAATATCAGCTGATAGAAGTGACTGTGTGCAAAGATGTTTTACACAACCCACCACAAAGGCAGATTAAACTGATAAACCTCTTTGCCAAAACTTTTAATTACAAGTGCACCTTCTTTAGCTAAGCTAACGTTAGCCCGGACCATGGAGCCGAGAGATGAGCCGAACGTCTTTTCTAGAACAGAACCACATCTTAGAGAACTAACACTTGTTAAATAAAGGACAGTTTAAATGCTCTCTTTTGTCACGGTGGTTGCCTATAGTCAGAATCTCCCAGCTGTCCCTGAAGGCATCCTTCCTCCAGTGCACTCCTGATTACTGATGCGCTCCACATGCGCTGCGTGCTTTATATACCAGTGCACAACACCACTCCTCTGCCAGATCGTCTTGGTTAACTCCCTGCACGTTTCCAGCCCTGACTTCTGCCTGTCTGCCTGTTTTGACCTCCGACCCGCTACTGACCTGGATATTCGGATTTTTGCCTGTCCCCTGTCTGGTAACTCTGACTTTTCTGTTGTTTGGACCCTGCTGATAATCTGACCCTTGGATTGTCTAATTGGATGAGGATTTGAATATTGAATTTGGATGAGGATTTGAATATTGGATCTGGATGTGGATTTGAATTGTGGATTTGGATTTTGGATTAACGCAACCTGCCTCTCTCTCCCTTCCGCTGGAGGATCCATCCGGACCCCGCTCTTTTGGACATATACCCAACTCAAGGTCTCAGTTTAATCATCATCTACCCCTACTAACCTGTCTTGGTTCAGCAGCCCCAACAGACGCAGCGGATCCCCTCACTGTTATAGCAGTACGGGAATTCTTCCGGCTCGCTCCTATTTCCCCTGCCTGCTAGCGGGCAGCGAGACCAGACCCGGTTTTCCTGGAAGCTATTCACAACTATTCAATAAATCTGTTTCCTATCCAATCCTCTGTCCTGAAACTTTTTACGGTCCAGTTTGCTAAAACCATTACACTCTTTGCTGTTCTTTTCTTCATCGTTGGTCCAGCTTCGTCTTTTATCTGTAACTGTTTACAATATTCACGTTCAATAAAGTTAGAAAAAAAAGTTCAACTTCCGGTAAGCACAGAATAACCAACAACACCCACAAAAAAGAACCGTCGCTGTCGCGGTCACCTTACATCTGGAGTAGACTTAAGACATGGCGGCGTCCTCGTCCGCCATTTATCTGCAGTTGGATGCCTCTCGTCCCGCTAGGTACATCTGGACTACATCTGGACCACATCTGGACCACAACATACTTGCCGGTCTAGCTAGTGACATCTGGTCCATGTGGACCACAACATACTTGCCAGTGCTGTAGCGGAGCCAGCAAAGCTGTTTTAAGTCTCACATTGACTTAACCTCAAAAAAGGTTCATAAGAGGTTATTCTTTTTAAGAAAGATGAGGTCTTTTAACGTTTGCACTAAAATGTTGTCTCTTTTTTACAAAAGTGTAATTGAATCGGTTTTATTCTTTTGTATTATTGCTTGGTTCGGGAGCCTAAGTTTGGCAAATGAAAACCGCTGAGGTTGCTTAGTGAAAGCTGCTGGCAAAGTCTCTGGATCCCAGCAGGAGGGTCTTTTGGCCATTTTTAATAAAAATGTGTTGAGGAAAGCTCGTTCTATATTAGACTGCCCGAGCCACCCTCTCCAGAATGAGTTCATTTTATTACCTTCTGGCCGTTGCTTCAAGGGTTCTTTGGGGAGGACAAAGAGACTTAAAGTGTCATTTGTCCCTACTGCTGTTCAATTACTTAACAGTAATGGCCTAAAGTGACAGAGTTGTTCTATTTTGTTTTTAGCTGTGATTCTATTTAACTTATTTTAAGTTCATTTATTGTTTTTTAAGCTCATTTAATGTTATGAATTGTGGGAATCTCTCTTTTTGACATATGCCTTTGGTTCTGATTTTGTTTGCTGATGTTTTGATGTGATGTCTGTCCTATGTGTGTGTTTTGGCTGCAAAATCAATTTCCCTTTGGGGACAATGACAAAATTGAATTGAGTTGAATTGAGCCAAAGGTGTTTCCTGGATTTGTGTTGAAGTCCAGTTTAATTGATTTTGTGATGTTTTACCATTTTCGCTGCTTAAACGCTTCAATGAATATAACCTGCAGTTAAAGTAAAGTTATCATTAACATCCCATATCACTGGAAGCTTAGTAACAACTGGGGCGTGATCTAACATTAAAGGTCCACATTATACATGTTTTCAACAACTTCATGTGGGTGTTAGAGATCCAACAACATTGTTTTAAAATGTTTTACCCCAAATTCAGCCTTGCTTCTTCATTTCAGTCGTTCCAGATGCGGCTCTAATGAGAACGGGCTGTTTCTGTGTCTGAACCTTTAAATGTTCATGAGTGGTTCCTGTCCATGTCCCTCTCTGGGAGAGGATCCGGCTTTTGCTGGCGCCCACTCAGTGATTTTAAAGGGTGGGCTCAGCTAGCCGGGGGACAGGTCAGTGACAGTATCCACTACCAGGGGCAGTGGTAATTTCACAAAGGGAACTTATATAGAACTTATATACAACTGTACTTATATAGTGGAAGCTACCATGCAAGGCAATCAACCATAACCCATCAGGAGCAATTAGGGGTTCAGTGTCTTGCTCAGGGGCACCTCAACATGAGCTCGACGGGCTGGGCTCGAACCTTGGGCTGCAGGACGACCACTCTACCCACTGAGCCATGCCGCCCCTTTATAGCACACATTCACTAAAACGTGGAGCAAGCAGGCGAGACAGAATTTTCTCATCTTTCTCATCTCAAACACAGGCTATGAGGACACACAACTGTTAAACATGCTGGTAAATAAATTATGTCCATCTTTACCACTAGATGGCAGTCATTTCTATGTACTGTACCTTTAAGGTAAAATGGCATCAAAACTCTAAAGCCTGGTACACATAACGATTTTTTGGGCTGTTTTTGTCCCGATTTGGCCTCTTCCCGACCTCGGAAGGCAAATGCCCGATCATCGTAAGATTTCCCTGTCCAGTTATCATTTGGTCAGAGGTTACGTCCCGATAATCCGCTCCGAAACGTGTCGTAGCCAACAATCGGGAATATTGAACATGTTCAATATTTCAGAGCTGATTTATGAGGAACACCACACAGTACGATCAAAACCGATGTTTTATCTTCACGTGTGAGGTCTCGACCAGATAAAAAATCTCACAAGATTAAAAAAAGTCGTGTGTGTACCAGGCTTCAGTCAAAGCACGTTTTTTTCCTCATGGCAGAAGTTATTCTTAAAGACGATGACAGCAGAGCCCATATTTAAATATCTTTTATTTAAGAATGACATCCTCAACTCTTGCAAATGGGTTCTAAAACTAAACACACACACAAAAAACTTTCGTTAAAACGTCCACATTTGACAAGAAGCAAGTCTTTTATTAGTGAGTTTTCATGTGGCCCTTTGAATCACAATTTACAGGAAACATTTTCCATGTTTTACAGGAATCAGCTTCTCAGCTGTCTGACTTCTGTTGAGGCCCTTAAATCATCATTTAGATCAGGGGCGTCAAACTCAAACACAAAGTGGACCAAAATGAAAAAAACTGGAACACGTTGAGGGCCACCTGGTTCAATGTTTAAAACTAATTTTAATGACTTTATTGCACATATTGTATCTGGAACTAACAGTCTACAAGTTATTGCCATTAATAAACAAATAAAATTAAAATAAAAAATATTTATTTTACTTGTTTGACAAATGAAACGTCCTGTAACAGCAAGATAATAAAAATGTAAAAAATGAAACTGCATTAAAGGACAGTTTGCTGCTCTGTGATGCTCACTAGTGTCAAGATGATATGCCTGTTGGCTCAAAAGCCTGGTTTATTATTTCACAACCTGTTGACAGTCAGGCATATATTGAGGGGTCATGGGAGTTTGCCCAACCGGTCTACATGTGCTTTGTGGACTTGGAGAAGGCGTTCGACCGTGTCCCCCAGGGACTCTTGTGGGGGGAACTCCGGGAGTGTGGAGTGCCGGACCCGCTTGTACGAGCTGTACGGTCCCTGTACGACCAGTGTCAGAGCTTGGTCCGCATTGCCGGCAGTAAATCGGAATCATTTCCAGTATGAGGCGGACTCCACCAAGGCTGCCATTTGTCACCGATTCTGTTCATAACTTTTATGGACAATTTCTAGGTGCAGCCGAGGTGTTGAAGGGATCCAGTTCGGTGGCCTCAGGATTGGGTCTCTGCTCTTTGCAGATGATGTGGTTCTGTTGGCTTCATCGGGCCTCGATCTTCAGCTCTCACTGGAGTGATTTGCAGCCGTGTGTGAAGCAGCTGGGATGAGAATCAGCACCTCCAAGTCCGAGACCATGGTCCTCAGCCGGAAAAGGGTGGAGTGCTCTCTCCGGGCCTGAAACGTGGAGGAGTTCACAGATCTCAGGGTCTTGTTCATGAGTGAGGGAAGGATGGAGCGGGAGATGGACAGGCGGATCGGTGTAGCGTCTGCAGTGATGTGGACTCTGCATCGGTCTGTCGTGGTGAAGAAGGAGCTGTGCCAAAAGGTGAAGCTCTCGATTTACCGGTTGATCTAAGTTCCCACCCTCACCTATGGCCACGAGTTGTGGGTAGTGACTGAAAGAACAAGATAGCGAGTACAAGCGGCCGAAATGAGTTTTCTCCGCAGGGTGGCCGGGCTCTCCCTTAGAGATAGGGTGAGAAGCTCGGTGAACAGGGAGGGGCTCAGAGTAGAGCCGCTGCTCCTCCACATCGAGAGGAGCCAGATGAGGTGGATCGGGCATCTGGTTAGGATGCCTCCTGGACGCCTACGACGTCCCACCGGAAAGAGGCCCCGAGGAAGAGGAAGACCCAGGACACGCTGGATGGACTACATCTCTTGGCTGGCCTGGGAACGCTGGTGAATGTGGCCGGGGAGAGGGAAATCTGGGTTTCCCTGCTTAGGGAGCTGCCCCCGCGACCCTACTCCGGATAAGCGGTAGAAAATGGATGGATGGATATATATATATATATATATATGGATGGATATATATATATATATATATATATATATATACATTGCTCACAAAAATTAAAGGAACACTTTTTCTATTGGGCCTGGCATGAAATCAGTTAAACCTGTCTGATAATTTTCTGGTTGGTTAAGCAGCTGAGGGCATCGTTAATCACTTTCAGCTGTATTGGTGTTCATGGAATTAACAACAGGTGCACCACAGTGGCAACAATCAGAAAACCCTCAAAACAGGACTGGTTTTACATGTGGAGGTCATTTCAAGTTTCTTCCTCTTGATCTTTTTTGGCTGATTTTTCACTTGTGCTGGTTTTGGCTTGAGTAATTATCTCTACTGGCAGTATGAGGCGATTCCTTAACCCTACAGAAGTTGCACAGGTTGTCCAACTTCTCCAGGATGGCACATCCACACATGCTGCAGCAAGAAGGTTTAATGTGTCTCCCAGCACAATCTCCAGAACATGGAGGAGATTTCAGGAGACTGGTGGTTATTCTCGAAGAGCTGGACAGGGCCGTAGAAGGTCCTCAAGCCATCAGCAAGACCGATACCTGCTCCTTTGTGCAAGGCGGAACAGGCTGAGCACTGCTCGTGCCCTACAGAATGACCTCCAGAGGGCCACTGGTGTGAATGTCTCTACCCAAACAATCAGGAACAGACTTCATGAAGGTGGCCTGAGGGCCCAACGTCCTGTAGTGGGCCCTGTGCTCACTGCCCAGCACCGTGGAGCTCGACTGGCATTTGCTGAAGAACACCAGAATTGGCAAGTCCGCCACTGGCGCCCTGTACTTTTCACAGACGAGAGCAGGTTCACCCTGAGCACCTGTGATAGACGTGAAAGAGTCTGGAGAAGACAAGGAGAACGTTATGCTGCCTGCAACGTCGTTCAACATGACAGGTTTGGTGGTGGGTCAGTGATAGTCTGGGGAGGCATATCCATGGAGGGACGCACAGACCTCTACTGCCTAGGAAATGGTTCTCTGACTGCCATAAGGTATCGAGATGAAATCCTTCAACCCATTGTCAGACCCTACGCTGGTGCAGTAGGTCCTGGTTTCCTCCTAATCCACGACAATGCCCGGCCTCATGTGGCAAGAGTATGCAGGTAGTACCTGGAGGATGAAGGAATTGAAACAATTGAATGGCCTTCACGATCCCCTGACTTAAACCCAACAGAACATGTGTGGGACATTATGTTTCGATCCATTAGGCGCCGCCAAGTTGCTCCTCAGACTGTACAACAGCTCAGGGATGCCCTCACACAGATCTGGGAGGAAATGCCACAAGACACCATCCGTCGTCTCATTAGGAGCATGCCGCGACGTTGTCAAGCATGCATACAAGCTCGTGGGGGCCACACAAGATACTGAAAAGCATTTTGAGTTGCAGAAATTAAGTTTTTGAAAAAATGGACTAGCCTGCCACATCTTCATTTCACTCTGATTTTAGGGTGTCTACACAATTGAGCCCTCTGTAGGCTGAAAACTTTTATTTCCATTAAAAGACTTGGCATCCTTTTGTTCCTAAGACATTGCCCTGTCGTTATTTGTATAGATATCCAACTTCATATTGAGATCTGATGTATCTAATGTGTTTCTTTAAAGTGCTCCTTTAATTTTTGTGAGCAGTGTATATTAGTGATGGGCACGTTAACGCGTTAATCGCGCTTAATTAACGCCGTTAATTTTTTTAATCGCGCGTTAATTTTTTTTTGATGACAGAAACATGGCGTCCATGTCTTCCTTCCCTGCTGCAGCGGTGCGTCTGACGTGATCGGGAGAGAGCGGGTTTATTAAAATAAAGACATGTTTTCTGTCTGGAACAGGATGAAGAAAAAAAGAACCGACGTTTCTCTTTGTCAAAATACATGCAGATGGACAGAACATCGTAATGTTTGGACGGGAAACTTTTTTATTATTATTTTTAATAACTGTTGTCTTAAGTGTGTTTGGTGGTGATAGAAATGGTTTTACTGAGCTGGTAGCTGAGATTCTGGACTTTCTGTGGATACCACACATGTTTAGAGTTACATCTACAGACCTGACGCTACACCCGGAAACCAGATGTTAACCCTTAACTCCCGGTAGCGGAGGCTGAAAATGAAAGTTTAGAGAATTTATATCCAGAAATCTGGATAATGAAACACTGAAGATGCATGGATGGAAGTTATTGTGCATATTGTGAATATTTCTCTCTCCTCACCATCTAGAAGCTGTGAGATTCTCATCCTGCTTTCTGTCTGTTCACCTGATGCTGATATTCACCACATATTGTTCCTTCTGTGTTTAGAAGGAAGCAGCATCACAGCTTTAAATCCATCCTGCTGACTTTTTACCTTTTAGTTAGTAAATCCTGAGGATTTCTTTCTCATAAATATTCAGTTTTATAAATATATATGAAGAAATATTTGAACTGTTGCTGTTTAAAGAGAAAACTGCTGCTAAACCTGTTTATGTGTTTAGTGCAGGGGTTTGCAACCTTTCCAATCCAAAGAGACATTTTTCCCTTAGACAGCTAAATAAAACTCATTTAGAGACGCAGATGTTACCAGACTTTTCAAAAAGGCAAGTTAATATATATTTTTAATGAAGAGCCACCATACGATGTTTGTTATTTTTGAAGAACCACATTTTATTTCCATTTTTAAGGTTTTAAAATAAAGAAAAACATAAAACCTTTATAAAAAAAAAAAGAGGATGGACAGACTTTCTGCTAAGGAATGTAGGTATTTGTGGAAAATTATGTAAAAGAAAGGAAAAAAAAGTCCATGGTTTCCAACCTAATGACAAGAAAGATAGATTTAAAAATAAATACTTTAGCCACGTATTTAGAGGCATTGTGGAAGGTTCAGAGAAACACTTGCAGCTCCAGAGTTGCAGGTTGGAGACCCCTGATGTTTGTAAACCAAAACTTACCGCATTTTCTTTTTATAGCTGTAGGCCTTTTTTTTTAAAGGAAAGAGAGATTTTGCGCGTAACGATGCGATTAATCGCAGCATGTCATGTGATCAATCGCGATTAAAAATTTTAATCATTGCCCAGCACTAATATATATATATATATATATATATATATATATATATATATATACATCGTCTTCTTTCTTTATCTCTGCTGAGAGTTGCACGTGCACAATAAAGTCTGCCAGGGGGAAAATATGGCAGCGGACCAGGAAACAAAGCAGCGGCAGAGGACGTCAAAATTCTGCAACAACTTCACAAAACTTATAAAATAAATTAATGACATGAGAGATTTGTAAAGTGGACCTTGCGTACCACAGAAATACGTCCAATATGAAACTAGATGAGTAATTTCATGCTACTATTTATCTGTCTAAGCTGTGTGAATCCTCATGTGTTTCACCAAAGCATCCTGGCGAAGGAAACATTTTCCACATGTTTGACAAGAATACGGCTTCTCACCCGTGTGAATTCTCATGTGTTTCACCAAAGTACTCTTGTCACTGAAACATTTTCCACATGTTTGACAAGGATACGGCTTCTCACCTGTGTGAATTCTCATGTGGCGCACCAAAGTATTTTGGCGACCGAAACATTTTCCACATGTTTGACAAGAATACGGTCTCTCAGCTGTGTGAGTTGTAATGTGGCGTAACAAATATTGATTTTGACTGAAACATTTCTCACATGTTGGACAAGAATACGGCCTCTCAGCTGTGTGAATTCTCATGTGTTTCACCAAAGTACTCTTGAGACTGAAACATTTTCCACATGTTGGACAAGAATACAGCTTCTTAGCTGTGTGAGTTGTCATGTGGTTCACCAAATGAGTATTTTGACTGAAACATTTTCCACATGTTTGACAAGAATATGGCTTCTCACCCGTGTGAATTCTCATGTGTTTCACCAAAGTACTCCTGAGACTGAAACATTTTCCACATGTTGGACAAGAATACAGCTTCTTAGCTGTGTGAGTTGTCATGTGGTTCACCAAATGAGTATTTTGACTGAAACATTTTCCACATCTTTGACAAGAATACGGCTTCTCACCCGTGTGAATTCTCATGTGTTTCACCAAAGTACTCTTGAGACTGAAACATTTCCCACATGTTTGACAAGAGTACGGTCTCTCTCCTGTGTGCGTTCTTACATGAACAGTTAACTTACTTTTCGTTTCAAACTGTTTCCCACAGAACTTGCAGGAATGTTGTTTCTCATCTCTTTCATTACAATGACTTTCTAACAGAAAGGCCTCTCCTACGTTCTCATTTGTCTCCGTTAGACAGCTCTTTTCTGGCTCTGTATCTGCACACGTTGTTGGTCCTGAGTCTTCAACCGTGCTTTCCTCTAAAGGTGAATGTTGGTCTGCAGGAGGACTGTAAGAGGGAATATGGTCCCTGTTTGGTTCTGGATCACTGTGACCATCTTCCTCATGAGCAGCCGGTATTGAAAACTGATCAGTTTCATCCTTCAGCCAAAGCTGCTCTTCCTCCTGACTGCTGAGGAGTTCCTCCTCTTCCTCTTTTATACAAGCAGACTCTGGTTGCTCCTGGTCCAGGTTTGAGTTCTGGTTGCACAGCTGCTGGTCATCTTGAAGAGCTTCATCCACCTTGTAGACATATTGATGTGGAACCTCTGGAGGGATAAAGGGACAAATGAAAAACATGAAGAAAGATTTTAGTTTAGGTTAATTACTAGGGTTCCTAAAAAAGAAAAAATAGGACTTAATATTTATATTATTACTTATTTAACCATTACAAGCTTCACTGAGACTAAAAATCTCTTTTCCAAGAGTGGCTCGAGCATCTGGTCAGTATGCCTGGACGATTATGACCAAAATAATAATCACGATTATTTTGATCAATATTGTAATCACGATCATTAATCACGATTATTAATCACGATTATTCACCATGTTTGGAAAAACAGGTGTTTTTATTTAATTATAGACAAACTATGTGGCAACAATTTTAGTGAAAAATTAAACTTTAATTTACTATAGATGACAAATAATGCAACAAATACATTTACCATTAAGTGATACTAATGCTGTAGGTGACGTAGTTTCCGGGGAGACGGCAGATTCAAACTAGGCGCGCCCAAACATTTATGCTTTCAATCAATTGTATTTTGTGCCAGCCTAATCAAAATAGTCTTTAAAGTAGAAAAATAGTGTCTTTAAAAGGTACACTCCGGAGCACAGCGGGGAGGATTTGGCCAGCCTGACAGATTTTATAGATCGTTGTTACGATAGAATCGTCATGGGGAAACCAAACAACACGTCCACCCCCTCCACCTCATCCAAGGCCAAGAGACAGCGAAATGAGGATTCACCTGGAGCTATTTCACCACCGGGGAACGACTCAACGGATGTTCTGATCTCTATAGATAAGAAACTCAGTAGTTTTGATGCGCGTTTGAGCCTGGTGGAAATTCTCTACAAGGAGTTCCAGGCGCTACGTGAATCACTAGAATTCAGCCAGAAGCAGGTGGAAACTCTGGCTGTAGAAAATGCTGGTCTCAGAGAGTCAGTAAAATCACTCACGGAGGGCTTGACCCGTCTCTCAGAAGTAAACAAGAAGATGAAGGAAACGGTGATCGATCTGCAGGCGCGGAGCATGAGAGAGAACCTGGTATTTGCAGGGATTCCAGAGCAGACGGAGGAGGACCCCGAGACCACGGTGAAAAACTTCATCAAAACCCACCTGAAGCTCTCGGAGGAAACGGTGAAAAACATCTCCTTTCACAGAGTCCATCGGCTCGGCGGGAGGAAACCCGGGTCCAGCAGACCAAGACCTATTGTAGCGAAGTTCGTCAGCTTCAAACAGAAGGAGCAGGTGAAGAACCAGGGCCGCGAACTGAAGGGAACCAACTTCGTAAATGAACGATATCCCAGAGAGATTCTGGACGGACGGAAAGTCCTATTTCCCATCAGGAAGAAATCCATCAGTGAAGGCGCTCGCGCTGTCATCGCGGTGGATAAATTATTTATTAATGGACAGCTGTACCGCGACCCGGACATTACTCTGTGGCTCTACTGACTTGGTATGTGCTTTAATTTTCCTGTTTTCTCACTAGATCATGTTATATCCTTAAAACTGCCATAAAAGATAATTTAGTTAACAGTAAATCCACTGCCCGTCTCCACTACACTGCTCTCAGCACAGATGCGTTTTTTAAATTACTTTTTTCATTTGGCACTGTCGCTCTTTTCACTCTTTACACTTCTTCTCTCCGACCCTTTAACGGTTAACGGTAACACTTGTCATTATATTATATACACATCAGCACTTTTCATGATTCACAGGAACACACACAAAACAGCACAAGCGCACATACATCCCTGTCACAACCAGCTGGCAGATACACATGCACGCGGAGAAGCAGTGGGATGCACGCACACACGCTTCAGTAATATGCATATAGCCTCATTTCTGTGGTTGGTTCATGAACGAACTCACATTTGTCACTTGGAATGTGCGTGGAGCTGGCACAGGGGAAAAGAGGTTAAAAATTTTTAATCGTTTGCAAGAAATGAAAGCAGATATAATATTACTCCAAGAGACTCATTTATCAAACTCAACAATAGATCTTCTCTCAACAACCCAGTTTCCATAGATAGATAGATAATACAATCATAGATCCAGAAGGCAGATTTATAATAGTTACATTATCTATTCAAAATGTTAAGTTATGTATCGCAAATATATATGGTCCAAATGTAGATGATCCTCCTTCTTTCACTCCCTCTTCGCCTCTATGGTCACTCAGATAACACATTAATTATAGGAGGTGATTTTAACATTATACTGGACAAACAAAGTACCACAGGAGCTCATCGAGTCTGGAAATCCTCAGAAACTAAAACAGTACATGAAGGATTTTGGTCTCTGTGATGCTTGGCGCTCTCACCATCCCACACTAAGAGAATACACCTTCTTCTCTTCAGTCCACCATTCCTATTCTAGATTAGATTATTTCTTAACTAGCAGCTCGCTGATGAATGACATGTCAGAAATCAGAATCCATCCTATTAGCATTAGTGATCACGCACCAGTATCATTCACTCTGAGAAGTAAGAGCAATAAACCAGCAACTAGAAACTGGAGATTTAATACGATCCTGAGTTTATCAGCTACTTTAAAAGAGAATGGTCCTTATATCTAGAAAACAACAACTTGCCAGAAACTTCAGCAAGTGTTCTTTGGGAAGCAGGAAAAGCAGTAATGAGAGAGAAAATTATTTCCTTCTCTTCTCATAAAACTTCAGAGTTAGAACTCCTTAGAGGACGCTTACCACGTCTCCCCAGAAGAAAACACACTAAATGCTATAAGCAAAGCTAAACTTGAACTTAATGAAATAATAGATAAAAAGACGCAATTCTTAGTGCAAAGACTTTGTTTGGAGAACTTTGAGCATGGCAACAAATCTGGAAGGTTCCTGGCTAATTAGTTAAAAACAAACAAGGAGAAAACAACCATCTCCTCTGTCAGAGATCCAGAAGGAAACATCAGCCACGACCCTGACAAGATAAATAACACTTTCAAAGAATTCTATATAACATTATATACATCACAACTAACTACAACAGATGACAACATTGATAAATTTCTTAGTAACGTCAATCTTCCACAATTAAAACATGAAAATAAAATGGCCTTGGATTCCCCCCTTTCAGTCGGCGAACTCCATGAAGCTCTTCAGCATATGCCCAACAATAAAGCTCCAGGTCCAGATGGTTACCCAGCAGAATTCTACAAAGAATTCTGGACAACGTTGGCACCCACTTTCTACAATATGATATTAGAAATAAAGGAAAAACAAAAAATACCTTCAAATATGAACCTAGCCAATATTACTCTACTATTAAAACCAGGTAAAGACCCGACACTTCCATCCAGTTACCGTCCAATTTCATTAATAAATGTAGATCTCAAAATAATTAGCAAAGCTTTGGCCAGAAGGATAGAAAAAATAACCCCTCTAATAATACATCCTGACCAAACAGGCTTTATTAGAGGTAGACATTCCTCTACTAACATGCGTAGATTAATTAACATCATAGATTATTCTACTCTACATAATCTGGAATCCACAGTCATTTTTTTAGACGCAGAAAAAGCGTTTGACCGAGTAAACTGGAAATTTTTATTTGCAACATTAAACAAATTTGGGTTTGGGTCATCTTTCATAGATTGGATAAAAATATTATATAACAACCCAAATGCATGTGTGAAGATCAATGATCAAACCTCTCCAAGCTTCTGTTTGCAGAGAGGCACCAGACAGGGCTGCCCGCTCTCTCCATCACTCTTTGCTATTTTTATTGAACCCCTAGCTGCTGCCATAAGACAAAATAAAGAGATTAAAGGAATCCATGCCAAAAATATAGAACACAAGATAAGTCTTTATGCTGATGACGTATTACTCTTTCTCCAGAACCCACTGACATCTCTCCCCCAGACAATCACACTTATTAACACATTCTCATCAATATCTGAATACTCTATTAACTGGTCTAAGACTATTGTTATGCCCATTAATTGTGACCTACAAAACACACCCAATAATACAATACAGTCTGGAAACATTAGATATCTAGGCATAAATGTTTCCCCCAGGTTATCAGAACTAACAAAGCTAAATTATGTCCAGCTACTTAAAACAATAGAGGATGATCTCTCACGGTGGAGGCGCTTACCCATATCACTCATGGGGAGGGTTGCCACAGTTAAAATGATGGTTCTATCTAAAGTAAACTATCGGTTTTTAATGATACCCATTAATCCATCCTCCAACTAGGTTAAGTCACTGGACTCACATATATCTAAATTTTTATGGAAAAACAAGCCATCACGTATCAGTCTAAAAACTTTACAACAGACTAAAGATAGAGGCGGATTGGAGCTACCCAACTTTAATCATGTTTTCTTAGCTAACAAGCTGCAGTATATCTCCAAATGGCTTAAACCTAGCAGTCTGGATGAATCATGGTTAGATGTAGAGCAAGCATTATGTGAGGATGTGTTTATCTCTGACCTGCCATTCATCAGCTCAACCATCAAAACACATAAGTGTTTTAAAAGCATCAATATCAGTTCCTCCTTAGTGGCTTGGTGGGATTTTCTAAAAATAACCAAATCCTCACTTTTTCCATGTAAGTTTACACCCCTCTGGAACAACCTGACATCCTGCAAAACAAAAAGCTGATTAATTTCACTCAGTGGAAAAATAAAGGAATAAAACAGTTAGAACATATAATAGAAAATGGAAACTTCTTATCATTTAATATTCTCACTTCACAATATGGAATCAGTAGCAAAACATTTTTAGAATATCACCAGCTTAAATCTATTATATGTAAAAATATACCATTAATCAATTGAACTTACAGCTACCTATTAGGGTGGCAGAATTCATGAATCTCAATGCCCCAAAGCTATTATCAAAAACATATAGACTATTTTCTAAACTAGAAGACTTAATCTGTCTTCCAACTTCAAAATGGGAGGGTGACTTATCCAGTAACTTTAATAAAGATAAATGGTCACAAATATGTTTAAACACCTTTAAAATGACTAAAAATTCAAATATGCAACTAATACAATTCAAAATTCTGCATAGAACTCATTATACAGGACAAAGGATGTTCAGGATGGGTCTGTCACAATCAAACATCTGCACACACTGCAATGAAAACACACCAGATAACTACCTCCATGCCTTGTGGTCCTGCACACCTATCCGCAGGTTCTGGCTTCAGGTATGTGTGGACATGTCAACATGGTTTAAATGTAATATTCTTACAATCCCCGCACTGTGTCTACTAGGTGACTTGGGTGACATTAATATGGCAATTAACTCTGCACACATGATACGCACAGCATTATGCATCGCAAAGAAAACTATCCTTGTGAACTGGAAAACCAAAAATAATCTGTGTATTCAGCAGTTTAGGAATCTCTTAGTTGACCACATCAGTAGTGAGACAATGTCTGCCTCCTCAAAGAACTATTCGGCTGAATCTCATTCCTTCTGGTCCCCTGTGCTTAGTTCCATCACTTAGTGTAGGTGGAGGACTGTGACCTCGTTGCTATGGGGGTTTGAGAAATGGCTGGGAGTGACTGGTGGTTGCGGGTTCTTTGTGGTTGCCCGTGATGCGGGACCAGGCTGCTCTGCGGTGGGGGTGGCTCTGAGTCTGGCCCCGTCGGGGGCTGTGGGGGCCAGCGGTTGGAGTTGCCTCGTGGCAGGGGGTGAGGCCACTGGTGGTGCCTGGGTTGGTGGGCGTCGGTCCTGGGCCGGGTGGCCGGGCTATTCTGGGGCGGGCTGGGCAGGGGTTCTGGGCTCTGGTGCCCGGGGGTGGTCCTCCTCCCTCCGGGGTGGTGGGCTCCCTGTGTGCTTGGGGTCTGGGCCTGCCCGGATGCGCTGCCGTGGTGTGGGTTGGTGCATGCCCTGGTGTCTTGTTGACACCCTGGGACCCAGGGTATGGCCTGGGAGCAAGGGGGTGTAGGGGTTTTGAAGGAGGGCTGAGTGGGATTCGGGGGATTATAGGGGGAGGTGCTGGGGTGTGAGACAGGGATGTTTGTATGTTGTGTGTGTGTGTCTATACTTTGGATGTTTGTGTGAATGGGGGGGTGTGTTTGTGTGCGTGCGTGCGTATGCATGTGTTAGGATGAGTGGGGTGTGTCTGGGGAGTGAGAGTGGGAGGGTTGGATGCTGTGCGAGTGTTTATATTTTTTGGGTGGGGCTGAGAGGGCATATGTGAGTTAGGATGAGTGGGAGTGTGCAAGGAAATAGGTGTGTGCATGTGTTTCTGTGTGTGGTTGGGGCTGGGTTAAGTGCACTTGTGGGGGGAGGCCTGGGCGGGCCTGGGGGTGGTGGGCCGTGGGTCTGCCGCTGTCCCCATCCTCTCATTCCGTTAGGGGTGTGGGAGGGTGGGTATTTTCTGGGGTGGGTGGCAGCTCACTGGCTGCAGTCCCTAAATGGCCCGGTTGTGGGGGGCGGCCTCTCCTGGCCTGTCTTGCCCGGGGGGGCCTCCTGGGGAGCAGGGGTGCCTAATGCCACTAAACGCTCATCATCCAACGGAACGGAGGAGACCATTCAGTGGTCTCCTTGGATGCACCCCGTGGCTGCTCGCCTCTCAGTTTTAATTGCACCGAGACACCAAAACACAAGAAACACAACACACAAACAACACCTGGGGGGCATGGCATGCGGTGCACTTAGGTGGCCCGGCTCGCGGCTCATTGCAGTCACTGCCCCTCAATTTTAATTGCACACAACACACACTACATAAACAGTCAGGAGCGGGGAGGGAGAGGGTATTGGGGACCTCTTACACCCCTGCTCCTCCTGTGTGTGGCTGAGGGCGGGCAGGGTCCCGGGGTGGCTGTGCTGGTGGGCTGCTGGCTCTATGGGAGTTGGGTCAAGGGGGGGTGCTTGGGGCTCGCTGTCCGCTGGTCCGCCTGGGGTGTCCCCCACGGGGCATGGTGGGTGGGTTGTGTGTGGCGTGATTGTGTGGTGGTGAGTGATTGTGGGTGCGGCACGGGGGAGGGTGTGAGTGTGGGGTTATATGGGGTGCAGGTTGAAGTAGATGGGGAGTGGGGGGAGGGGGCTGATAGCACCCTGGTTCCCGGGGTGTGCGGCTGGAACATCAGGGTGTGTGCTGGCCTATGCCGGGTGGCTGTCTGGGGGGGCCTGGTCCTCCTAGGCATGGTGTGGGCCCTCTGCCTTTGGGGGGTGGGGCGGCCGCCTCTGGGCTCCTGGGGCCTTCGCTTGGGCTGCCCTGGGTGGCCGGTCCCTGGCGGGGCCGGCGGCTGCTGATCTTGCCCCCACTGGGCCTCCGTGGAGGCGAGGTCGCATTTGCATGATCTCACTCACCACTCTTCATCACTGATCACTCCTTGTTTCTCATGCTCTGCATGCTGACACAGTCACTGAGTTGTCTAGTGGGTTTTAATACTAAGCGATAATTATAAAAAAAAGGTTTTTGTATTTTTCCTGTGAGTTAGTATCTGGTCGCTGTTATGTCTTTTTGATTTGGTTATTATTTAAAAACTCTTAATGACTGGCAGCCCTGTTTTTTTTTTTGTTTGTTTGTTTGTTTTTTTTCTGTGTGTGTGTTTCTGCTTTTGTAAAAGTTGTAGGAAGTTTTCTGGTGTGTTCATGTACAGGTGTAACAGTTTGTTGTCTGGTGATGGTGTGGATTGAAGGTCGTTTCCTTCTGTCTGTGATCTTTTTGTCTCCTTTCTTGTTTCCCTTTTGCTCTTTTTGCTATTTTCCATCTTTTTCTGTCCCCTCCGGTCAGGTCCAGCAAGATTACATAGATTCCGTGATTCAAAGTAAATAAATAAATTAATTAATCAGATTATCAAGAGGAGCCTTACCCATAGGCCTCCCCTTGGCAGAGCAAATTTGTTCAGCACGATACAGCAACCAGATTATCATTTTGCTGCTATGATGCTGGACAGGACAAGTTAAAAAAAAATAAATGAATAAATAAAAATAAAAAAAAAAGTGTTCGAGCGCTGCAGACGTACTTCCGTCGTACACAAGGTCCGCTTTACAAACCTCACATGTATTTAATTTATTTTATTATTATTATTTTATTTTATAAAAAAGAAGACGATGTCTCACTCTGTAGTTTTTTTTTTTTTTGCCAACAATAGATGACGGCTAAATTCGTTGACGACTATTTTTATTGTCGACAACGTCGACTAATCGTTGCAGCCCTAGTTGGCAGCACTGAGTACAACCAGCTGCCGGCTGTTAAAGGGGTGTGTTACTGCGCCCTTGTTATTTAGGCAGCTTAATGAAGCTTTGGCCTTGCGTTGGCCTCCTGGTGGTTGGCAGACTACAGGGTGAGAATGTACGTGATCAGAGATGCAGCAGAGACGCACTTTGAATGTAAATATCGTCGAATTTAATTGTGGCCAAAATCGGATTCATTGTGCAGCCCTACTAGTCAGGATACCTCCAGGACGCCTCCCTGATGAGGTGTTCGGGCATGTCCCATCTGGAGGAGGCCGCGGGGAAGACCCAGGACATGCTGGACGGACGACATCTCTCGGCTGGCCTGGGAACGCCTCGGGATTCCCCTGGATGAGCTGTTGAAATTTCACAGTTTCATCCTTCAGCCAAAGCTGCTCTTCCTCCTGACTGCTGAGGAGTTCCTCCTCTTCCTCTTTAATACGAGCAGACTCTGGTTGCTCCTGGTCCAGGTTTGAGTTCTGGTTGCACAGCTGCTGGTCATCTTGAAGAGCTTCATCCACCTTGTAGACATATTGATGTGGAACCTCTGGAGGGATAAAGGGACAAATGAAAATCATGAAGAAAGATTTTAGTTTAGGTTAATTACTAGGGTTCCTAAAAAATAAACTTTTTTATACTTTAACTCGTTCCAGACTCTTGGTAGTTTTTCTCAGTTTGGGGACTGTGGGTAGTGACCGAAAGAACAAGATCGCGAGTACAAGCGGCCGAAATGAGTTTTCTCCGCAGGGTGGCCGGACTCTCCCTTAGAGGGGCTCAGAGTAGAGCCGCTGCTCCTCCACATCCAGAGGAACCAGATGAGGTGGCTCGGGCATCTGGTTAGGATGCTTCCTGGACGCCTTCCTGGTGAGGTGTTCCAGGCACGTCCCACCGGAAAGAGGCCCCGAGGAAGACCCAGGACACGCTGGACGGACTACATGTCTCAGCTGGCCTGGGAACGCCTCAGAATTCCCCTGGATGAGCTGATGAATGTGCCGGGGAGAGGGAAGTCTGGGTTTCCCTGCTGAGGCAGCTACTCCCGCAACCCGACCCCGGATAAGGATGGATGGAGGAACGGATGGATGGGCTGGGTTTGACAAACCAATTTTTTATTTTAATTATTAAAATAAAATAAGATTATTACAGTAATCTGATTACTCCCAGATAACTGATTTTGATTGTCAAGTAGATGCACTCAGTGTTTTATATATTAAAAAGTTAACTGAGATCATCTTTAATATTGAAGAAAAACAGGTGATGTTACATAATCAGGTATAAATGAATCGATATCAAATCAGATTTAATCGAAATCGAATTGAAATAGGTTGTTGTGAATGGAATTGATTCAGGAAATTAGTGACGACATCCAGTCCTGATATATACGTGTGAGCAGGACGGCAGGACCTGGGCCGGCATTGAAAGCCTCGATCGGTTCTGCTGTCCGACCTGTTGTGTGCATGCGTGGTGTCGGAACAGCTCTAGTATGTTGATGCTAGCAAGCCACGTTCCGTCCCACAACTTTGGCTCGCTGACCCGGCATTTAAAGACCGGCTTTAGCCGGTCATGGGGAACGATCGGGAAGCTTTTTGTAAAGTGTGCAGGAAAACCAATAATGTGACCTGGAACGGTGTCACAGCGATCATATCACATGGTTTTTGGTGCAACTGCAAACAACCACCTGGTTTGTTGCTGTACTGTTCCATCTCCCATCAGCCCAAACATAAAAGCTACTGGTTATTCCAGCCTTGGACATACAGGGTCTATATGGGATTTCCTGCTACCACAGAGAAAATACCACTTCATTTTATGTGCTGTGTTAAAGTGACAGGTGGATATTTCAGTACTGCTGCTGCTCAGCTAAACTAGTCTGTACACGTAGGCTACCGTCCACATCTGTCCACATCTGTCCTGGTCCAGCTCAGAAACAGCTGTAAACTGGGCCAATGAGGAACATTTTCTTAGTCCAGGTTAAAGCTGATGAGGAGACTTTGTGACTTCATCAGTGTGTTTATCTGGCTGGAAATCTGCTTGTTGGCTTATTTTACTGCATGAAATCTTTGGTGGGTCCTGCTGGACCAAACAGACCTCCACAGGTGGGCTGCTGCATGGAAAAGTTTAATATGTTTAATATGCCTTAAATTGTAATGTAATGTTTTATTTTAGGATTAAAACACTGCTCTTTTAAAATAATGCAAAACATAAAAGAACCAGTCTTTTGAACGACTCTTTGAAGTGACGACTCCCGAATGAACGACTCGTTTCAAAGAGCCATAAGTCCCATCACTACAAAACACACTCATTTTAAATGGGAACATCATCTTCCCCAAATAAAAATGAAAATGAAGCTTTTTTTCCTGAAAGGACCAAATTATCAGTCAGTTTTAGGTATTTACCCAGTAAGAACATGTGAAGTTCACTTACTTACCCGGTAACTGCAGCTAGTTCAAATGGGTAAATACGAGGAAACTACTGTTCAACAGCTTCATAATTACTCTGGATTTACCCATGAAGTTCTTAGTAGCAGCAACACATGACGGTAACTACAGAAACATGTCAGTAAAAACGTAGAAAGAAAGAAGTGTTGAAGTACAGTGAAAAGCTTCTATTATTTCCTGCTAACTACGTCCCTGCAAATATCTGCATTGGGGTGGTAGAGATGTGAAACGTCTGCAACCAGCCCACAGTGGCATCTCAGCGTCTCTCTTAGTGTTTCTGCCTGAAACTGCAGCTGCAGCATCATTTTCCTCTCAGTCTAAAACTAAATGCTGCCACGTGGACTACAGATGGGAATTAGTGAGAACGCTGGAATCTGCTACAGAGCATCTTTACCTTGTGGATCAGGTTTTCTACATGGTCCCTGACAAATAAAGCAAATAAATCTAAACTAAATGTACCGTAGAGCTCTGATCAGGATCCTCCATGAGTCCATGTGTTAGTTCATTCAGACCATCCCAGTGTTTCATACCTGTTCTGGTTAACTTTATCTGTGGATTCCAGGTGATATCCAGCAGTCTGCGCTGACGATCGATCTCTTCTTCGTACTGGACGATGGTTTTTTCAAACTCTGTGAATATTTCTTCAGCAGCAGCAGTTAGTCGCTCGCTGATAAACTCTCTCAGATGCTGAACTGAAGACATTGTTGCTGAAACACTGAAATATTCAGCTGAGAGACGACAACACAACCGTCTTCCTGCTCCGTCCTCACACGAGGAAAGCTAACGATGCTGCTAGCGGCTTGTTTACTTCCGGTTGGTGTCACACTGGGAAGTTCCGGCAGCAGAAGAGGAAGTCAACCTTTTATTCCGCTTTGTATTGGAAACATTACTTACTTAAATGTACTTACTTAAATATAATTTAACCGTAGTACTTACCTAAATATAATTTAATTAATAACACCCATGACCTTAGAAACTAATGTTGAACACTTTATAGGGATTTAATCTTTGTCCAATTACAAGACGTTTGAGAGCTAATCTGAATGTATAAATAAAACCTAAAAGCACTCAGACACCACAGACCTCCACCAAGCCATTGTAATGTGTTCCCAGTGATTTTAGACATTAACTTTGAGTCAGAATCAGATGGTGAACTTATCCCTAGAAAAAGAAGAAAATCCTGCATCCTGATCCAGATCACCCCTAAAATCTAATCACTTGTTTCTTTTCTATTTTTGAGATTTCCAGAAAATTTAATCAAAATCTGTCCATTTTTTTAGTTATGTTCCTAACAGACAAAGCAACACTGCTGAAAACATGACCTCTACTTTGGTGGAGGTAATAATTTAAAGTGATTATGGTTTTCTCTCAGCTTTTTTCAGACACCTGCAGGATGACACACTTTCTCCTCTCCAGGCTGTAGAGCTCTGTGGTAATCAGTCTTTATGTCAGACTGGTTTGAGCTGACAGAAATGCTGCACTAACTCAGATAAAACTAGAACTGTGCTGAGCAGAAAAGCAGCTCAGGTTCATGAGTCTCCTCCTACTGTTTGACTGCAGCTGTGAACATCAGACCAAACACAAAACCTCTCACAGATAATTCATCCTGAACTCCAGGTCCACCATTTCTCCTCTGGAAACATGGAAACACTGGCTGTGATTTGCTTCTTTTCAGCTCTCGTAGGTACGTATGTTTGTAAGAAGAAAACCTGGAAAACAACCAGGTTAAAAACTACAGATAGAGTTTGGATTCTCATTGAAGTGAAATGTGACTTTAGATCAGAGCTGGAAATAAAACATGTGGTCTGATCAGCAGGTAACAGCCTGGAAGATGATATAACTCCCAGCAGAGCTGAAGTGTTTTCATCAGAGGGTCAAAGAGAAACTCTGTCCTGTAACTACTCAGTTGCAGCTGAGAACCTGCAGTGGTATCGACAGGATCCTGGATCAGGTCCTCAGTTCCTTCTCCTCATCACTGTTTCAACAAGTCCAACTGTGGTGGAAGCAGAACCTCCATACCCTGGACTGACTGTAGAACTGAAGAGGGACAGAAAACAAGTAGATCTGGAGATCTCCTCTGCTGCAGTGTCTGACTCTGCTGTGTACTACTGTGCTCTGCAGCCCACAGTGACAGGAAACAGCAAAACTCTGTACAAAAACCTTTGGAGCAAAGACAACGCAATACTCCACAACGTCCACTAGAGGGCCTCACACACTGTTACACTTCTATGGTTTGTCAGGATTCAGTCTGGGTTCTTTGTACAGGTGGAAATAAAGTAAACATCACTGTTTTCTACATCATTGAACTCTAATGAAGTTATTTTATTTATTACTTTAGTACAAGCATCAGAAAATAGTAAATACACAATAATGATAAATGTTAAAGAATAAATTAAGTAAAAGAATTAATGATTTTGTTGCATCAAAAGATAAAAACTGAGATATTTTCTAATTTCAATAAAAATGTTTAATCTTTTTATCAAGTACTGTGAGTGTGTATGTCACTGGGATCACACTCCTCATCCTCCCTGGAAAGGTCTATTCAGGGCTCCTGGAGAGGAGAGTCTGTTAGAAAGTGGCCAGAGAGAAAGAAGTCTGGACCTCCTGCTTAAGGCGGTTATATACTCGTGCAGCATCAGCATCACCATCGTAGGCTCAGCGTAGCTCCACAGAGGCTCGACACACACCTCTTTTAGACCTGACGTGCACCCCTGCTACACAGACGGCTACAAGGAAGTACTTCCTTATGATTGGTCCGTTTGGGATTATGAGTTTCCGGATTTCAAGATTCAAGATTCAAAGCGTTTATTGTCACATGTACAGTAAGGAAACAGGTTTCCCTGTACAGTGAAATTCTTACTTTGCCGTCCACACCGAATGCCATAAATATTCAAAGTACATAGAAAAGACTAATTTAAGAAGAGCATGCAAAGGAGTAAACATAAATATAAACTATAGGTAAAATATAAGTAAGTAAAGTAATCTATGGACATAATGTGCAGCGTGCTACATAAACTGTTCAACATTCAGCATTGAATGAATGATTGTGCAAAAAAAGAGCTGTCATGAGGTAGACGGTATGATCTATGTGCAAATACTGAGTAATAATAATAAGGTGATAATGTAAACAGTCAGTATGCGTAAATGTACAGTCCATTGTTACTCCAGTCTGCTGTTAGCTGTTAAGGAGTCTGATGGCTGAGGGAAAGAAAGAGTTTCTGAGTCTGCTAGTCCTGCATTTCACACTCCTGTACCTCCGGCCTGAGGGGAGGAGAGTGAACAGTCCATGTTGAGGGTGGGTGGGGTCTTTGATGATGGAGGCAGCTCTCCTGAGGACTCTGCGCTGGTAGATGCTCAGCAGAGAGGGAAGGGGAGTCCTGGTGTCTTCACCGTTCTCTGCAGGCGTTTGCGGTCCGTGACAGTAGAGCTGCCGTACCACACGGTGATGCAGCGGGTCAGGATTGACTCAACGAGGCAGCTGTAGAAGTTTCTGAGGATCTTCGGTGACATGCCGAATTTCCTCAGCCTCCTCAGGAAGTACAGCCGCTGCTGAGCCTTCTTCACCAGCTGTGTGGTGTTAAGTGTCCAGGTGAGGTCCTCGCTGATGTGGACCCCCAGATATTTGAAGCTGCTCACCCTCTCCACTTCCAGCCCGCGGATAAGCAGTGGATGATGAGGGTTCCTCTCCTTCCTCATGTCCACTATCATCTCCTTGGTCTTGTCTGTGTTGAGGGTAAGATTGTTGTCCTCACACCACGTCACCAGAGAGGCCACCTCCCTCCTGTAGGCTGCTTCGTCCCCACCTGTGATGCGTCCTATCACAGCGGTGTCGTCTGCAAACTTCAGGATGATGTTGTCCTTGTGGGAGGCGTGGGTGAACAGGGTGTAGAGGATGGGACTGAGAACACACCCCTGTGGTGTGCCAACGTTTGTGATGATACTGGCTGAGGTTCTGTTCCCTATCCTGACAGACTGAGGCCTGCCAGTCAGAAAGTCCAGAAGCCAGTTACAGAGGATGGGGTGTAGTCCAAGGGAGAACAGTTTGTGGGTGAGCTTGTGAGGGATGACCGTATTGAATGCAGAGCTGTAGTCAATAAAGAGCATCCTGATGTAGGAGTCTTTATTCTCCAGGTGTGAGAGGGAGATGTGCAGTGCAGCAGTGGCATCTGAAGTGGACCTGTTGGGCCGGTAGGCGTACTGCAGGGGGTCCAGTGTGACCGGTAGGCAGCTCTGAATGTGGGTCAGCATCACTCTCTCGAAGCACTTCATAATGATTGGAGTGAGTGCTACTGGCTTGTAGTCATTCAGGCAGGTGGGGGGGCACTTCTTGGGAAGAGGGACAATGGTGGTGGTCTTGAAGCAGGAGGGAACAGTTCTCTGGGTAAGGGAGAGGTTAAATATAGAGGTGAGAATGTCTGTCAGCTCTTTGGCACATGCTCTGAGGGCTCGTCCAGGGATGTTGTCTGGCCCCGCCGCTTTGCGTGGGTTGATCCTCCTCAGGGCTTTGTTTACCTGGGCTGGTGAGACAACTGGTTTCTGCATCTCCTCCCTGAATTTGTGTGGCAACCACCATTTTTAAAAACAACATGTAATGGATCAAGTTGATGAGAGGCTGATCAAATTATTTCTTCGTTTTCTTCCACAAGCTAATAAACACACTGAACCATACTGGACACCGTTGTTGTTTTAAAACAGAAAATACCTACCGAACTGACGGGAACCACCAAAAGAACTCCGACCTGGTGAGTTTACCGGCCGATACCACCCCTGCTGCCACCTTCAGGTTAGGAGGAGAAACTGCAACATGACACAAAACTACGCTCATCCCCTACGTTCGAGTGCAGGAGCAAACTCATTAGCTCATAACCCTAACCCGTAAACAACCACATGTAGACGCCACGCAAGTATAAATCTGTCTTTAGGATGTTGCCCCCACAACCCAACACCTGATAAGCAGAGCAAAATGTATGGATGGATGGATGTGTGTATGTATGTGTGTATGTATGTGTGTGTGTATGTATGTATGTATGTATGTATGGATGGATGGATGGATGGATGGATGGATGGATTTCTTGACATAGAAACTAGATGAATCCATCCAGAGTAATTCTACAGCCAGACAGTGTTTTTCTGAAGTGTTCATGTCCAAAGACAACAACATCACTCTGGTCTGAATCTAGAAGGAGAAAACTCTGAGTTATCCAGGCCTTTATGTATTTAAGACTTCTAAGTAGTTTGAGGAACTGGTTGGTTTCCTCAGGTGTCATGGTTACGTGTTCAAGATTGAATTTATTGTCAGTTTCTGCAGTATGTGAGTACATACACAGGAATCTAAAAGGACGTTTCTCTCCATCCCACGGTGTAAAAACACAAAGAATTATTTAAAGAAAAGAAAAGAGATGAGACCCACCACAGTCGTCTCATCTGCAGACTTCACTCTGTGGTTGGTGCTGAATGTTGGTGTGCAGTCATGGGTCAGCAGGGTGAAGAGCAGGGGACTGAGCACACATCCCTGCGGGGCTCCTGGGTCCAGTGTGATGCTGCTCGAGGTGTTATTACCGACCCGTACTGCTAGTGGCCTCTCACTAAGGAAGTCCAGCAACCAGGTGCACAGTGTTGAGTCCTGTTGAGGATTATTATTTATTTTATTTCATTTAGAAGGGACCATGTACAATTTCAGACAAAAATGTTTCCACTTGTTGCATCGTACCTGAGTTAGCCTAAAGGACCATTTATGCTCGACGGAGACAGACGAACAGTTCTGTCAATCCACTATTAATGTCAAATACTCTTCTCATTCTGTCCATGTGGTCACTATGTCATCATCTTTCTATTTATTTTTATATTAGTCCAGTCAGCCTGTCTTCAATATTTTGTTCTCATTCTGTAAAATAAGGCGTCTTTCCTCTGGTTCAAAGTGGCATCATCAAAGGGTCTTGGTTCATGCCACCGAGGACCCAAACAACATCTCAACACTCTTTCAAGCTCGACATCATTCACCAGTCAAACCCCATTTCTTTCCTTTCTTCATGTTTCCACCACATCTCTCTCTTCAGTTCATCCACCAGGTTCTGACATCCATCCTCATTCAGTTTCCCATCAAACTTAAACTTTTCTTCCACTTTTCCAAACATCTCACATTTGAGGAATCCCTGCAAAGCATGAACTTCACATCTCCTTCCAACTCCAAAGAACTCTTGTTCCATGGTGACAAGAGTTCTTATCGAGGTTCCCTGAACCCCCTTAAATGGTCCCAGACTATTAAATGTGTCCCACACACACACCTACATTTCTATGTGACTAAAGTAAAGAATTCCTCTGCAAATTCTTAGAAAATGAGAAAATTCAGCTTCTCACCGTATCTGAAGTCGTGGTTTGGACTAGTTGGCTCCCGTCACTCTCCAAAGGTCGGTCCGTCCCGGTCCCTCTGTGAACAGTCAATTCAGACGGGGTTTTTTCAGTAAGGAGGTCCCGGACCTCCACCGTTCACGGTACAGGTACTTTCCTTCCGTTGGAGAGATACCTGGGAATCCGGTTCGAAGGACCAAGTTGTTATGAAACACACACACTCAGATCAGTGAGAAGACACAGCAGGTTTACTTGCAAGGAGTTTCACAGACAGCCAGAAGACAAGCTGAACACTGCTGAACTGACCTTTAGCTTAGGACACTTCTTTGTTGACCCCTAGTCCAACATGTGGGAACTGTTATCTCTCAGCCCCTGGTGCCGGACCCCTAGAATGAGGTTTACATTGACCGATCCCAGCAGGAGGGTAATAAGGTCCCTAAATGTGGTTTTACAACTGAACTCACTCCCAGAGGCAGACTTAAAATTACACAGAGTCTTGTTAAAACAGTTCTGGTCACATCATTTTCTGACTAGCTGTGTCCCTTACAGAGAGTCACAATATCATCAGCAACAGATTTCCATCAGTTTTTTAGTTTTTATTTAAGAAATCAACAAACAACATTCTAAAAAATTAACCTTAAATCTTATAAATCTTTTCTGTTCGCCCAAAATATCCAAACCAAGTTAAATATGGATAAAAGTTTTTACGTTTCCAACAGTGAAACTGGGATCCAGATTGTAAAGTCCTGATCTAAAACAGAAAGACCTTCTAAGCTCCTGAGATCAGAGTGATGAAGATGAAGCAGCCAGACTGTTAACCAGGAGGAAGAGTAACTGAGAGAAGAGAAACTACAGATGAAAGAGGAGACGGAGAGATTCAGGGAGGAGCTGAGCTGTTACTGAACTATAGAAGAGACACAAACTTCCACATTCAACACAGTTCAACACACAAACCACAAACATCACCTTTATTCAACATGCTGTCTTTGCAGACATTTGGATTCACTCTGCTGTTTCTAGTCATTCTAACAGGTTTGTTTGCTTCTTTAAAACATCCATTTCTGGATTTTCTGCTTCTCCTTCAGTTATTTGACTTCTCTCTTCCTTTAGGTGTCAGCTGTGAAGAACTCACTGCAGTCAAGAATGAAGAGTCCAGTTTAGAAGGAAGCTCTGTTACTCTGTCCTACACTTACTCTAAAACACCAACTATTGATGATTATTTCTTCTGGTATCGACAATATCCAGGAAAACCACCAGAATTCCTGATCTCTCACACAGGAACAGGAAGAGAAATATCTCCTTCAGTTCCTGGACTGTCTTTTAAAGTGATTAAAGAACAGAAACAACTGGATCTGGAGATCTCCTCTGCTGCAGTGTTTGACTCTGCTGTGTACTACTGTGCTGTGAGGCCCACAGTGACAGGAAACAGCAAAACTCTGTACAAAAACCTTTGGAGCAAAGACAACGCAATACTCCACAACGTCCACTAGAGGGCCTCACACACTGTTAAAGCTCTGATTGTTGAGTCATTGGACTGATGACAAAGACAAGAGAGAAATGAAGCAGTAAAGATCAGAGACAGAGACAGAGCGGCTGTGGAAGCAGGAAACAATCTGATTGGTTGAGCTGAACTGAAAACATCATGGCCCCGCCCACTGAACTTCAGCTCATCCAATGACATTATTTCTTCCTCATTCTACTGCAGTGGAAGAACATTGTTCATCTGCTGTGTGTCTGGCTTTAAGAACTCCAAAGACATGTTGCTTTACCTCTTTTTGCTTCTATCTCACATTCTAGGTGAGTTTAAGAACAGGGATTAAAGTTTGCTTGAAGCTGCTGCATTAACCACATATACAGACTGCATTTCACTACTTTTCTGCTTTCTTTGCTCTGATAGGATGAAAATCATCTTTGGATCATCTTGTAAATTGAACTGACAGAGTTCTACAGTTGATTTAGTTGTGAATGTCCACAGAGTAACACTGTACAGGAGACATTTTCCACTGTCTTCTCCTCTCAGCCTCATGGACAATGTTAGTCTGATGGCTTCATTTTCTCTACTTTTTCCAGGACTAAAAGCTGCAGACACAATCTCTCCTGATCAAGATGAAGTCAGTGGTAGAGAAGGACGACCTCTCACACTCACATGTAGATATCAGACTGATGATAGTACTCCTTACCTCCACTGGTACAAACATCATTCTGACCTTCAGGCTCCTCAGTTTATACTCTGGAAACAACATGGCTCCACAGCTAAATACATTCCTGATCAGCGATATTCCTCAGAAACATCGTCTACAACAACCAGCCTGACCATCAGCGAGCTAACCCTGGCAGACACAGCTCTCTACTACTGTGCTCTAGAAACACAGTGATACAAAGTGTAGAAGAGGCTGTACAAAAACCTGAACACAGATATCTGACTACTCTTCAAAGAGGAGGGAAGTGGTATTCAGACCACAGCTTCATATCAGATGGATTCTGCTCATTCCTGTTTTATCAGAGTCTCTGTGGTTCCAGCTGCAAACACTAATTATTCTAATAGAAAAACTCACCAACAATGTGCTTCATAGAGCTTTGGAAAGAATAGAAAATGTTTTAAAATGTGTTATAGAGAAGATAAAATGAAGAAAACCAAGCAGAGGTTGCAGAGTGCTGAAAAGCAGAGTTTATATTTCCACTTAAACAGATAAAATCTCAAACCTTTAAGGTTTTATAGACAATGATGCAGAGTGAATCAGCAGTGTTAGGAGAGTAGAGTAAGACAGACGTCACCATTTACCCAAAATATACAATATTCTTCCACATTTCTGGAGCATAAAATACACAAACATGTCCCCAAAGTTGCAGGTAAAACTGTTCCAGATGATCTAAGAAGTCAGAACATGCCAGAAAATCTGAGATGTGTTTGGAGCCAAAACTGTTAAGAACTTGGATTCATGAAAACCTCCAACCAGACCAGGTGTAGAAGCTCATCAGAGGTGTGGGGCATGTGGTTTTGTTGGTCCATTTGGGGTTGCTGAATGCTGTTTGGTAGGATGGGCTGTTGCTGCTGTGCTCTGGGTCTGCTGGCGTTCAGAGCCCTCACCACCACCTCTACCCCATCTTCCATCGCTCTCTGAAGGGCATTAATGACCATCATCAGCCCAGATAAAGCTCTGACCATCTGCAGTGTGTGTGCTGCAAAGAGCCCTCGTTAGCGAACACAGCGAACCTCGTGGTAATGAAAGCTGCCACAGGACGCACGCATGTCTTTGGCTGAAAGTTTTCATTTGTCAGTAGAAACTATTGTGTTGTCACAAACCTTCTCTGCAACCAGTTCTACTGCATCAAACTGGGTTTGTTGGACTTCTGGGTAATGCTCTGTGTATGATGCTGGTAAAACGCTCTGACTGAATTTTACACTTCTTATGGTTTTTAACTGGTTTTACTTGCTTTTTTACCAGTTTGATCCTTGTTATTTTAGTTGGCATTGTAATGTAGAGACGGTTTTATTCGGACTGATTAATGATTCATGTGGTACAGATGCTGTACTGGACGCTCTGCCAAACTTTTCACCAGTTTTACTGGTTTTATTGGTTTTACCTGTTTAACCCTTTTTTAGAGCTGAACTCTACGTCCACTCTATTTTTAACCCTGGTTTTTAATCCTGTAGTTTTAATAAAGAAAGGTTTTAGCCTAAAAGCAGAGAAGGCTTGAAACGGCTGCCTCGGCAGACCTGGAACTAACAAACAAACAGATCACCAACCGTAAAGACCACATCCGGAAGCTGTCCGAGGACCTGAGTAGAGATGTGACGTTCATGAACAAATCGATTCTTTTGAACAACTCTTTTAAATGAACGATGGGAACCGATTCACAGCTGTGAGCCGTTCTTTTTATATATAAATTTTTGACACTGCATTCATCAAATCAAATCAAACTTTATTTTAAAAGCGCTTTTCATGCCACAGGCAACACAAAGTTCTTTACATGATTAAAAACATAAGAATAAAAACACTCACTGAAATCTTTCTATGAACTGAGGAAAATCAAGCGTGAAGAAGAAAAGGTCTAAAAGAAGAAAAAATAATGACATGGCCTCCTTGTTCACCTGATCTTAACCCCATAGAGAACCTGTGGTCCCTCATCAAATGTGAGATCTACAGGGAGGGAAAACAGTTCACCTCTCTGAACAGGGTCTGGGAGGCTGTGGTTGCTGCTGCACGCAATGTTGATCGTAAACAGATCAAGACACTGACAGAATCTATGGATGGCAGGCTTTGAGTGTCCTCACAAAGAAAGGTGGTTATATTGGTCACTGATTTGTTTTTGTTTTGTTTTTGAATGCCAGAAATGTATATTTGTAAATTTTGAGTTGTTATATTGGTTTCCCTGATGAAAATAAATAAGTGAAATGGGTTTATATTTGGTTTTTGTTAAGTTGCCTAATGATTATGCACAGTAATAGTCACCTGCACACATAGATATCCTCCTAAGATACTAAAACTAAAAAAGCCCCACTCCAACTTCCAAAAATATTCAGCTTTGATATTTATGAGTCTTTTGTGTTCATTGCGAACATAGTAGTTGTTCAATAATAAAATTTTTCCTCAAAAATACAACTTGCCTAATAATTCTGCACACCCTGTAGGTACATATTTTGATTGTCATTCTTATATATGGTGAAATTTTGTAAGATATTGTGAGAACGAACCAGTCTTTTGAATGGCTCTTTGAAAGGAACGACTCCTCAAGATACAGCTCCCTTCAAAGATCCATAAATCCCATCTTTAGACCTGAGGTCTAAGAATGAGCAGCTGAACTTCCTGATGGACGTGGCGATAGCAGTCGATAGCATCCGTCTCCAACGGTTCTGGCCTGGTTTTATCCAACCATTTCCAGGTGTTGTCTGATGGGAGGATGCCCAGCTGTGATTCTGTGTTTACCTGGGCTGCAGGCTCGGCGTTGACAAGGGTGGTCGAGTCCCGATGGTCATCCCAGCGTTCCTCATTGGTGAGGCATTTAAAGCTCCTGGTAGAGGGACATGCCGAGAATTGTTGTGGTCATGGTGAAGAATGCACCTCCATTCAAGCTGGAGCTCCCCCCTCTCCTCCTGCATCCACTGCTGCAGCTGCCATCATGGAGGCCATCGCTTTGCCCTCTGGTGCTGCAGGTCCCTCTACCTGGAGACTGTCGGCAGCTGGAGCTGGTCTTCACGTGCTCATCGTGGGGGATTCAGTTGTCCCACATGTCCATGTGAACAGGTGCCGCACATCCTGCCACTCAGGTGTTAGCAGCTCCGCCCACCAACTCTCTCATCACCACCCCTCAGCTTCCATGTTGGTAATACATGCAGACACAAATGACCTCAAGTTCCAACAGTCAGAGACGTTAAAGATGGATTTCATCAACCTCATCAACAACATCAAACAGTTAAATAAACACTGCATAATTTCCGGTCCACTACCTTCACCCCGTTCTGGAGACATGGAGATCGGTCGCATCCGACATCTTCACATCTGGTTCAAAGGTTACTGTCACGCCATCAATATTCCATACCATGACAACTTCACCTATTTCTACAACAGACCACACCTTTTCAAAGCCGACGGCTCACACCGAATCAAACAGGTTCTCATCTCCTCACCTTGAACATTGAACTTACCCTCCACTCCTGCAAAGCTCTCTCTGATTGATGGTCCAGCCAGAACACATCTCCCCAGTCAGCCCCTCCTCTCTGACTCATCATATACCAGTGCACATCACCAGCAGACATTATAAGCCTCCCTCTCCATATCCATACACTTCTACTGTCACACGTCTCCTTCACATTTATACAGCTCAATGTACAAAACCCACATCAACAATCTCCCAACCCAACTTTCCTGCATCGCTCAACATGGCTCTTTTAAATGTCCGATGACTGTCGAGCAAATCTTTTAGAGCAAACTCCTGCTCAGATTTACCTGCATCATGTCATTTTATCGTTAACCGTTTTAACCACAGACTAAAGTCGGCTTTGACTCAGCAGCTCCACTGAAAACAAAACTTTCAGAGGAAAATCCAAAACGCCGTGGAGAAATTAGAAAGCTGAAAAGAAACTGCAGGAAAGCAGAGAGAAAACGGAGAAAACCTAAACTACCAGCCAACAGGGCTGGTATCATCACTAACTTCCTGAATCCACTCCATTCACAACGACCTGTTTTTATTCAATTTAGATTAAATCTGATTCAATATCCATTAATTTACAGCTAATTGTGTAACACCACCTTTTGTTATTGAATATTAGAGACTTTATCAGATAACTATTTTTTATAAAACACTGAGTCCATTCACTTGACAATCAAAAGCTATCTGGGAGTAATCAGATTACTGTAATAATCTGATCTGACACATCTACATGCATTTCTGAAATACCACAACAATACAGTGTTTCCCCAGATTCACAGCCAGAAATGCTGTGATGGAAACGAGTTTTCTCTTCCTTTAGGTGTCAGCTGTGAACAGCTCACTGAGGCGCTGCTGGACGGCTGGTTTTCTTCTGGGTTTACACCACCCAGAGAGGAGCTTACGAGGCCCTTCCCCTCCCACACCTCGGCTTCTCTGACCACATCACTGTCATGCTAACGCCAGCATACAGACCACTGGTTAAAGTCACCAAACCAGTTCTCAGAGAGGTACCTGTGTGGCTGGAAGGGTCCCTGGAGGTACTTAAGGACTGTTTAACACCACAGACCGGACTGTGTTTAAACAGGACGCCCCTGCAACAACAACACAGACCTCCAGGAGTACACCAACGTCGTCACTGCCTACATCACCAAGTGTACTGATGATGTAACAGTACTCAAGACCATCACTGTTCGGGCCAATCAGAAGCCAAGGCTGACAGGGGAGGTCCAGAGGCTGCTGAAGGCTCCGAACGCTGCCTTCAGAGCAGGAGATGAGGAGGGTTTGAGGACAGCGAGGACCAACCGGTGATGCAGCATCAGAGAGGTAAAGAAGCAGGACTGCAGGAGGAAAGCTCATCACTTCAGAGACAGCAGAGACACACAGAGCCTGTGGTGAGGGATACAGACCATCATGGACTACAAGACCCCCTGCAGACCTGTGACAGCTCCACCTCTCTGCTAAACGAGCTAAATCATTTCTTCACTCGCTTTGAGGCACACAACAGCACACCTGTACAGAAGTCTCCACCCCCTCCTGGAGAACAGGTGTTGATGCTGGACAGTGTGAGGAGGACACTCAGCAGGATCGATGCTCGCAAAGCTTCTGGTCCTGATAACAGACCTGGTCGTGTGCTGAGGGACTGTGTCGGGGAGCTGACGGATGTCTTCATGGACATCTTCAACATGTCGCTGAGCCAGGCTGTCGTCCCCACATCCCTCAAAACCACCACCATCATCCCTGTCCTGAAGAAGTCGTCCTCCTGTTTCCATGACTACCATCATGAGAGCAACAGCTTCTTCAGCCTGCTGCCATCAGGATGGAAACTTCAGGACCAGGACCAGGACCAGGACCAGCAGACTGAGGGACAGCTTGGTCCACCAGGCTGTCAGGATGCTGAACTCTCTCCCTGCTCGGCCCCCCTTCCACCCACCCTGGACTCTGACGCCCCCCATCATCACTTTTTACCCCCTCAGGAACAAAAACACTTTAACCAGTTTAACCACTTTAACCACTTTAACCAGTTTAACCACTTTAACCAGACCAGACGCTAACTCAGTCTGCTTTTATTAATGTGTAACCACGAACATTTAAACACTGACTGTAAGTTTCTTTTTCTATTTATTATCATGTTTATTTACTTAGTGATAGTACTTGTTTGTTTGTTTATTGGTTTACATTCTTGTATTTCATGCATCAGCTTTGAGAAAACTGTAATTTAATTTCTCTATTTGTCCTGTAAATGCTGCAGAATTAAAAATGAAAGCTGACTTTGACTTTTTCCTCCTTGTTGAAGTGAACTTTTTCCTCCACTAGAGGCCACATGATGAAGTAGGCGGGGCTCTACTTCTGCACTGTGTTCAAGCTTTCTGTCAATAAGAAGAGCTGCTGTGAAGAGAACAATTGTCAGACTGAATGTTGAACATCAGCTAGTTTCTCCTGCTGATTGAAACCTTGTTGTACAGATGGAACATTGGCTGTGGATTATTCTGGCTGCTCTTTTCTTTGGTAAGATAGAAACTCAACATGTTTCCTCTTCAAACACTTGAACACATTACTGAGCTGTACATGAAGAGCTTTTAATGTTCATTCTACAGAAAATCACAGCACATCATTTCTGCTGCCATTTGTTACCTTGTAAAAACACCTTCTATGCTTCAAAGTGACAATGATGAGTGGAAATGACATCTATTCTACATGGAATAGAACTCTTTAAAGCTGCTCATTCTTCTCCTTTAATCAATCATCTTTATTGATTCATCTCTTCCTCTGCATGTTCTGTTCTTCCTCAGAGTGTAAAGGAGAAGACACAGTGACCCAGCCAAGAGAAGATGTTACTGCTGCTGAAGGAGACCATGTTACACTCAGCTGTACTTTTACTACCACAAGTTATACAGTTCCCACATTGATCTGGTACAAACAAGAAGTAAATAGTTTCCCAAAGTACATGCTGAAAAGATTATCAACCACAGCAGATAATGATCCAGAGTTCAGCAAAGACAGATTTGATGCTGATATCAGAGACAAATCAGTTCCTCTGAAGATCCAGAAGCTTCATGTGTCTGACTCTGCTGTGTACTACTGTGCTCTGCAGCCCACAGTGACAGGAAACAGCAAAACTCTGTCCAAAAACCTTTGGAGCAAAGACAACGCAATACTCCACAACGTCCACTAGAGGGCCTCACACACTGTTACACTTCTATGGGTTGTTGGGGTTCAGTCTGGATTCTTTGTTCAGTTTAAAGTAAAACATACAGCAGAGTGTTTGCTGCATCTTTTAAGTCTCTGTGATGATGAAAATAAACTTTCTTTATTAGAATTAAGCAGAAGAAATAATAATCATGTACTTTTCTCTCTTAAGACAGAAACAGACATTATTAAATCTATAGTTTATGTACTTTCATGTAATAAATTCAGTAAGAGTTTAAAGAAGTGATATGATTTCATGGAGGTGCGTTAATCTGCAGTTGTTCAGGGATCCACTCTCAGTGCTTTGTTTAGCTTTTCTGTTGGTTTAGTGTGTGTTTGACTACGTTCTGCTGGGCAGACGACATCTACAGCCAACATGGCCTCTTAAAGGTGGGATTATGGACTGAGCAGCGTAACACAGGGCCTGACTTCAGGGGCATTTACCTCTTTAATCAAGCAAGATGATATTTGAGCATGAAAACAAGAAATCCTGCTCTCAGATCAAACCATTATGCTCTTGATTAAAGAGGGAAATACCCCCATACCTGGCCAAAACAACACTGGCCACCTGGATTTAACTAAGCAAACAGGTACCAGCCTCCTACTGGATGATGACTGCTGGGCGTCCACCACTAGAGGGCCTCACACATGGTTCAGTCTGGAGTTTCTGTACAGGTGAGATGATGGGTGAAAAACAACACGTCAGTGTGTTTCATGCAGATTCTGTTACCGTACAAGTTGCAATGACAATATCTTCTCAGAGATGATAGAATATCACGTCAAAATGACATAGTTTTGATTTGATATCACACTGGACGTACCGTCAGCTTAAATGAAATGATCACCTATTAGATTATCTGACATCAGTTTTTTTTTAATAACAGCAATAGTCATTTTAAAATAACAGCTTTTTACAGACAGTTTTTATTATTCTCAACAGAAGGCAAAAAAGAACAAGGAAGACATACCTGGAGGTTATTTGGTCATCCTTTATTTACATTCCTTCATTTCCAAAAGGACAGTACAAATATTTCATGGTTCTTCTATTTATCTTTGATATGACAAATCAATTCAGCTTTATTTTTAATTACCTTTCATAGGGATTAAATGTAGTTCAGTGTGCAGTGATATAAAAACATAAAATAATGACAACACACAGTAATAACAAAGATGGGCGTAGAAAAAGAAACACAAATAGTTAAATATAAATTATATAACAACAGCAAGACTTGAAATAAAAATAATTCCAAGCATCACAAATTTAAAACAAAGACCACCCAAGACAGTGATGAAAAAAGCAGTTAAATAAAATATTGAGTTATTATTACACATTATAAAAAGTTGATTAAAAAAACCCTACATACAAAATATTGACGGATTAATTTGTTTATTTTTGGTTTAAAAGTATAGATATTCTCAGATCCCATGCACACATGTCCACTGTTTGAGAGCATAATAGCTAAATGAAGTACAACAAAAATGTAAACTAAATGCATCTCTGAGAGAAACCAATGCAAGGCTGTGCCTTAAAAATTAATACAATAATTGTAAAATCAATGAGGTAATCACAGGCAGCCGATGTAAAGAATTTTAATTTATGTAACGTGTGCTTTTCTAGTCTTCTACTCTATGTTGGCGCCAGCATTTCTGCATTTTTAATCAACTGCAGTTTATTGTATTTCTTTGGAAGACCAAAAGTATAATTTCCTTTCTGTGCACCCCTGGCAGTTCTATAACAAATGTTTTAAAAACACTTTTTGCTCTTTCAGATTGCAGCCATATCGTCGGGGGAAAGGACGAGTATTACCCGGTGAAGCAAGTTTTAAAGAGAAAAATCCAGAAGGTTCTCCTTTGTCATTATTTAAAGTAAAAATGTAATGTGAATATATACCTTAAGTCTGAATGTATTTAGTGGATTTTAATGCACCACAGCTCTAAAGTCCTCTGACAGTGTGATTGCTTATAGCAGTAAACATTTTAAAATATTTTTCTGGGGAAACAAATAGAGCTGGTGGAGAGGGAACCATGTTCCATGTGGTATGTATGATTTCCCTTCTTTAAATTTTTATAAAAAATAGTCTTTAAATTGAAACTTTTATTATTCATGTCATGGAAGTTGTAAGGTATTTATTGTTAAATGCTTCTGTGCTATTTATTTGTAGAAACTTATTTTAAATTGCATTTATAGCTTGAGTATATCTATATATGATCCAGATGTTGTTGTACTGCAACTAACTAACAAACAGGAAGATTGATTGAATGATTGATCTACCCCAGAAGGAAAAGAAAATTGTAGCAGTATTAATACAAACATATGAATAAAAATATAAACAGTTTAAATTCAGGAAAATGAATTACATACACCTACCAGTATAATATATAAAGACAAATTAGGCATAAATGAATTTGTTGTATGGGATCGTAGTTTGTGGTCTAATGAATCTTGTCTTAAAAGATTTGTCTCATTAAATCAAATGACAAACTTTGTATTAATAGTGTGTAAATATAATACAACCATTCTAAAATTCTAGAGTTTGTATTGTGGCTAAATACTTTAATTTGTTTAATTTTTTAATAGCTATCTTTTTCAAATCAAACAAGTCATTATTTAATTGATAGTAGCTTAAGCAGATTTGTGGTTAAACGTAACCAGTTTGAACTCAGTCCGTGACGCACCATTAACTTTCTTCCAGTTTGTTGTTAATGTTGTTGTTAATAGCGTCCGTAGCAACCACTGTAGCAACAATCTGAAATGTAGTATTCCTACAATTTCGTTGAAGGATTGTGCATCGAAACGAAAAAACTACTAATTGTGTAAATAAACCGAATGGATACTATAAAAAAAGTGTTCATTTGTCGCTACAAAAGCTATCAAAACTAGGCTAAAGCCACAATCGATCTTAAAATATAGCATTTTCCAACAAAAATAGAAGGGATGTCCGCCACGTTTTTAGTTCACGCCGGGTAGAAACTCGGCAGTCACGTGACCCAAAGAAAGTGAAACGTAACCATGCTACAATTTCAGAGCCCTTCTTGTTAAACGTGGCTACGTTTCGCCCTGTGGACAAACGTAGGTATTACATGATTTAGAGTGAGACTGGGTTGCTCCATCAGGCTACTGGAGAATCAGTGAGGTACGCACTCGCGGGCCTGTGATTACAAACGTACTGGCAGTGCATCGTGGGACTTGTAGTATCAGCGGGCCAACTCTAATAGGGATTAGATATGATCATGCAGGCCAAAGATTAGACTGAATTATTTTCCACATATAGAAGGTGGCTTTTGACATCCTCTGTTAGAGCTCATGTGGAACTTTAAATGATCATTTTGTTTGAAACATTTTCCACATGTTGGACAAAAAAATTACTTCTCAGCTGTGTGAATTCTCATGTGGCGCACCAAAGCATCCTGGCGACCGAAACATTTTCCACATGTTGTACAAGAATACGGCCTCTCGCCCGTGTGAATTCTCATGTGGTACTTCAAATAATGAGTTTGATTGAAACATTTTACACAAGTTGGACAAGAATACGGCTTCTCACCTGTGTGAACTCTCATGTGACGCACCAAATTCCCCTGGTAAAAGAAACATTTTCCACATGTTGGACAGAAAAATTGCTTCAAGCCTGAGTGAATTTTCATGTGGGTCACCAAAAACTTCTTTTTAGTGAAGCTTTTCCCACATGTTTGACAAGAGTACGGTCTCTCTCCTGTGTGAGTTCTTACATGAACAGTTAACTTACTTTTCGTTTTAAACTGTTTCCCACAGAACTTGCAGGAATGTTGTTTCTCATCTCTTTCATTACAATGACTTTCTAACAGAAAGGACTCTCCTACGTTCTCATTTGTCTCCGTTAGACAGCTCTTTTCTGGCTGTGTATCTGCACACGTTTTTGTTCCTGAGTCTTCAACCATGCTTTCCTCTAAAGGTGAATGTTGGTCTGCAGGAGGACTGTAAGAGGGAATATGGTCCCTGTTTGGTTCTGGATCACTGTGGCCATCTTCCTCATGAGCAGCCGGTATTGAAAACTGATCAGTTTCATCCTTCAGCCAAAGCTGCTCTTCCTCCTGACTGCTGAGGAGTTCCTCCTCTTCCTCTTTAATACGAGCAGACTCTGGTTGCTCCTGGTCCAGGTTTGAGTTCTGGTTGCACAGCTGCTGGTCATCTTGAAGAGCTTCATCCACCTTGTAGACATATTGATGTGGAACCTCTGGAGGGATAAAGGGACAAATGAAAAACATGAAGAAAGATTTTAGTTTAGGTTAATTACTAGGGTTCCCAAAAAAGAAAAACTAGGACTTAATATTTATATTATTACTTATTTAACCGTTACAAGCTTCACTGAGACTAAAAATCTCTTTTGCAAGAGTTTAACAGCAGTTAAAATGTACAAACACACATTCAAACTGAGTTTATAAAACACATTTAAAGTAAATGTAAAACTAATTAAAATCCTCAAATGAAGCAGAACAGCTACAAATACATGTAACTGCCTCCAAATCATCATGAAAGCCCTTTTTCCCACCTCAGTTTGAACCCTCTGGGACTGAAAATAATAAAAAATCTTGTAAACTAAGACGAAAAGGTCCTGATCTCTTCAGATGATTATATTAAATAATTTATCAAGAGCTATAGAATTAACTGTCCCGACTCCGTCTGCGTTATTTTGAACTTGGGGACAAACCCCATACTCTGTTGGCTCGTCAGCTTCGGGGGCAACAATCCAGAAGGGCCATACATAAAATTAGATCTAGAACTGGCGATGTTCTTATCAACCCCAAAGCAATAAATAAACGATTTGCTGACTTTTATCAAGATCTGTACAAATCCAAAGCCAAAGGTGATGTGGATGCATGGTTAAAGGATCTTCCCATCCCAAAATTAGATATCGAATCCCGTAATGCACTGAATGCCAGACTAACTTTAATAGAAGTGACAGATGCTATTAAATCATTCAGCACTGGAAGGGCCCCCGGACCGGATGGCTTCGGAGCTGAATTTTATAAAAAGTTTTCTGAGCAGATATCCCCACTCCTGCTTAGAATGTTGTCTCACTCTACTGATATAGAAAAGCTGCCCTCAACGCTATATAATGCTGATATTGCTCTTTTACTAAAACCAGATCGAGATGACACCAATCCAGCGTCATACCGTCCAATCTCTATGCTCAATCTAGATTTTAAGATATTTACTAAAATTTTAGCCAACAGGTTGAATAAGTATTTTGAATCTCTCATTCATATAGATCAGACCGGTTTTATACCCAATAGATACTCCTTTTTTAATACTAGAAGAGTATTGAACATTATACATTATAAATTTCCTTCAGGTTCAAAAAAGGGCATATTATTTTTGGATGCGGAAAAAGCTTTTGACCAAGTGGAGTGGGGGTATCTGTTTAAGGTTTTGGAGGGGTTTGGTCTTGGGGATTCCTTTGTTTCTTGGGTACGGATGGCATATCTATGCCCAACTGCTTCGATTGTAACTAATCAGGAAAAATCACACCCCTTCTGTCTTGAGAGGGGCACCCGTCAGGGTTGTCCCCTCTCACCGTTACTGTTTGCACTTGCCATTGAGCCGTTGGCAATCAATATAAGAGAAGATCCATTGATTAAACCCATTACTATTGGTGGTAGAGATCATAAGATATCACTTTATGCCGATGACGTTGCCATTTTTGTGTCAGAACCTGAGCAGTCAATTCCGCGGTTGCTTGAAATAATAAACAAATTTAGCGCAGTCTCGGGTTACACTATAAACTGGCAGAAAAGTGACCTTTTGTCAGTTAATGCTGACTTGGATCCAACATTTATATCCTCTACTCAATTTAATATTTCAAATGTAGTAAAATACTTGGGCATCAATATAACTAAAAATCCAAAATTACTTTTTAAATATAATTTTATAGAGAGATTAAATGCTTTAAAGAAAAATATAGATAAATGGAGAACGCTGCCGCTGTCTTTGATAGGTCGGGTAAACACAATCAAAATGGTTTCTTTACTAAGATTTCTATACCTATTTCAAAACATTCCAATTCATATTCCAAAATCCTATTTTAAATTAATTGATTCTACTATTTTACCATTTATTTGGGGTTATAAGGCACATAGAATTTCTAAACAACATCTGCAGAAACCAAAGGAACATGGCGGTCTAGGCCTGCCGTGTTTCCTGCATTATTATTGGGCTGCCAACGTTAGGGTAATGGTCTATTGGCAATTAGCTCAGAGCCATAATCCATCGACAGATATGCCTTCATGGCTGGCAATTGAGCAGAGTCTGACACAAAAAACATCCCTTCAGGCACTTCTCTTTTCGTCCCCTAGGTTATCATCCTCTCGTAAAGGAGAACACTTCACCTTATTTAACTCCGAAAAACTTTGGTTACAAATTCGGAAACTTTGTGAACTCCCTAATACTTCAGTGCATGCCCCGATTTGGCATAACCACGCCTTCCCCCCATCATTTACAGATGCGGTCTTTAGGGAATGGAGTCAAAAGGGCATAGTATCCTTAAAAGACCTATATATTAATAAATGACTTTGTTCATTTGAACAATTACGACTTAAATTTGCACTGCCTAAAACTCATTTCTTCAGGTATTTGCAACTACGAAATTATATTAGGCAGAATTTTCCCTTGCTTGACTCCCCCCCTGAGGATAATGCTTTGTTTGAAATCTTGCTGGGCCCTCCAGAGGCTAAGGGTTTGATTTCATCTTTGGTTCGCATCTTTTCACACAAACTTTCGCAACCTGCTTTAAAAATTAAACAAATATGGGAGGAAGACCTCAATATTATAATTCAGGATGATATCTGGAAACAAGCCTTAAATGATATTCATCATTGTTCCATCAACTCCAGACTTCAACTGATCCAATTTAAAGTCATGCATAGATTACACTATTCAAAAGCCAAGTTGAATAAATTCTTCCCACAGACCTCCTCTTCTTGCGATAGATGTAAGGCTGTACCCAGCACACTTGCGCACCACTTTTGGCTGTGCCCCAAACTCAGTGGCTTTTGGTGTTCAATATTTAGATGGTACTCGGCTGCGTTGAAAGTAAACCTTAATCCTGACCCTGAAACGGCTTTACTTGGCTTTTCTAGCCTATTACAGAACATGGATCGTAATATATGTACAGTTATCTCATATGGGATGGTTATTGCAAAACGATGTATCTTGAAATTATGGAAATCTGATTCACCACCCCATTTTGAGGCTTGGTTACGGGAACTGACAGGAGTTTTACATATTGAAAAATTAAGGTATGAGGTGTCCGGAAACCCACAGAAATTTTACACTGTATGGAAACCAATTTTGGACCATTTGAAACCGCAGTTGGCCCCTACAAAGTAAGAAATATGAAAGATGCATTTTGGTATACCTTTGATTCTGAGTGGTAAATTTTGACTTGAACCTTTTTTTTTGTTTCTGCCCCTCTGTATGTGTTACTTACTTTATTTATTATTCACTGTTTCTTTTTTTCTGAGACCATTTGAATTGTTAAACACAATTGTTACACTTATTTCTGTTCTTTCCTGTAGTGTTTTTACGTATCTGTAATTGAATTATGGTCTTCTTCTGTCTTGGTTTTTTTGTCATGTCAAATTGTATTTGTCCCTTTTGTATGTTAAAATATCAAAAGTTATAAATAAAATTAAAAAAAAAAAAAAAAAGAGCTATAGAATTAGAGATGAAAAAATGTGGTTTTAAAGGGAGTCAGTGAGTCTTCATTTGTCCCCCTATGACCCAGAAGGATAGCAAATCATTAATCTGACTGAAAAAAAATCATTCTTAACTTTTTAGTTAATCTAAGGGTGATCTTTACATAAAATCCGCCAAATCTAAAACACCTAAAATCTATTATTTGAAAAAAACAAAACAAAACAAAAAAACAACTAAAATTGTATTTATTTTATTTTCTGTCCATCCATCCATTTTCTGCCGCTTATCCGGGGTCGGGTTGTGGGGGCAGCTGCCTAAGCAGGGAAACCCAGACTTCCCTCTCCCTGGCCACATTCACCAGCTCATCCGGGGGGATCCCGAGGCGTTCCCAGGTCAGCCGATAGATGTAGTCCATCCAGCATGTCCTGGGTCTTCCTCGGGGCCTCTTTCCGGTGGGACGTGCCTGGAACACCTCACCAGGGAGGCGTCCAGGAAGCATCCTAACCAGATGCCCGAGCCACCTCATTTGGCTCCTCTGGATGTGGAGGAGCAGCTGCTCTACTCTGAGCCCCTCCCGGATAACCGAGCTTCTCACCCTATCTCTAAGGGAGAGCCCGGCCACCCTGCGGAGGAAACTCATTTCGGCCGCTTGAACTTTCGGTGACTACCCACAGCGGGTGGCCATAGGTGAGGGTGGGAACGTAGATCAACCGGTAAATCAAGAGCTTTGCCTTTTGGCTCAGCTCCTTCTTCACCATGACAGACCGATGCAGAGTCCGCATCACTGCACACGCCGCACCGATCCGCCTGTCCATCTGCCGCTCCATCCTTCCCTCACTCGTGAACAAGACCCCGAGATACGTGAACTCCTCCACTTGGGGCAGGACCTATTGCAGACCCGGAGAGAGCACCCCAGTTGCTGATTCTCATCCCAGCCGCTTCACAATCGGCTGGAAATCGCTCCAGTGAGAGCTGAATTTTTTTATTTTATCAAAATAGCCACTGTGTTCAAAATGGGCATTTTAATGGTTAATAATAATTTGAATGATTATATCTGATTGATATTTTTTATTATGAATGAAGATGATTAAAACATCTGAGCCAAAAAAAAAAGGAAAAAAATCATCTTCTGTCATGTTTTAATAGTAGTTTTTGGGAGGGAAATTTTGTGTCCTCCAATGACCCCAAAGGACAGTAAATTATAGCGAGCTACATCTTCAATCAATGAACTGTGTTCTAAACTTTACATCAAGACCTTTCAGTGTCATTCTTTTTTGTTCCACTAACTCCGTGGTTCTAAAACATAAATTCAGGGAGGAGATCCAGATATCCGGCAACACATGATCCTATACTGAACAATCAAAAGGGTGTACCTCCGCGTAATGGTCTGCACGTCAGGTCTGGAAGAGGTGCGCGTCGAGACTCTGTGGAGCTACGTCGAGCCTACAACGGGAAAGCAGATGCAGATGCTGCGCAAGCCTAAATCCGCCTTTAGGCACAACTGGAGCTGTGGGCGTAAGGTCATCAGTGCCTGTCGTGGCGGTAATTCCCTAACTCACTGGTGGACACCAGTAGGGAGGGATGCTGTCAAGTTGAAGAAGGAGTCTTATCTGGCCGTTTTGGCCTGTGGGACTCCAGAGGAAGCTGATGGGTATTTGCAGACTAAGCAGGACGCGGCTTTGGTGGTCGCTAAGGCAAGAACTCGGGAATGAGAGGAGTTGGGAAAGGCCCTGGAGAATGACTTCTGGACGGCTTTGAGGAGATTCTGATCCACCATCCGATGGTTCAGCAGGGGAAAGCAGTGTTCCATCAACACCGTGTACAGTGGGGATGGGGGGCTGCTGACCTCGACTCGGGACATTGTGAGTCGGTAGAGGGAATACATAAAGACCTCCTCAATCCCTCCAACATGTTTTGTGATGGGGAAGCAGAGTCTGGGGACCCTGGCCTTGGCTCTCTTATCTCTGGCGATGAGGTCGCTGAGGTGGTTAAAAAGCTCCTCAGTGTCAGGGACCCAGGGGGTGGATGAGGTCCACTCAAAGTTCATTAAGGCTCTGGATGCTGTAGGGCTGTCTTGGCTGACACGCCTCTGCAGCATTATGTGGACATCTGGGAGAGATCCCCTGGACTGGCAGATCGGGGTGGTGGTCCCCCTCTTCAAAAAGGGGGACCTGAGGGTGTGCTCCAACTCACATTCCACAGCATCCCTGGTAAGGTCTATTCGGGGTCCTGTAGAGCAGGATCTGTCTGATAGTCGACCCTCGGACTGAGGAGGAGCAGTGTGGTTTTCGTCCCGATAGTGGAACAGTGGACCAGCTCTACACCCTCTTAAGGGTCCCGGACGAAGCATGGTGGTTTGCTTAACCAATCTACATGTGCTTTGTGGACTTGGAGAAGGCGTTTGACCATGTCCCCCAGGACTCTTGGGGGGTGGGGGTGGGGGGGTGTTGGTCCCACATGGCATGCCACCGGGGTCGGGCTGATATTATGATGTGTCCGTAGGGCCGAAGGAAGGGGTAGGGGGGGCAGCGGGGGTCCTGGTGGGGGTTAGGGCTCATGGGGGGTGGAGTCTGCTCTCCTTCTTGCTCACTCTCCTCCCGCCATGGGCTCCTTCGGAGTGGATGGGGGAGTTGTGCCTTGGGCCCAACCAGGATATGTGTGTGCAACCTGGGGCTCTCTGGTCCCCTGGTGTGGTGGCGTTGGCTGCCAGGGATGGGTGGGCGTTCGGGGTGCTGGTGCGTTGGACTCTTGGCTGGGCCGGGGCTTTGCCCTTTGGCCCTCGGGTGGTCTTGGGGAAGTGGGGGCGCCTACAGCGGCCAGCTAAGGAGTTGGCTGCCTGGGAGAGAGATCTCTTTCCTGGTTGTGCCCCTCTCCGAGCCCCTCTCCTCCCCCGCCACCCCACATCATACACACCACACATAGGGCACTCTGGGGCGAGTGGAGGCAGTGGGCTTGGCTGAGGGGTCCCCATTGCGGGATCCCCGGTGGACTCCTGCGACTTCCTGCCCCACTAGATTTTAATCACAACCTAGACATCAATATACATTTAGGGCCTCGGGGGGATGGGCTGTGGGTGGGCAGACAGGAGCCAACAAGGTGGCCCTTCCTTCATCCCCTCCCTCTGTTACCTCTCTCCCTCCGATTTTATTTACACATTAGACACTACCACATTTAACAGTACTGCACTACACACATAACACACACACACTGAGGGAGCCCTGAGGGGGTCCTGATGCCTGGCAGCAGTGGGACCCACCACCATCTCATGGCTCCTCCGGTTTTTAATTTTATTATAAATAACCCACAGTCATGCACACCTAACTCAGGCGGTGGTGCAGGGGGGCGGGGGTCTTCCTACGCCCTTGTGTTCTGGGCTGCGGGGGGTGGAGGTTGGGTACCTGCCTGGAGTCCTGTGCGGGGTGTTGCTGGGTGCCGTTTGCCCTGGGGAACGCTCTCAGTGCTGCATCTGGGGGCTAGTGAGACCTCAGGGAGAATGTATTTGGTTGTGTGTGTGCGTGTGTGTGTGTGTCTCTCCATCCACTTCTGACTAGATGTTGCTGATGTTTGTGTGTTGGTACGTTTCTCTGCAGGTACATTTGATGACTACTGTACTTTTTCATATCATTTTTCTCCCTTTGTTTCACCTCTTCCTCTATCTCCCTGTCAGGTTTGGCACTGACATATAAAGACTAAAGAAAATAAGATTACAATAAAAATAATAAAAATATCAAGGGAGCCATGTATACAACATGTCTCCCTTGGTAGAGCAAATATGTCAAGCAAAATATGGCACACCGACCACCGTTCTGTATGTTAGGATGCTGGACAGGACACGGTAAAAAAAAAAGAGGTAACATCGCTAAATATAGCGGTGAAGTCGCTACGTTGGCAACACTGACTACAACCAGCTACCGACTGTAAAAGGGGTGCGCCACTGTGCCCTTGTTATTTAGGCAGCTTAATAAAGCTTTGGCCTTGCGTTCAACCCCTGGTGGTTGGCAAACTACAGGGTGAGAATGTACGTGATCAGAGATGCAGCAGATCCGCACTCTGAATGTAAATATCGTTGACGATCAAGTGAATTTAACTGTGGCCACCAAATCGTGATCACGATCAAAATCTGATTCATTGTGCAGCCCTACTAGTCAGGATACCTCCAGGACGCCTCCCTGATGAGGTGTTCGGGCATGTCCCATCTGGAGGAGGCCGCGGGGAAGACCCAGGACATGCTGGACGGACGACATCTCTCGGCTGGCCTGGGAACGCCTCGGGATTCCCCTGGATGAGCTGTTGAAATTTTACAGTTTCATCCTTCAGCCAAAGCTGCTCTTCCTCCTGACTGCTGAGGAGTTCCTCCTCTTCCTCTTTAATACGAGCAGACTCTGGTTGCTCCTGGTCCAGGTTTGAGTTCTGGTTGCACAGCTGCTGGTCTTCTTGAAGAGCTTCATCCACCTTGTAGACATATTGATGTGGAACCTCTGGAGGGATAAAGGGACAAATGAAAAACATGAAGAAAGATTTTAGGTTAGGTTAATTACTAGGGTTCCTAAAAAAGAAAAAATAGGACTTAATATTTATATTATTACTTAATCTATTATTATTACTCTAATCAAACTATTAGAAGCTTCACTGAGACTAAAAATCTCTTTTCCAAGAGTTTAACAGCACAGTAAAAATGTACAAACAAACATTTGTTGAATGGGACGGCCCCCGTTAGCATTAGCTATTCTATTCTATTCTATTCTATTCTATTCTATTCTATTCCATTCTATTCTATTCCATTCTATTCTACAGTCATTTAGCAGACGCTTTTATCCAAAGCGACTATCATTTAAAAGTAAGAACAACACAAGCAATCCAGTTGGATCCAGATGCTGTCATGTAGAGCTGGAGGTGGTGATTTTTTTTTTTAGTCCAAGATCATGATTTCATCACACATCATCTTAGGTGTAAAGCTACGCTGCTTTTTCAATGCTGAGTTGAGCTGGACAAATCTTTCTACCTCATTCTGAGTAGAAGAGTTAAGCTAAGTGTGGAAATGCTCCTTGAAGAACTGAGTCTTTAGCTTGCTTTTAAAAGTGGATAAGGACTCTGCGGATCGGACGGAGTTTGGTAGATCGTTCCACCACCGGGGAACAACAGAGGAGAAGAGTCTAGCTACTGATGTGGCGCCACCTTGTGGTGGGAGCACTAGGCGTCTTTCACTGGCAGAGCGTAACTGTGGAGAGGGAGTGTAGCTCTGGATTAAGGAGTGGAGGTAGACCGGAGCCGTTTGGGTTATTGTTTTGTAAGCCAGAAGCACAGCTTTGAATCTGATGCGCTGCAACTGGAAGCCAGTGGAGAGCGATTAGCAGCGGAGTGACATGAGCTCTTTTGGGCTGGTTGAAGACCAGACGTGCTGCTGCGTTCTGGATCATCTGCAGAGGTTTAACTGAGCATGCAGGCAGGCCAGCCAGTAAGGAGTTGCAGTAGTCAATGCGTGAAATGACCAGAGCCTGGACCAGGAGCTGGGTCGTGTGTTCAGTCAGGTAGGGTCTGATCCTCCTGATGTTGTAGAGAGCAAATCGGCAAGACCGGGAAACCGAGGCAACATGGTCCTTAAAGGTCAGCTGGTTGTCTACCATGACACCAAGATTCCTGGTAGAAGACGTAGACACAAGCGTGATGGAGTCAAGCTGCACGCTTATCTGTGGCGGTAAAGAAGGACTGGCTGGAAAGACAATAAGCTCGGTCTTGGACAGATTTAGCTGAAGGTGGCGATCCTTCATCCATGCGGAGATATCAGCAACATGCTGATATTCACATGGAGAAGTTGTGTCATCAGGTGGGAAAGAAAGGAAAAGCTGAGTGTCATCTGCATAGCAGTGGTAGGAGAAACCATGAGAGTTAATGATGCACCAAGTGAGGAGGTGTATAGTGAAAAGAGAAGAGGGCCAAGCACGAGCCCTGAGGCACCCCTGTTGTCAGTCTATGTGGTCTGGTGAGGTAGGACGTAAACCACAAGAGGACAGATCCTGAGATACCAAGCTCCGAGAGTGTGGAGAACAGTATATGATGGTTGACCGTGTCAAAGGCAGCAGACAGGTCCAGCAGTATAAGGACTGAGGATGGACCAGCGGATCTGGCAACCCGTAGGGAACCAGTAACTGACAGGAGAACAGGTTCAGTAGAGCGGCCTTGGCTATAGCCAGACTGATATGGATCTAACAGGTTGTTGTCTTGGAGGAACTGTGAGACCTGACTGAAGACGGCACGTTCTAGTAGTTTAGACATGAATAGAAGCAGAGAGACCGGCCGGTAGTTTCCAACCTGGGCTGGGTTGAGTGTGGGTTTCTTCAGCAGCGGGGAACCCGAGCTTGTTGAAGGCAGAAGGAAAGACACCAGATTTAAGAGAGGAGGTGATAATATGGGTTACTGCAGGTCTGATTGTAGGTAAAATGCTCTGCAGGATGTCAGAGGGAACAGGATCAAGAGGACAGGTTGTGGGTTTTGAGTTGACCAGAAGTTTAGAGACTTGGTCCTCATTTAGAGAGCGGAAGGAGCAGAATGAGGCACCAGTAGCTGGTTTGGTAAGGCTGAGTTGGTCCGGCTCAGTGAATTGGTTACTGATGGTAGCTGGTTTGGTAAGGCTGAGTTGGTCCGGCTCAGTGAATTGGTTACTGATGGTAGCGACCTTTTCAGTGAAGTAGGAAGCAAACATTTCTGCAGTCAGCACAGTGGGAGGCTGAGCAGGTGATAGAAGAGAGTTACGACCCGACTCAGGGGTATGATTGGGCGTAACAAAAAGATAACGTTGGGACAGATGTAAAAATTATAATCAGCACATTTTATTGTACACAAGTGAAACAACAAATAAAACCTGTAACAAAATTACACAAAATAAACAAGTGTTGGGGTTCGAGGACCTGCTGAAATAAATATACAAAAAGGTTTAACCAAAACCATATACAAAACCCACCGAGTGCAAACGAAGAAGTGACTAAAACTTGGTGAGGAAACTAAAACCAAACAAAACAGCAGCAGATCCATAACTAATGTGACGGTTGTCACAAACAAAAACACCAACCTAGCCCAACACCAAACTAAACACAAAACACCCACTATGACAGAACAAATAAAAGTGTAGCAAAGCTTGAACTAAACTGAGTGTAGAACGGTGAATCCAACCTAAACAGAACCATAACTAAGTCCTCCCACAGGACAGCACAAAATGGTCTGACACCAAACGGATCGCCCACACAAAGCACAGCGAACACTCAGTAAGCCGTACTACCAAACTTCTGTCAAAATCAGGATTAGACCACCTGCGGCAACCAGTCTCGCCTTGATTCCACAAACACACACACACCCGGTGCACAAAGTGAGGGGAAGCGGCCTGTGCCATTTTCACCCCCCCGACTGGCTTCTGCTGCAGCCTTTTCAGCATAGGCTTCTTCTAAGCTGCAGCCTGATTGGTCCGGATCTGACTGGCCAATCAGAAGGGAGGAGACTGAGGTGTGTTGGTTCCAGCCACTCCAGACAGAGCCTCCAAACCAGGCAATCAACGGCAGAATGAGCCGCAGCTGCCAGCAATAGGCAGTGGCCGTAACAAGAGCGTTAAACACCATGAACATGTCGCGTGTTGGGAGCATTGCGGATCTTGTTCTGATAAAAGGCCATCTTGGCTGCCTTTAGGCTGGATGTAAAAATGTTTTGCTGGTAATTTAGTACGTTAGTTGCGAATGTGAGCGGTAATTTGCTGCAAAAGCCTTTACAGACAAATGTAACCCACATGGGTGAATGAAAACATCTGGAAGTGACATCATCTCGGCAAGAAAAGCTGATTGGACGGAGGCAACACAAAAAACCAGTTGTGTATATGTGCTAAGATCTCGCCGAGTCTCGATAAGTCACGCGAGAGTAGGATCACGTTACCGGAAATGAGGACGTATAAAAAAATCTATCTGCAGATTTTATGAATCGATATTGGATTAATTTAATCTGAATCAAAATAAGTTAAACTAATTATCTGGATGCACTTTTTCCTTATTGTTGTTTCTATTTCTTATTCCCTCGTTGTTTGGTTTTAACTGATGTGCCTTCTAAGTAGACTTAATACATGTCTTTAAAAACTGGCACTAAAATGACAAACTGGTACACAGTATGAGATAATTACTGGGGTACTTTAACTCACAGAGAGGAGGTTCTCAGACACCTGGACAGCAACACGCCCTCCCCCTCACCAGTCGTCTCATCAGCCCAGGTAAACAAAGCTCTGAGGAGCATCAACGAGTCCTCAGAGCACGTACCAACGAGCTGACTGACATTCTCACCTCCATATTCAACCTCTCCCTCAACCAGAAAACTGTTCCATTCTGCCTTAAGACCACTAACACGGTCCCCTTCCCAAAAAAGAGCCCCCCAGCTGTCTGAATCACTACAAGCCAGTAACACTTCAATCATTATGAAGTGCTTGGAGAGAGGGGTGCTGACCTACATTCAGAGCTGCCTACCAGACACACTGGACCCCCTGCAGTAGGCCTACCGGTCCAACAGGTCCACCTCCGATGCTACTGCTGCAGCCCTGCACACCCCCCTCTCACACCTGGAGGGTAAAAACTCCTACATCAGGATGCTCTTTATTGACAACATCAATAAAGTATTCAAGCATCGGCATTCAATACGGTCATCCCTCACAAGCTCCCCCACAAACTCTTTTCCCTGGGACTACACCCCATCCTCTGGGACTGGCTCAAAGACTTTCTGACTGGCAGGCCTCAGTCTGTCAGGATTGGGAACAGGACTTCAGCCAGCATCATAGCTAACTCTGGTACACCACAGGGGTGTGTCCTCAGTCCCATCCTCTACACCCTGTTCACCCACGACTGTGTGGCCAACCACAAGGACAACACCATCCTGAAGTCTGTGGACTGGACGGCATCTTTTTATGGCATTTAGTGTGGACTCGTGTAGTGCTGGACGGTATACCGGTTTGCACCGAAAACCGTTTTTTATTTTTGTTATGATATGAATTTTTCATATACCGGCAACACCGGTTTAAATAGCCTAAATATGTCCGGAACGCAGCGCAGTGGTACTTTGTTTCACAGGGGACATATTTCATTGCTGCGCAGCTAAACACTACTGCAGTAATTCTTATCACAATAATATGATTAACACAGTATGCACAAGGGAAAAAAACGTCAAATATCGTGAAACCGACATGATTTTTAAAAATACCGTGATATAGAAATTTGGTCATACCGCCCAGCACTAGACTCGTGTCAATAACACGAACAATTTTTCTAAATAAAACCATATTTAATGTCCCACCTATTAAACATGTTTAACATGACTTAAACTGTAATGTAGAACTCATCCCAGTGTTTATTTTAGGATTAAAACACTGCTCTTTTAAGATAACGCAAAACATAAAAGAACCAGTCTTTTGAACGACTCTTTGAAGTGACGACTCCCGAATGAACGACTCGTTTCAAAGAGCCATAAGTCCCATCACTACAAAACACACTCATTTTAAATGGGAACATCATCTTCCCCAAATAAAGATGAAAATTAAGCTTTTTTTTCCTGAAAGGACCAAATTATCAGTCAGTTTTGGGTATTTACCCAGTAAGAACATGTGAAGTTCACTTACTTACTCGGTAACTGCAGCTAGTTCAAATGGGTAAATACGAGGAAACTACTGTTCAACAGCTTCATAATTACTCTGGATTTACCCATGAAGTTCTTAGTAGCAGCAACACATGACGGTAACTACAGAAACATGTCAGTAAAAACGTAGAAAGAAAGAAGTGTTGAAGTACAGTGAAAAGCTTCTATTATTTCCTGCTAACTACGTCCCTGCAAATATCTGCATTAGGGTGGTAGAGATGTGAAACGTCTGCAACCAGCCCACAGTGGCATCTCAGCGTCTCTCTTAGTGTTTCTGCCTGAAACTGCAGCTGCAGCATCATTTTCCTCTCAGTCTAAAACTAAATGCTGCCACGTGGACTACAGATGGGAATTAGTGAGAACGCTGGAATCTGCTACAGAGCATCTTTACCTTGTGGATCAGGTTTTCTACATGGTCCCTGACAAATAAAGCAAATAAATCTAAACTAAATGTACCGTAGAGCTCTGATCAGGATCCTCCATGAGTCCATGTGTTAGTTCATTCAGACCATCCCAGTGTTTCATACCTGTTCTGATTAACTTTATCTGTGGATTCCAGGTGATATCCAGCAGTCTGCGCTGACGATCGATCTCTCCTTCGTACTGGACGATGGTTTTTTCAAACTCTGTGAATATTTCTTCAGCAGCAGCAGTTAGTCGCTCGCTGATAAACTCTCTCAGATGCAGAACTGAAGACATTGTTGCTGAAACACTGAAATATTCAGCTGAGAGACGACAACACAACCGTCTTCCTGCTCCGTCCTCACACGAGGAAAGCTAACGATGCTGCTAGCGGCTTGTTTACTTCCGGTTGGTGTCACACTGGGAAGTTCCGGCAGCAGAAGAGGAAGTCAACCTTTTATTCCGCTTTGTATTGGAAACATTACTTACTTAAATGTACTTACTTAAATATAATTTAACTTCTAAATGTACCGTGGTACTTACCTAAATATAATTTAATTAATAACACCCATGACCTTAGAAACTAATATAGGAATTTAATCTTTGTCCAAGTACAAGACGTTTGAGAGCTAATCTGAATGTATAAATAAAACCTAAAAGCACTCAGAGACCACAGACCTCCACCAAGCCATCATATCTCAACAATTCATTTAAAAACCTAATTCCTGCAGGAATAAAACGAAGCTTTTAGTCTGTTAGTCCTACAAAAGACTACAGAGCCAAGTATGACATAAACATCCACATATATGACACAAGAAAGAAAGAAAGAAAGAAAGAAAGAAAGAAAGAAAGAAAGAAAGAAAGTTTGTTAACAGACATTTTAACATGTTGTTGCTTCTCATGAACTGATCTAAATAAAAAGTTTAACACATGAATATTTTTTCATGTTTGTTTGCTTTTATAATAAATCAAATGTTTTACTTTTCTATGTCTTCGTTTATTCGGTTTTCACCATCCAGCCGATGGTTTTCAGGAGCTCCGGCTGGATGGTGTTGAAGTTACTGGAGAAATAACAAACCTGATTCTCACAGTGCTGCCAGGCTTCTCCAGGTGAGCCAGAGCTCGGTGTAGCAGGAAGATAACCACGTCTTCCACTCTGATGCCAGGCCGGTAGGCGAACTGCAGTGGCTCCATGGAGGGTCCCACCGTGGACCGAAGGTGTTCCAGGATCAGACTCTACAGCATCTTCATCAGATGGGACGTGATAGCTACCGGCCTGTAGCTGCTGAGTTCATTGGAGTGAGATGTCTTTGGCACTGGTACCACACAGAAGGTCTTCCAGAGCTGTGGTACCACACAGGAGGTCTTCCAGAGCTGTGGTACCACACAGGAGGTCTTCCAGAGCTGTGGTACCACACAGGAGGTCTTCCAGAGCTGTGGTACCACACAGGAGGTCTTCCACAGCTGTGGTACCACACAGGAGGTCTTCCACAGCTGTGGTACCACACAGGAGGTCTTCCATAGCTGTGGTACCACACAGGAGGTCTTCCAGAGCTGAGGTACCACACAGGAGGTCTTCCAGAGCTGTGGTACCACACAGAAGGTCTTCCAGAGCTGTGGTACCACACAGGAGGTCTTCCAGAGCTGAGGTACCACCTAGGAGGTCTTCCATAGCTGTGGTACCACACAGGAGGTCTTCCAGAGCTGAGGTACCACACAGGAGGTCTTCCAGAGCTGAGGTACCACCCAGGAGGTCTTCCAGAGCTGAGGTACCACCCAGGAGGTCTTCCAGAACTGTGGTACCACCCAGGAAGTCTTCCAGAGCTATGGTACCACACAGGAGGTCTTCCAGAGCTGTGGTACCACCCAGGAGGTCTTCCAGAACTGTGGTACCACCCAGGAGGTCTTCCAGAACTGTGGTACCACCTTCAGCTTGAGGCTCAGATTGAAGACCTGCTCCATAACTCCACACAGTTCATGTGAGCAGGACTTAAGGAGCCCAGAGCTGATGCCGTCTGGTCCAGCAGCTTTTTCACCTTGATCCTCCTCAGCTCCGTTCTCTCCTGGGTTGCTGTAAAGGAGAGGGGTGGGCAGGGGGGCTCTGTCCAAGGAGATGTGGAGGGCTTTGATGGCAGAATGAGTCAGAAGTGTGAAGGACTGTGGGGGGTAGTCCCAGTGTCAAGGTGTTTGAGTGCAGCTGTGTGGGGGGAGGAGTGGGTGCTTGATCAAACCTACTGAAATGCAGATTCAGATCGTTGACCCAGTTCAGGTCCCCCTCAGTCTGTGAGTGGAGCATTTTGAAGCCTGATATATTTTTTAGGTTTCTCCACACCCCTCTGATGTTCTGCTGCTGATGCTGCTGCTGTCATCTTCTTCACGAGAGGGCTTAAATATCAGGCTTAATCCACAACTTCTTAGTGAAGAACCGCACCACCTTGGAGGGAACGAACGAATGAACATCCATCCTTTTTCTTCTGCTTATCCGGGGTCTGGTTGCGGGGACAGCTGCCTGAGCAGGGAAGTCCAGACTTCCCTCTACCCGGCCAAATTCGCCAGCTCATCTGGGGGCATCCCAAGGCATTCCTAGGCCAACTGAGAGATGTAGCCATTCCAGCGTGTCCCGGGTCTTCTCTGGGGCCTCCCATGTGAACTCTTCCACGTGGGGCAGGACCTAATTCCCAACCCGGAGAAAACACTCCACCCTTTTCCAGCTGAGGACCATGGTCTAAGATTTGGAGGTTCTGATCAGTGGTGTAGTCTAGTAGTCCGCATTGCTGGCAGTAAATCAGAATTGTTTCCAGTGCGGGTTGGACTCTGCCATGGCTGCACTTTGTCACCGAATCTGTTTATCTGGCTGCGAATCGCTCCAGCGAGCTGAAGATCGAGGCCCGATGAAGCCAACAGAACCACATCATCTGCAAAGAGGAAAGACCCAATCATGAGGCCACCGAACCGGATCCCCTCAACACCTCGGCTGTGCCTACAAATTCTGTCCATAAAAGTTATGAACAGAAAGGAATGGATTTATTGGTCAAGAGTTTGAGAAAGGATGTCGGCAGAGGACCCTGCAGGGAGACAGCCTGATCACAGGAGAAGGAGATTCCACTGAAAACAACTCCACAGTTAAAACGCAAGGCCAAGATCCAGGAACGTAGTCCATAAACAGGCAATGGTCAAACACAGAAAGGCAGATTTTGGGATACTTAGGGTTGGGTGTGAATTAGTGGTCAGAAGTCAGAGCATGGGCCGGTGTCCAGATAACCAGAAGGCAGGAGAGGTCTGTCGTAGGCAAGGCAAGATGAAGAGAATAATCCAAGGATGTGAACTTGGTCAGCAACATGGAAACAAACTAGCACATGGGAAGTCCAGCGGGATGGTAGATGTCCAGCACAGATTGGAGGAGATCTACCGGCACAAGGCTGTCCATAGTCTGGCAGAGAAGGAGAGTCTGGAGAGAGTTTAGGGAGACCTGAGCACAGGTGAGGATGAGGAGCAATCAGGGAAGTCCAGGTGGACTGAATGAACCTCATTTATCCTCAGGCCTGGCAGAAAATGAACCATGACATTTTATCCTAATCATACTACGTTAAAAGCTCTTTTTATATTTGCTTATTGCCCCTATAATCTGGGAAAATTGTGTAATTATAACTTTTCCATTTATCACCAGCTGGTTCCAACAGGATGGAGATGAAAAATGTGAAGACCTGGTGGTTCCAACAGATCCTTCCTTTAAACTCTTCTTCTACATCAATAACAGATCGAAGCTCCTGAGATCAGAGTGATGAAGATGAAGCAGCCAGACTGTTAACCAGGAGGAAGAGTAACTGAGAGAAGAGAAACTACAGATGAAAGAGGAGACGGAGAGATTCAGGGAGGAGCTGAGCTGTTACTGAACTATAGAAGAGACACAAACTTCCACATTCAACACAGTTCAACACACAAACCACAAACATCACCTTTATTCAACATGCTGTCTTTGCAGACATTTGGATTCACTCTGCTGTTTCTAGTCATTCTAACAGGTTTGTTTGCTTCTTTAAAACATCCATTTCTGGATTTTCTGCTTCTTCTTCAGTTATTTGACTTCTCTCTTCCTTTAGGTGTCAGCTGTGAAGAACTCACTGCAGTCAAGAATGAAGAGTCCAGTTTAGAAGGAAGCTCTGTTACTCTGTCCTACACTTACTCTAAAACACCAACTATTGATGATTATTTCTTCTGGTATCGACAATATCCAGGAAAACCACCAGAATTCCTGATCTCTCACACAGGAACAGGAAGAGAAATATCTCCTTCAGTTCCTGGACTGTCTTTTAAAGTGATTAAAGAACAGAAACAACTGGATCTGGAGATCTCCTCTGCTGCAGTGTCTGACTCTGCTGTGTACTACTGTGCTGTGAGGCCCACAGTGACAGGAAACAGCAAAACTCTGTACAAAAACCTTTGGAGCAAAGACAACGCAATACTCCACAACGTCCACTAGAGGGCCTCACACACTGTTAAAGCTCTGATTGTTGAGTCATTGGACTGATGACAAAGACAAGAGAGAAATGAAGCAGTAAAGATCAGAGACAGAGACAGAGCTGCTGTGGAAGCAGGAAACAATCTGATTGGTTGAGCTGAACTGAAAACATCATGGCCCCGCCCACTGAACTTCAGCTCATCCAATGACATTATTTCTTCCTCATTCTACTGCAGTGGAAGAACATTGTTCATCTGCTGTGTGTCTGGCTTTAAGAACTCCAAAGACATGTTGCTTTACCTCTTTTTGCTTCTATCTCACATTCTAGGTGAGTTTAAGAACAGGGATTAAAGTTTGCTTGAAGCTGCTGCATTAACCACATATACAGACTGCATTTCACTACTTTTCTGCTTTCTTTGCTCTGATAGAATGAAAATCATCTTTGGATCATCTTGTAAATTGAACTGACAGAGTTCTACAGTTGATTTAGTTGTGAATGTCCACAGAGTAACACTGTACAGGAGACATTTTCCACTGTCTTCTCCTCTCAGCCTCATGGACAATGTTAGTCTGATGGCTTCATTTTCTCTACTTTTTCCAGGACTAAAAGCTGCAGACACAATCTCTCCTGATCAAGATGAAGTCAGTGGAAGAGAAGGACGACCTCTCACACTCACATGTAGATATCAGACTGATGAAACCATAGTTTATCTTTACTGGTACAAACAACATTCTGACCTTCAGGCTCCTCAGTTTATACTCCGGAAAGGAGCAAAATCACAGAGTCGTTATGAATACATTCCTGATCAGCGATATTCCTCAGGAACATCGTCTACAACAACCAGCCTGACCATCAGCGAGCTAACCCTGGCAGACACAGCTCTCTACTACTGTGCTCTAGAAACACAGTGATACAAAGTGTAGAAGAGGCTGTACAAAAACCTGAACACAGATATCTGACTACTCTTCAAAGAGGAGGGAAGTGGTATTCAGACCACAGCTTCATATCAGATGGATTCTGCTCATTCCTGTTTTATCAGAGTCTCTGTGGTTCCAGCTGCAAACACTAATTATTCTAACAGAAAAACTCACCAACAATGTGCTTCATAGAGCTTTGGAAAGAATAGAAAATACTGTGCGTATTAAAAGTTTGTTCCACATATCTGGTTCATAAAAACCACAAACATGTTTCCAACATTTTAACTATGAGGATGTAAAGTAAAACTTTTCCAGATGACCTAAAAAGTCAGAACATTCCAGAAAATGTTTAATATATTTCTGCTGTAAACCATGTGAAGTTGTTTTATTCAGACACAGTTTTTAAAATGAATTCTGTGACAGACAGAGTGTCAGTGTAGAGATTCTGGAAAAAATTTTGTTTGTAAAACTACTGAGACATCAGGTTGAAGGTCTCCAATGCTGGACCACTCAGAGATCTCAGAACTGGACTGATATGATCCATTTCTTCCATCTCATCTACAAACTATAAACATTCTGGAAAAAAATTTGTTTGTAAAACTACTGAGACATCAGGTTGAAGGTCTCCAGTGCTGGACCACTCCTACCACCAAGCAGTACAGAAAACATGTGACCTTGAATTATTCTCTAAACATCATCAAACATCATGATAGTCCTGCTTTCCTGCTGGACTCCACTTTCCTGTCCTTGTAACGCTGCCTGATTCAGAAGAGGCTCAAAGAAACTAGAAGGTGATGAGAGTGCCGACCAAACCCAAATAAAAGAAGGAGAAGGCCTGTCGGATTAGGGCCCAACCAAAAACCAACAAACTTTACTTAATTCAGTTAAAATTTTTAACATCTCACCCAGTCCTGTCACCACAGGGTACTACAGGGTTCATTCCTGGGTCCTCTTTACACTCCCCCTTGGAGCTATTTTCCAGGAACATCATGTCCACTCCACTGCTATGCAGATGACACCTAAGTCTATATTTCCAATAAACTGATACAAAATACAGCAGCTTGTATCAGTACAATGACATCATCTATTTCCCACATCACACCTGTGCTACAGAAACTCTACTGGCTCCCTGTCACATATCACATTCAGTATAAATTACTTTTTATTAACATACAAGCCATTCACAACCTCGCCCCTTCATACATCTCTGACCTTCCTGTTTGTACCCTCAGATCTTCTTCTTCTATTCATCTCACTGTCCCTCCTGTTCTCCTCAGCACATAACCAACCACCATAACCAACCCCCCCACCACAATCCTCCATCTGAGGAAGGAGGTAGCAGCTGGATTTGGTGACACCGTTTATCTTCTTGAAGTTTCTACAGAAACGGTCAGACCCACCAGATTTACCGTCCTAAAGGCAGGGTGAACTCCAGGAGCTACAGCTGGTTCAGCAACGCCATGCAACATGTAATCAACCTGCATTTAAACACGGATGTTTATCAGGATTTATCCTGTAGGGGGGCTGTTTTATAGGGTGGAGGCCCGCACATCCATGTCATGCTGTATAACTTGTGTTTGAGAAAACATTGAACAGTGTGAACAAGGAACCACATCATCCCACTGAATTCCACTTAAACACATGAAACAAGAGTCAAGTTGAGGCGATACTTCAGAGTTCAGTGCAGCCTCTGACAGTCTGTCAGCATCAGTTTCAGCAGCAGATAGTTTCAGTGTGGCCCCGTCTTACCTTCACTACACAGCACCACAGGGGTCGTGGAGGACCCTCAACAGCAGGTGGAGCCACACACGATGTCAGTGTTGAAGTCTTCTTACCAGCAGGATCAAAAGCAGGTAAATCCATCTCCCATTGATCACAGCTTCATCAATGCTTCCAATAACAGTCCTCTCCACCTCCAACTGGTCCAGGCAGATGGCTCCTCCTCCTGGTTCTGGTTCTGCTGGAGGTTTTCCTTCCTGGAAGGTTTTCTGCTCCAATCACCTCATGCAGCTGATGACAGTGGATTGAATCAAACGTCTTGCTATCTGTTGCTTCCATCTCTAGGTCAGCTTTCTATAGATCGGCTTTCTATGAAACACATGATAAACTGGACTAATCAGGATTACTGGGAATTTGTTCCAAGTAGATCAGATACGATTAAAGTTCAGTGGAAACTGGATTATAGTTTATTTAGATGGTAAAACTGCCTGGAGATGGCTTTGTGGTGAAACTGCACTTTACACATGAAGCTGAATAAAAAATGAAGCAGAGACTTAAAGAAACTGAACAAACTGATCCAGAAGTTCTGGTTCTGTTCTGGGGACTGGAATCAGCTAAAATGGAGATTGTCAGGTCAGATTCTTGAAAAAGTAAAAGAGACTTTAAATAGTTTTCAGTTAGTTGTGGTATTTAGTGAGAATCCAGGAGGAGAATCAGTTGTTTTACTTCATGGTTTCCTTCAGTCTGTTCTGATACTTTAGTTCCTTCCTCCATCAGGTCCTCCTGCAGCTCTTTGTCAGTTTTACAGCTGCTGTTTTCAATCTGATTCTCCTTGTTGCTGATTCTTTCAGCTCCAGGAAGCTTTGAAAACTAAATCATATATTTAACATGAAGACAGTTTGACTGAGAACAACTATTAGATCAGAAACTTCCAGAGTTTTCTCTTCCTTTAGGTGTCAGCTGTGAACAGCTCACTGAGGCGCTGCTGGAAGGCTTTTTCCTCCCTGTTGAAGTGAACTTTTTCCTCCACTAGAGGCCACATGATGAAGTAGGCGGGGCTCTACTTCTGCACTGTGTTCAAGCTTTCTGTCAATAAGAAGAGCTGCTGTGAAGAGAACAATTGTCAGACTGAATGTTGAACATCAGCTAGTTTCTCCTGCTGATTGAAACCTTGTTGTACAGATGGAACATTGGCTGTGGATTATTCTGGCTGCTCTTTTCTTTGGTAAGATAGAAACTCAACATGTTTCCTCTTCAAACACTTGAACACATTACTGAGCTGTACATGAAGAGCTTTTAATGTTCATTCTACAGAAAATCACAGCACATCATTTCTGCTGCCATTTGTTACCTTGTAAAAACACCTTCTATGCTTCAAAGTGACAATGATGAGTGGAAATGACATCTATTCTACATGGAATAGAACTCTTTAAAGCTGCTCATTCTTCTCCTTTAATCAATCATCTTTATTGATTCATCTCTTCCTCTGCATGTTCTGTTCTTCCTCAGAGTGTAAAGGAGAAGACACAGTGACCCAGCCAAGAGAAGATGTTACTGCTGCTGAAGGGGACCATGTTACACTCAGCTGTACTTTTACTACCAGTTATGCAGCTACATTGATCTGGTACAAACAAGAAGTAAATAGTTTCCCAAAGTACATGCTGAAACGTTACTCAACATCAGAAGAGAATGATCCAGAGTTCAGCAAAGACAGATTTGATGCTGAGATCAGAGACAAATCATCAGTTCCTCTGAAGATCCAGAAGCTTCATGTGTCTGACTCTGCTGTGTACTACTGTGCTCTGCAGCCCACAGTGACAGGAAACAGCAAAACTCTGTCCAAAAACCTTTGGAGCAAAGACAACGCAATACTCCACAACGTCCACTAGAGGGCCTCACACACTGTTACACTTCTATGGTTTGTCAGGATTCAGTCTGGGTTCTTTGTACAGGTGTAAATAAAGTAAACATCACTGTTTTCTACATCATTGAGCTCTAATGAAGTTACACTGTTTATTACTTTAGTACAAGCATCAGAAAATAGTAAATATATAATAATGATGAATGATAAAGAATAAATTAAGTAAAAGAATTAATAATTTTGTTGCATCAAAAGACTAAAATTGAGACATTTTCTAATTTAAGTTAAATTTGTTTTTTTTTTTAATACTATGAGTGTGTATGTCAGGGGGATCACACTCCTCAGCCTCCCTGGAAAGGTCTATTCAGGGCTCTTGGAGAGGAGGGTCCATCGGATGGTAGAACCTCGACTTGTGGAGGAGCAATGTGGTTTTCATCCCAGTCCTGGAACAGTGGACCAGCTCTACACCCTCTTCAGGGTCTTCAAGGGGTCATGTGTTTTGTGGACTTGGAGAATGTGTTTGACCGTGTCCCCCTGAGGACTCCTGTAGGGGAAGCTCCAAAAGTATGGAGTACCAAAGCATCTTGTACGAACTATCCAGTCCCTGTTCTAGATCTTGGTCCTCATTGCCGGTAGCAAGTCAGATTCATACCAGTGATGGTTGGAGTCCGCCAAGGCTTCCCTTTATCACTGATTCTCTCCAGAACATTTATGGACGGACGGACAGACGGATGGATGGATTTCTTGACATAGAAACCAGATGAATCCATCCAGAGTAATTCTACAGCCAGACAGTGTTTTTCTGAAGTGTTCATGTCCAAAGACAACAACATCACTCTGGTCTGAATCTAGAAGGAGAAAACTCTGAGTTATCCAGGCCTTTATGTATTTAAGACTTCTAAGTAGTTTGAGGAACTGGTTGGTTTCCTCAGGTGTCATGGTTACGTATTCAAGATTGAATTTATAGTCAGTTTCTGCAGTATGTGAGTACATACACAGGAATCTAAAAGGACGTTTCTCTCCATCCCACGGTGTAAAAACACAAAGAATCATTTAAAGAAAAGAAAAACTGTCCAAAATACACAAGCAGGTGATTGTGTGGCAACAGCAGCATCACACAGTGACCCAGCTGGTCAGGATGCTCTCAATGCTGCCTCGGTAAAAGCTGCACATGATGGGTGGGGGGGCTCTCCCTCTCTTCAGTCTGTGGAGGAAGTAGAGGCGCCGCTGGGCTTTCTCCACCAGTGATGTGCAGTTGGCTGTCCAGGACAGGTCCTCACAGATGTGGACCCCCAGGAACCTGGTGCTGCTCAGTCTCTCCACAGCAGCACCATTGATGGTCAGTGGGGGGGTTCGGTGTGGCCTCTTCTGAAGTCCAGAACAATCTCCTTTGTCTTGTCCACGTTTAAAAGGAGACTGTTATTGCTGCACCACATGGACAGATGGCTGACCTCCTTCCTGTAGTTTGTCTCATCCATGTTTGAGATGAGACCCACCACAGTCGTCTCATCTGCAAACTTCACTCTGTGGTTGGTGCTGAATGTTGGTGTGCAGTCATGGGTCAGCAGGGTGAAGAGCAGGGGACTGAGCACACATCCCTGCGGGGCTCCTGGGTCCAGTGTGATGCTGCTCGAGGTGTTATTACCAGCCCTTTAGTATCTTATAAACTTGACTGTACAGTAGTTTACAAAATAGTCTCAAATTTTCAAAACTCAATAGGTTATGTTTCTGGAGAATCTTTCTTGAAAATCTTAGTAAGATTATAGAAAAAGCTCTTTAAACAGTTATAAAACTTCCTGACACTAAATAATTGTTTTGATGTGTACCAGTCAGGTTTTTGACCCCACCACAGCACTGAGACTCGGTGGTGTAGTCCAGGGTATACGACATATATCCACTTTTTTCAGTCAGCATTGCGTGTACCCACTTCTAAACTCTAGTGATGTGAACCATTCAGTTACACCTGCGAACCTAATTGTCATTTTTCTCCCAGAGCTAGTTGGGCCATGACCCACCCTACTCTGCCTCCAGTTGGCCAGTACTCACTACTTCACTGATTTAATTGGTTAACTTTAGCTGAGGAATACCCTACGAACCGTTTAAAAGTTTACTTTAAAATTTCACCTTTGGAATACATGATGAACTGAGCAATTCAAACTAAAATGAACTTTCACAGTTATAAACATCCGTGTGAATGTACATCAACCAGTAGCTCAGCTAATGTTAGCGATGCTACACCGCTGAGGTTAGCTAGCAGCTATTTAAACATAAGCCCGACACCAATGTCCGCTATGTCCCCCACCCCGTAGGAAACTTGTAAGGAAGGAGACTCTTTGCTAACAGCTAAAGATGCAGGAACAACTTCTGGTGAAGACGTCAAAAACTTTTCTTTTTTTTTTTCTTTTTTGGTAGACCTTGTAAATGCTGTTAAAACCATGTCAGAGGTCAAAAGTCACAGATATACAGTAGCTACAGTTACATTGTGTGTAACTGACCGTTTAGGATGAAAAATAAATAAAATATAATGGATGACACCTTCACACGTTGAATAGGTTGTCATTGTTTCTCTCATTACAGTTACAGCCTGTAATTCAGTCATTTTGTTGTTTTTCTGTAGACATCAAATACTGACTGGCCAGACCTGGTGAGTGTCAAACACAAAGATTTTAAATCCAAGAACACCTGGTTTGGATCCAAAACAAAAATTTGGGGTGGTTTAGATAGATTGCTGGTTTGGGTGACTTCGGAAACAGTGGACACTGAGAAATGTATGTTTGTGTGGGTGTGTCCATCTGGACGTACTGGACGTGGGAGAAATGGACCACGCTCACACAGCTGTGGATACAGTCGTTATATTTGTAGTACAAATTGCTCCTGATCTGGTGAGAGACTAGTTGTCATTCCAGTAATTATTCCGTCGAAAATAAGGAATAGTTTACATCAGGGGTGTCCAAAGTCGGTCCTCGAGGGACGCTGTCCTGCAGATTTTCCAATGTTTCCTACTTCAACACACCTGACTTAAATTAAATAAATCCAACAGCCTATTAAGTTTTCCACAATGACTCATCAATTTGAGTCAGGTGGTTTTGAAGCAGCGACACATCAAAAACCTGCAGGATTATGGCCCTTGAGGACCGGAGCTGGACACCCCTGCTCTACATGCATTATTGTCTCTTTAATCTATGGATCGGTGTTGGTTTTGCAATTTTATAACCCCTCCTCCATGAGCAACAGAAATCATGTGACAAGAAGCAAATACTTTTGGGGTAATGGGTAATTAGAGAAGTCTTGCATCTCACTTTTTCTTAAAAGGTGTTTTTCTGTACTACTAAAGGGGGAAAGTTAAGTGTATGTCCACGGCTTGAGGGACCACCACACCACTGCTGAGACGGCTCTAGTTAACGTCTTTAATGACATATGTGAGCAAACTAAAATAACCTGTGGAGTTCCCCAAGGCTCCATCCTAGCGCCACTGTTGAACATCTACATGCTGCCACTCGCCCAAATTCATTCATTCATTCTTTGCAACGCTTCGTCTGTGACGGGTCGCAGGTAAGCTGGAGCCTATCCCAGCATTTTCAGCAGGTGAGAGACAGGTACACCCTGGACAGGACACCAGTCCATCGCAGGGCCAACACAAATAGGGACAAACAACCATTCACACTCACTCCTAGAGAGAATTTAGAGGCACCAATTAACCTAACATGCATGTCTTTGGATTGTGGGAGGAAGCTGGAGAACCCACGCATACATGGGAAGAACATGCAAACTCCACACAGTCTTATAATTTTTGGTCAAAAAAATGTAACATTTATTTCTCACATTTTATCTTATTTTACTTTAGATTTTTGTCTTTATTTAGTTTAAATTTCTTTTTAAAGTTTGTTTTTATGATTCTTCTGCTGTAATACACTTAATGTTTTGTGTAAAGAACTTCAAATTCTCTCTACATGAAATATTTTGAACAAATAAACTTACATTAATTAATTAGCCACAAACTAAATGAATTCTTTGGATTCAAGTCTTCATGCTTTTCAATATGTTTGTTTCACAATTTGGTTTCAGAGCTCAAAGTTTTAACAAAGAAAGACCCAAACTTTTTGTTACAAGAAATAGATGATTTCTCCAGAATATTTAGGAAGAGCTGCATCTGATCAATATAAAAATACTGCAGTTAAAATAAAGCAGATCCTTTTTTGTTAGTTTGTGGTTTATGTAATCATGACAATCATGGAGAGGGCTCTGAATTATATTTTTACATTTTATTGATGAACATGCCAACAATGTTCTCTTAAGATTTACGTTTCCAACAGTGAAACTGGGATCCAGATTGTAAAGTCCTGATCTAAACCAGAAAGACCTTCTAAGCTCCTGAGACCAGAGTGATGAAGATGAAGCAGCCAGACTGTTAACCAGGAGGAAGAGTAACTGAGAGAAGAGAAACTACAGATGAAAGAGGAGACGGAGAGATTCAGGGAGGAGCTGAGCTGTTACTGAACTATAGAAGAGACACAAACTTCCACATTCAACACAGTTCAACACACAAACCACAAACATCACCTTTATTCAACATGCTGATCTTCTGTTTTTCCATTTCTCTGCTTCTTCTTGTTCTAACAGGTATTAATGGACTAAAAAAGAAAATTAAGCTAAATGAAAATATTTAATGAAAGTAAATCATGTTAAACATTAACAAATATTTCTCTTCCTTTAGGTTTCAGTGATGAACAACTCACCACCATCAACACCACCATGTCCAGTTTAGAAGGAAGCTCTGTTACTCTGTCCTGCACGTACACCAAGGGAGCTTCTGATTATTTCTTCTGGTATCGACAATATCCAGGAAAACAACCAGAATTCCTGATTTCTCACTTGGAGTCTGGAGAAATTTTTAAGGATTCAGGATCTGGACATTCTGTTAGAGTTAGAAAAGAAGAAACTCTGATGGATCTGGAGATCTCCTCTGCTGCAGTGTCTGACTCTGCTGTGTACTACTGTGCTGTGAGGCCCACAGTGACAGGAAACAGCAAAACTCTGTGCAAAAACCTTTGGAGCAAAGACAACGCAATACTCCACCACGTCCACTAGAGGGCCTCACACACTGTTACACTTCTATGGTTTGTTGGGGTTCAGTCTGGGTTCCTTGTTCAGTTTAAAGTAAAACATACAGCAGAGTGTTTGCTGCATCTTTTAAGTCTCTGTGATGATGAAAATAAACTTTCTTTATTAGAATTAAGCAGAAGAAATAATAATCATGTACTTTTCTCTTTTAAGACAGAAACAGACATTATTAAATCTATAGTTTATGTACTTTCATGTAATAAATTCAGTAAGAGTTTAAAGAAGTGATATGATTTCATGGAGGTGCGTTAATCTGCAGTTGTTCAGGGATTCACTCTCAGTGCTTTGTTTAGCTTTTCTGTTGGTTTAGTGTGTGTTTGACCACGTTCTGCTGGGCAGACGACATCTACAGCCAACATGGCCTCTTAAAGGTGGGATTATGGACTGAGCAGCGTAACACAGGGCCTGACTTCACATATAGAAGGTGGTTTTTGACATCCTCTGTTAGAGCTCATGTGGAACTTTAAATGATCATTTTGTTTGAAACATTTTCCACATGTTGGACAAAAAAATTACTTCTCAGCTGTGTGAATTCTCATGTGGCGCACCAAAGCATCCTGGCGACCGAAACATTTTCCACATGTTTGACAAGAATACGGCCTCTTACCCGTGTGAATTCTCATGTGGTACTTCAAATAATGAGTTTGATTGAAACATTTTACACAAGTTGGACAAGAATACGGCTTCTCACCTGTGTGAACTCTCATGTGACGCACCAAATTCCCCTGGTAAAAGAAACATTTTCCACATGTTGGACAGAAAAATTGCTTCAAGCCTGAGTGAATTCTCATGTGGCGCACCAAATTACTCTGGTGACTGAAACATTTCCCACATGTTTGACAAGAGTACGGTCTCTCTCCTGTGTGAGTTCTTACTTGAACAGTTAACTTATTTTTAATTTTAAATTGTTTCCCACAGAACTTGCAGGAATGTTGTTTCTCATCTCTTTCATTACAATGACTTTCTAACAGAAAGGACTCTCCTACGTTCTCATTTGTCTCCGTTATACAGCTCTTTTCTGGCTGTGTATCTGCACACGTTGTTGGTCCTGAGTCTTCAACCATGCTTTCCTCTAAAGGTGAATGTTGGTCTGCAGGAGGGCTGTAAGAGGGAATATGGTCCCTGTTTGGTTCTGGTTCACTGTGACCATCTTCCTCATGAGCAGCCGGTATTGAAAACTGATCAGTTTCATCCTTCAGCCAAAGCTGCTCTTCCTCCTGACTGCTGAGGAGTTCCTCCTCTTCCTCTTTAATACGAGCAGACTCTGGTTGCTCCTGGTCCAGGTTTGAGTTCTGGTTGCACAGCTGCTGGTCATCTTGAAGAGCTTCATCCACCTTGTAGACATATTGATGTGGAACCTCTGGAGGGATAAATGGACAAATGAAAAACATGAAGAAAGATTTTAGTTTAGGTTAATTACTAGGGTTCCTAAAAAAGAAAAAATAGGACTTAATATTTATATTATTACTTATTTAACCATTACAAGCTTCACTGAGACTAAAAATCTCTTTTCAAAGAGTTTAACAGCACAGTTAAAATGTACAAACACACATTCAAACTGAGTTTATAAAACACATTTAAAGTAAATGAAAAACCAATTAAAATCCTCAAATGAAGCAGAACATCTACAAACACATGTAACTGCCTCCAAATCATCATGAAAGCCCTTTTTCCAATGTGGAAGAAATTTGACTTATTATGCTCTATATATAATATTATAATCAGACCTATAATTACTTCCTTTACTATATTCATTTACACTTTTTACATTGTACATTTTTACTCTTCATGCTTTTATTCTCTTTTAAGGTTTCTTCTCTTCATATACAAGCTCTGTTAAAAGTTCACTACGAGGGTAAGATGACCTTCATCTGGTCCTTCCTCAGACCCTTAGACTGGTTCTGGTGGAGACACTATGTGAGGTTGTTTGACGCCAGCTCTTGGAGTTGTGTGTCCACCCAAGGTCTTCAGGAAGGAGGATTCTTTCTACAAAAATGTACAACTATTGTTTTTCCTCTTGTCTCCCCAGAGTCTCTCTCCACTTCAAGCGGGTCGGGACGACCACTCTCATTACTTGCAAGTAATTCTTTATTAAAAACTTCTCCTGTAATAAACTTTTTAATACGTTTACTCGTTCCAGACTCTTGGTAATTTTTCTCAGTTTGGGGACTGTGGGTAGTGACCGAAAGAACAAGATCGCGAGTACAAGCGGCCGAAATGAGTTTCCTCCGCAGGGTGGCCGGACTCTCCCTTAGAGATAGGGTGAGAAGCTCGGTGATCCGGGAGGGGCTCAGAGTAGAGCCGCTGCTCCTCCACATCCAGAGGAGCCAGATGAGGTGGTTCGGGCATCTGGTTAGGATGCTTCCTGGACTCCTCCCTGGTGAGGTGTTCCAGGCACGTCCCACCGGAAAGAGGCCCCAAGGAAGACCCAGGACACGCTGGACGGACTACATCTCTCGGCTGGCCTGGGAACGCCTCAGGATTCCCCTGGATGAGCTGTTGAATGTGCCGGGGAGAGGGAAGTCTGGGTTTCCCTGCTGAGGCAGCTGCCCCCGCAACCCGATCCCGGATAAGGATGGATGGTGGAACGGATGGATGGGCTGGGTTTGACAAACCATTTTTTTAATTTTAATTATTAAAATAAAATAAATCCAACATCGATTCATAAAACTTTGAGATCAATTTTTCATACGTCCTCATTTCTGTTAACGTGACTTTTGCCTGACTTACCGAGACTCAGCGAGATCTTAGCATATATACACACAACTGGTTTCCTCCGTCGCCTCCATCCAATCAGCTTCTCTGATCGATCTGCAGGCACGGAGCATGAGAGAGAACCTGGTATTTGCAGGAATTCCAGAGCAGACGGAGGAGGACCCCGAGACCACGGTGAAAAACTTCATCAAAACCCACCTGAAGCTCCCGGAACCAACTTCGGAGTAAATGAACCATATCCCAGAGAGATTCTGGACCGACGGAAAGTTCTGTTTCCCATCAGGAGGAAATCCATCACTGAAGGCGCTCGCGCTGTCATCGCGGTGGATAAATGATTTATTAATGGACAGCTGTACCGCGACCCGGACATCACTCCGTGGTTCTACTGACTTGGTATGTGCTTTAATTTTCCTGTTTTCTCACTAGATCATGTTATATCGTTAAAACTGCCATAAAAGATCATTTAGTTAACAGTAAATCCACTGCCCGTCTCCACTACACTGCTCTCAGCACAGATGCGTTTTTTAAATTACTTTTTTCATTTGGCACTGTCGCTCTTTTCACTCTTTACACTTCTTCTCTCAGACCCTTTAACGGTTAACGGTAACACTTGTCATTATATTATATACACATCAGCACTTTTCATGATTCACAGGAACACACACAGAACAGCACAAGCGCACATACATCCCTGTCACAACCAGCTGGCAGACACACATGCACGCAGAGAAGCAGTGGGATGCACGCACACACGCTTCAGTAATATGCATATTGCCTCATCTCTGTGGTTCGTTCATGAACGAACTCACATTTGTCATTTGGAATGTGCGTGGAGCTGGCACAAGGGAAAAGAGGTTAAACATTTTTAATCGTTTGCAAGAAATGAAAGCAGATATAATATTACTCCAAGAGACTCATTTATCAAATTCAACAATAGATCGTCTCTCAACAACCCAGTTTCCACACGTGTATTCAGCTTGTTATAATTCTAGGCAGAGAGGAGTAGCAACTCTTATTAATAGAAGGTTAAATTTTGACATAGATAATACAATCATAGATCCAGAAGGCAGATTTATAATAGTTACATTATCTATTAAAAATGTTAAGATATGTATCGCAAATATATCTGGTCCAAATGTAGATGATCCCTCCTTCTTTCACTCCCTCTTCACCTCTATGGTCACTCAGATAACACATTAATTATAGGAGGTGATTTTAACATTATACTGGACAAACAAAGTACCACAGGAGCTCATCGAGTCTGGAAATCCTCAGAAACTAAAACAGTACATGAAGGATTTTGGTCTCTGTGATGCTTGGCGCTCTCACCATCCCACACTAAGAGAATACACCTTCTTCTCTTCAGTTCACCATTCCTATTCTAGATTAGATTATTTCTTAACTAGCAGCTCGCTGATGAATGACATGTCAGAAATCAGAATCCATCCTATTAGCATTAGTGATCACGCACCAGTATCATTCACTCTGAGAAGTAAGAGCAATAAACCAGCAACTAGAAACTGGAGATTTAATATGTCATTACTTAAAGATCCCGAGTTTATCAGCTACTTTAAAAGAGAATGGTCCTTATATCTAGAAAACAACAACTTGCAAGAAACTTCAGTGTGTGTTCTTTGGGAAGCAGGAAAAGCAGTAATGAGAGGGAAAATAATTTCCTTCTCTTCTCATAAGAAAAAGAAGGAAACTTTGAGAATTTCAGGGTTAGAACTCAGAATTAAATCCTTAGAGGAGCTTACCAAGTCTCCCAAGAAGAACACATACTAAATGCTATAAGCAAAGCTAAACTTGAACTTAATGAAATAATAGATAAAAAGATGCAATTCTTGGTGACTTTGTTTGGAGAACTTTCAGCATGGCAACAAATCTGGAAGGTTCCTGGCTAATTAGTTAAAAACAAACAAGGAGAAATCAACCATCTCCTCTGTCAGAGATCCAGAAGGAAACATCAGCCATGACCCTGACAAGATAAATAACACTTTCAAAGAATTCTATAAAACATTATATATATCACAACTAACTACAACAGATGACAATATTGATAAATTTCTTAGTAACATCAATCTTCCACAACTAAAACATGAAAATAAAATGGTCTTGGATTCCCCCCTTTCAGTCGGCGAACTCCATGAAGCTCTCCAGCAACAATAAAGCTCCAGGTCCAGATGGTTACCTAGCAGAATTCTACAAAGAATTCTGGACAATGTTGGCATCCACTTTCTACAATATGATATTAGAAATAAAGGAAAAACAAAATACTTTCAAATATGAACCTAGCCAATATTACTCTACTATTAAAACCAGGTAAAGACCCGACACTTCCATCCAGTTAACGTCCAATTTCATTAATAAATGTAGATCTCAAAATAATTAGCAAAGCTTTGGCCAGAAGAATAGAAAAAATAACCCCTCTAATAATACATCCTGACCAAACAGGCTTTATTAAAGGTAGACATTCCTCTACTAACATGCGTAAATTAATTAACATCATAGATTATTCTACTCTACATAATCTGGAATCCACAGTCATTTCTTTAGACGCAGAAAAAGCATTTGACCGAGTAAACTGGAAATTTTTATTTGCAACGTTAAACAAATTTGGGTTTGGGTCATCTTTCATAGATTGGATAAAGATATTATATAACAACCCAAATGCATGTGTGAAGACCAATGATCAAACCTCTCCAAGCTTCTGTTTGCAGAGAGGCACCAGACAGGGCTGCCCACTCTCTCCATCACTCTTTGCTATTTTTACTGAACCCCTAGCTGCTGCCATAAGACAAAATAAAGAGATTAAAGGAATCCATGCCAAAAATATAGAACATAAGATAAGTCTTTATGCTGATGACGTATTACTTTTCCTCCAGAACCCACTGACATCTCTCCCCCAGACAATCACACTTATTAACACATTCTCATCAATATCTGATTACTCTATTAACTGGTCTAAGACTATTATTATGCCCATCAACTGTGACCTACAAAACACACCCAATACTACAATACAGTCTGGAAACATTAGATATCTAGGCATAAACGTTCCCCCAGGTTATCAGAACTAACAAAGCTAAATTATGTCCAGCTACTTAAAACAATAGAGGATGATCTCTCACGGTGGAGGCGCTTACCCATATCACTCATGGGGAGGGTTGCTACAGTTAAAATGATGGTTCTATCTAAAGTAAACTATCGGTTTTTAATGATACCCATTAATCCATCCTCCAACTAGGTTAAGTCACTGGACTCACATATATCAAAATTTTTATGGAAAAACAAGCCATCACGTATCAGTCTAAAAACTTTACAACAGACTAAAGATAGAGGCGGATTGGAGCTACCCAACTTTAATCATGTTTTCTTAGCTAACAAGATGCAGTTTATCTCCAAATGGCTTAAACCTAACAGTCTGGATGAACCATGGTTAGATGTAGAGCAAGCATTATGTGAGGATCTGGGTATATGCAACTGATACAATTCAAAATTCTGCATAGAACTCATTATACAGGACAAAGGATGTTCAGGATGGGTCTGTCACAATCAAACATCTGCCCACACTGCAATGAAAACACACCTGACAACTATCTCCATGCCTTGCGGTCCTGCACACCTGTCCGCAGGTTCTGGCTTCAGGTATGTGTGGACATGTCAACATGGTTTAAATGTAATATTCCTACAATCCCCGCACTATGTCTACTAGGTGACTTGGGTGACATTAATATGGCAACTAACTCTGCACACATGATACACACAGCATTATGCATCGCAAAGAAAACTATCCTAGTGAACTGGAAAACCAAAAATAATCTGTGTTTTCAGCAGTTTAGGAATCTCTTAGTTGACCACATCAGTAGTGAGACAATGTCTGCCTCCTCAAAGAACCATTTAGCTGAATCTCATTCCCTCTGGTCACCTGTGCTTAGCTCCATCACTTAGTGTAGGTAGGTGGAGGACTGTGACCTCGTTGCTTTGGGGGTTGGAAAATGGCCGGGAGTGACTGGTGGTTGCGGGTTCTTAGTGGTTGCCCATGGTGTGGGACCGGGCTGCTCTGTGATGGGGGTGGCTCTGGGTCCGGCCCTGTCATAGGCTGTGGGGGCCAGCGGTTGGAGTCGCCTTGTGGCGGGAAGTGAGGCCACTGGTGGGGCCTGGGTCGGTGGGCGTCGGTCCTGGGCAGGGCGGCCGGGCTATTCCGGGGCAGGCTGGGCGGGGGTTCTGGGCTCTGGTGCCTGGGGGTGGTCCTCCTCCCTCCGAGGTGGTGGGGTCCGCATGTGCCGGGTGTCTAGGCCTGCCTGGATGTGCTGCCATGGTGGGGGTTGGTGCATGCCCTGGTGTCTGGTTGCCGCCCTGGGACCCAGGGTATGGCCTGGGAGCAGGAGGGGTGTAGGGGTTTGAAAGAGGGCTGAGTGGGATTTGGGGGATTATGGGGGGAGGTGCTGGGGTGTGAGGCAGGGATGCTTGTATGTTGTGTGTGTCTATGCTTTGGAAGTTTGTGTGGGTGTGTGCGTATGCATGTGCTAGGATGAGTGGGAGTGTGTAAGATCATAGGTGAGTAGGTGGGGTGGGGAGGGATGACATGACCCTGTGGGGGGGCCTGGGGGTGGTGCGCCGTGGATCTGGGCTCTCCCGCTATTCTGCTTCCGCTCCTCTCCCTCCCCCTTGGGTGTCTAGTGGGTGGGTGTCTTCTGGGGTCGGTGGAGGCTCGTTGGCTGCAGTCTCTGCGTGGCCTGGTCGTCTGGAGCGGCTGCCTCTGGCCTGTCTTGTCCTGGGGGGCCTCCTGGGGAATGGGGGTGCCTAGTGCTGCTAGCAGCTCACCATCCGGAGGGAGGTTCTCTTCCCTTCGGACTTACATCACTGGACCCCTCTTCTTCCCCGCTCTCTCTATCTCTCTTACATATACACATAGACACACACACATAGGGATGTGGGAGGCATGCACGTCATGCGGGGTGTAGCCGGGGGGACCACCCAAGTGGCTTCCTTAGTTGCACCCTGTGGCGACTCGCCTCTTGGTTTAAATTACACTTAGACATCAAAACACCAACATAACACACAAACAACTTCTGGGGGGCATGTCATGTGGTGTGTAGAGGGCGTGACTACTAACATGACCTTGCTCCCAGCACAATATGGTCACTGCCCCCCAGTTTTACTTGCAAAAAACACACTCACCACAAACAGTCATGAGCGGGGAGGTGGAAGAGGAGGACAATGGGGACACCTCACACCCCTCTTCCCTTGGGACGCCGCTGGGGGTGTATAGGGGAGTTGGTTGCCCTGGGGGCCGGGAACCGGGGTGGCTGCGCTGATGAGGGGCTGCTGATCTTGGGGGATGCCTGTTCGGCCGCGTCTGGGTGGGAGGTGATGGGGGGTGGCTGGGGATGGCGGTGGGGGCCGGATCTGGGGCTCGCCATTCTCTGGTCTGCCAGGGATGTCTTCCACAGGGCATGGTGGGAGGGAGGGGGGACTGGGGAGTGAGGGTGGGAGGGTTGCATGCTGTGTGAGTGTTTATATTGTGTGGGTGGGGGTGAGGAGGCATGTATGTGTTAGGATGAGCGGGAGTGTACAAGGATATAGGTGTGTGCATGTGTTTCTGTATGTGTTTGGGGCGGGGTTAAGTGCACTTGTGGGGGGACCAGGGCGGGCCTTGGGGGGTGGGGGGATGCCGTGGGTCTGTGCTCTGCCGCTGTCCTCCTCCCCATCCTCTCACTCCCCGTTAGGCATGTGGGGGGTGGGGTCCCTGCTGTTCTCTGGTCAGTCTGGGGAGTCCCCCACGAGGCATGGTGGGTGGGTTATGGCTGATGGTGACTGTGTGATGGTGCTTGTGGGTACGGCACAGGGGAGGGTGTGAGTGTGGGCTCATATGGGGTGGGGGGAGGGGGTCGATGGCACCCTGGTTCCCGGGGTGTGCTGGCCTACGCCGGGTGGTTGTCTGGGGGGCCTGGTCCTCCTAGGCATGGTGTGAGCCCTCTGCCTTTGGGGGGTGGGGCGGCCGCCTCTGGGTCCCTGGGGCCCTGGGCCCTTCGCTTGGGCTGCCCTGGGTGGCCGGTCCCGGGCCGGGCCGGTGGCTGCTGATCTTGGCCCGCTGGGGCCTGTGACCCAGGACCATCGGGGGATCTTGCTGGGGCTCTCCTCTGCTGCCCTTCGGGTGGGGCGGGAGTCGACATGGTGGGGTAGCTTGGGTTAGTGCTCCGGGACTGCTGCTGAGGGCCCGGGTCTCTACGCTGCCCTGGTCTGCCTCTGACCTCCGTACAGGTCTGGTCGCATTTGCACGATCTCACTCACCACTCTTCATCACTGATCACTCCTCTTCCTCATCCTCTGCATGCTGACAGTCACTGAGTTGTCCAGTGGGTTTTTATACTAAGAGATAATTCTTTTTTTTTTTTTTCCTGCGAGTTAGTATCTGGTCACTGATATGCTCTTTTCATGACATGTCTTTTTGATTTGGTTATTATTTAAACTCTAAATGACTAGCAGCTCAGTTTTTTGTAAAAGTTGTAGGAAATGTTCTGGTGTGTTCATGTACAGGTGTAACAGTTTGTTGTCTGGTGATGGTGGATTGAAGGTCGTTTCCTTCTGTCTGTGATGTTTTTGTCTCCTTTCTTCTTTCCCTTTTGCATATTTTTCCTATTCTCCATCTTTTTCTGTTCCCTCCGGTCAGGTCCAGTAAGATTACATAGATTCCGTGATTCAAAGTAAATAAATAAATCATATTATCAAGAGGAGCCTTACCCATAGGCCTCCCCTTGGCAGAGCAAATTTGTTCAGCACGATACAGCAACCAGATTATCACTTTGCTGCTATGATGCTGGACAGGAAAAGTTAAAAAAAAAACAAAATAAATTACTATAGATGACAAATAATGCAAGAAATACATTTACTATAAATTTTTGAGAAGTTAATGTAAAAGATGCTAAATTAAGAGCCAATCGGGAGCCAAAGGAGCCGGCTCTTTGAAAAGAGCCGAACATCCCACCACTAGTACATACAGTTGTAATGGATGCTACCGTGGAGAGGGATGTTGTTAGGAAGGTAAAAAAATAAAAAATAAAAATCTTTTCATTCATTCTCTGTACCGCTTAGTCCATTAAGGGTCGCAGGTAAGCTGCAGCCTATCCCAGCATGAACAGGTGAGAGGCAGGGCCAACACATGGGGGACAAACAACCATTCACACTCACACACACTCCTATAGAGAATTTAGAGTCATTAATTAACATGCATGTGTTTGGACGGAGTACCTGGAAAGAACCCACAAACTCCACACAGAAAGGCCACCGCCCTCAAGGTTCCAACCTCCGTGCAGCCAAGACGTTCTTTGTTTTTTAAGTTTAATATTATTAAATGTAATTCTTTTTTTTAATTACGAGTCTGGAACATGTCACAACACTTTTAACTTTTTTAAATGTTTATGTCGACACTCTTCGTTAATAAACATTAATATCTGACAGGAAGCCAGCGCGGGATCCTCCAGCAGCAGTTACGTACGTTTCATTTTCAGCCTGGTCATGAAACGGAGGCGATCATCTCCTGCTCTGAATGCTGCTCTACTGCGTGAGGAACAAGCCTCTTCTGAGTGCTTCTGGACGGGGGAGGGGTTGGCGCAGCCCCCCTCCTCACTGAAGAGTAAACTATACGCTCTTTCACGTCAGTCTACAAAAATCCAGAAAAAGTCGCTGGATTTGTCGCTAGTCGTTTTTTAAAAAATGGCTAGAGGTGAATGAAAACTCGCTAAATACAGTGATGAAGTCGCTACGTTGGCAATAGAGCTGCAACTAATAACTATTCTGATGGTCGATTAGTCACCGACTATTAAAACGACTAGTCGACCAATCGGATTATGAATCTCATGATTATTATAAATGGATCTTATTTCACTTTCAGCTTTGAAATCTTGCATGAGGTTGTTATGTAAGTCCGACGTTCCTCCTCTTTAAATGTTCGAGTGTTGCAGACGTACTTCCGTCGTACACAAGGTCCGCTTTACAAACCTCACATGTATTTAATTTATTTTATAAGTTTAACGTGAAGTTGTAACAGACTTTTGACGTCCTCTGCCACCGTTTTGCTCCCTAGTTCGCCGCCATATTTTTCCTCTGGCGGACTTTATTGCGCATGTGCAACTCTCAGCAGAGATAAAAAAAGAAGACGATGTCTCACTCTGTAGTTTTTTTTTTTTTTGCAGACAATAGATGACGGCTAAATTCGTTGACGAGTATTTTTATTGTCGACAACATCGACTAATCGTTGCAGCCCTAGTTGGCAGCACTGAGTACAACCAGCTGCCGGCTGTTAAAGGGGTGTGTTACTGCGCCCTTGTTATTTAGGCAGCTTAATGAAGCTTTGGCCTTGCGTTGGCCTCCTGGTGGTTGGCAGACTACAGGGTGAGAATGTACGTGATCAGAGATGCAGCAGAGACGCACTTTGAATGTAAATATCAGGTGAATTTAATTGTGGCCAAAATCGGATTAATTGTGCAGCCCTACTAGTCAGGATACCTCCAGGACGCCTCCCTGATGAGGTGTTCGGGCATGTCCCATCTGGAGGAGGCCGCGGGGAAGACCCAGGACATGCTGGACGGACGACATCTCTCGGCTGGCCTGGGAACGCCTCGGGATTCCCCTGGATGAGCTGTTGAAATTTTACAGTTTCATCCTTCAGCCAAAGCTGCTCTTCCTCCTGACTGCTGAGGAGTTCCTCCTCTTCCTCTTTAATACGAGCAGACTCTGGTTGCTCCTGGTCCAGGTTTGAGTTCTGGTTGCACAGCTGCGGGTCATCTTGAAGAGCTTCATCCACCTTGTAGACATATTGATGTGGAACCTCTGGAGGGATAAAGGGACAAATGAAAAACATGAAGAAAGATTTTAGTTTAGGTTAATTACTAGGGTTCCTAAAAAATAAACTTTTTTATACTTTTACTCGTTCCAGACTCTTGGTAGTTTTTCTCAGTTTGGGGACTGTGGGTAGAGACCGAAAGAACAAGATCCCGAGTACAAGCGGCCGAAATGAGTTTCCTCCGCAGGGTGGCCGGACTCTCCCTTAGAGATAGGGTGAGAAGCTCGGTGGTCCGGGAGGGGATCAGAGTACAGCCGCTGCTCCTCCACATCCAGAGGAGCCAGATGAGGTGGCTCGGGCATCTGGTTAGGATGCTTCCTGGACGCCTCCCTGGTGAGGTGTTCCAGGCACGTCCCACCGGAAAGAGGCCCCGAGGAAGACCCAGGACACGCTGGACGGACTACATCTCTCGGCTGACCTGGGAACGCCTCAGGATTCCCCTGGATGAGCTGATGAATGTGCCGGGGAGAGGGAAGTCTGGGTTTCCCTGCTGAGGCAGCTGCCCCCGCAACCCGACCCCGGATAAGGATGGACGGAGGAACGGATGGATGGGCTGGGTTTGACAAACCAATTTTTTATTTTAATTATTAAAATAAAATAAGATTATTACAGTAATCTGATTACTGCCAGATAACTGATTTTGATTGTCAAGTAGATGCACTCAGTGTTTTATATATTAAAAAGTTAACTGAGATCATCTTTAATATTGAAGAAAAACAGGTGATGTTACATAATCAGGTATAAATGAATCGATATCAAATCAGATTTAATTGAAATTGAATTGAAATAGGTTGTTGTGAATGGAATTGATTCAGGAAATTAGTGACGACATCCAGCCCTGATATATACGTGTGAGCAGGACGGCAGGACCTGGGCCGGCATTGAAAGCCTCGATCGGTTCTGCTGTCCGACCTGTTGTGTGCATGCGTGGTGTCGGAACAGCTCTAGTATGTTGATGCTAGCAAGCCACGTTCCGTCCCACAACTTTGGCTCGCTGACCCGGCATTTAAAGACCGGCTTTAGCCGGTCATGGGGAACGATCGGGAAGCTTTTTGTAAAGTGTGCAGGAAAACCAATAATGTGACCTGGAACGGTGTCACAGCGATCATATCACATGGTTTTTGGTGCAACTGCAAACAACCACCTGGTTTGTTGCTGTACTGTTCCATCTCCCATCAGCCCAAACATAAAAGCTACTGGTTATTCCAGCCTTGGACATACAGGGTCTATATGGGATTTCCTGCTACCACAGAGAAAATACCACTTCATTTTATGTGCTGTGTTAAAGTGACAGGTGGATATTTCAGTACTGCTGCTGCTCAGCTAAACTAGTCTGTACACGTAGGCTACCGTCCACATCTGTCCACATCTGTCCTGGTCCAGCTCAGAAACAGCTGTAAACTGGGCCAATGAGGAACATTTTCTTAGTCCAGGTTAAAGCTGATGAGGAGACTTTGTGACTTCATCAGTGTGTTTATCTGGCTGGAAATCTGCTTGTTGGCTTATTTTACTGCATGAAATCTTTGGTGGGTCCTGCTGGACCAAACAGACCTCCACAGGTGGGCTGCTGCATGGAAAAGTTTAATATGTTTAATATGCCTTAAATTGTAATGTTTTATTTTAGGATTAAAACACTGCTCTTTTAAAATAATGTAAAACATAAAAGAACCAGTCTTTTGAACGACTCTTTGAAGTGACGACTCCCGAATGAACGACTCGTTTCAAAGAGCCATAAGTCCCATCACTACAAAACACACTCATTTTAAATGGGAACATCATCTTCCCCAAATAAAGATGAAAATTAAGCTTTTTTTCCTGAAAGGACCAAATTATCAGTCAGTTTTAGGTATTTACCCAGTAAGAACATGTGAAGTTCACTTACTTACCCGGTAACTGCAGCTAGTTCAAATGGGTAAATACGAGGAAACTACTGTTCAACAGCTTCATAATTACTCTGGATTTACCCATGAAGTTCTTAGTAGCAGCAACACATGACGGTAACTACAGAAACATGTCAGTAAAAACGTAGAAAGAAAGAAGTGTTGAAGTACAGTGAAAAGCTTCTATTATTTCCTGCTAACTACGTCCCTGCAAATATCTGCATTGGGGTGGTAGAGATGTGAAACGTCTGCAACCAGCCCACAGTGGCATCTCAGCGTCTCTCTTAGTGTTTCTGCCTGAAACTGCAGCTGCAGCATCATTTTCCTCTCAGTCTAAAACTAAATGCTGCCACGTGGACTACAGATGGGAATTAGTGAGAAGGCTGGAATCTGCTACAGAGCATCTTTACCTTGTGGATCAGGTTTTCTACATGGTCCCTGACAAATAAAGCAAATAAATCTAAACTAAATGTACCGTAGAGCTCTGATCAGGATCCTCCATGAGTCCATGTGTTAGTTCATTCAGACCATCCCAGTGTTTCATACCTGTTCTGATTAACTTTATCTGTGGATTCCAGGTGATATCCAGCAGTCTGCGCTGACGATCGATCTCTTCTTCGTACTGGACGATGGTTTTTTCAAACTCTGTGAATATTTCTTCAGCAGCAGCAGTTAGTCGCTCGCTGATAAACTCTCTCAGATGCTGAACTGAAGACATTGTTGCTGAAACACTGAAATATTCAGCTGAGAGACGACAACACAACCGTCTTCCTGCTCCGTCCTCACACGAGGAAAGCTAACGATGCTGCTAGCGGCTTGTTTACTTCCGGTTGGTGTCACACTGGGAAGTTCCGGCAGCAGAAGAGGAAGTCAACCTTTTATTCCGCTTTGTATTGGAAACATTACTTACTTCAATGTACTTACTTAAATATAATTTAACCGTAGTACTTACCTAAATATAATTTAATTAAATACACCAATGACATCAGAAACTAATGTTTAACCCTTTATAGGGATTTAATCTTTGTCCAATTACAAGACGTTTGAGAGCTAATCTGAATGTATAAATAAAACCTAAAAGCACTCAGAGACCACAGACCTCCACCAAGCCATTGTAATGTGTTCCCAGTGATTTTAGACATTAACTTTGAGCCAGAATCTCTTGGTAAAATTATCCCTACCTCCCCATAGTAAGGAATCCTTTAAAGAAAATCCTGCATCCTGATCCAGATCACCCCTAAAATCCAATCCCTTGTTTCTTTTCAATTTTTGACATTTCCAGAAAATTTAATCATATCTGTCCATTTTTTTAGTTATGTTCCTAACAGACAAAGCAACGCTGCTGAAAACATGACCTCTACTTTGGTGGAGGTAATAATTTAAAGTGATTATGGTTTTCTCTCAGCTTTTTTCAGACACCTGCAGGATGACACACTTTCTCCTCTCCAGGCTGTAGAGCTCTGTGGTAATCAGTCTTTATGTCAGACTGGTTTGAGCTGACAGAAATGCTGCACTAACTCAGATAAAACTAGAACTGTGCTGAGCAGAAAAGCAGCTCAGGTTCATGAGTCTCCTCCTACTGTTTGACTGCAGCTGTGAACATCAGACCAAACACAAAACCTCTCACAGATAATTCATCCTGAACTCCAGGTCCACCATTTCTCCTCTGGAAACATGGAAACACTGGCTGTGATTTTCTTCTTTTCAGCTCTCGTAGGTACGTATGTTTGTAAGAAGAAAACCTGGAAAACAACCAGGTTAAAAAACTACAGATAGAGTTTGGATTCTCATTGAAGTGAAATCTGACTTTAGATCAGAGCTGGAAATAAAACATGTGGTCTGATCAGCAGGTAACAGCCTGGAAGATGATATAACTCCCAGCAGAGCTGAAGTGTTTTCATCAGAGGGTCAAAGAGAAACTCTGTCCTGTAACTACTCAGTTGCAGCTCAGAACCTGCAGTGGTATCGACAGGATCCTGGATCAGGTCCTCAGTTCCTTCTCCTCATCACTGATTCAACAAGTCAAACTGTGGTGGAAGTAGAACCTCCATACCCTGGACTGACTGTAGAACTGAAGAGGGACAGAAAACAAGTAGATCTGGAGATCTCCTCTGCTGCAGTGTCTGACTCTGCTGTGTACTACTGTGCTCTGCAGCCCACAGTGACAGGAAACAGCAAAACTCTGTACAAAAACCTTTGGAGCAAAGACAACGCAATACTCCACAACGTCCACTAGAGGGCCTCACACACTTTTAAAGCTCTGATTGTTGACACAGAAGAGAATAAAGAACACATTAGTGTCTTTGCTTCATTGTTTAAGTCATTGTGATTAAATTATTTATCAGTTAACCAGCAAACAAAGCAATGAGCCACAAACGCCTCTTATACAGCTGTTGTTCCTGCGATGCCTAAATGTGTGGCAGCTGTAGAGGAGGTTACCGCCACGACAGGCACCGACGACACTGCAACTACAGCTGCAGCTGGCCGCCTCGACAATAGCGGCACGGAACACAGCCCACTCAGACTCATTGTCTGCTTCACCCGGGACATGGTTGAAGCTCTGCTGGAGATGGGAGTTGAAACTCTTTCTGACAGGGGACTCTGCCAGAGGTTCCCAGCAGAACCTCACAGCATGCTTGGCTCTGCCAGGCATGACCAGCATCCTCCCCCACCATCTGAGACAACTCACCACCAGGTGGTGATCAGATGATAGCTCCACCCCTCTCTTCACCCGAGTGGCCAAGACATGCAGCCACAAATCCAACGATACGTCTACAAAGTTGATCATCGAACTGCGGCCTAGAGTGTCCTGCTGCCAAGTGCACATGTGGACACTCTAATGCCTGAACAAGGTGTGGACAATATATGACGAGGACAGAAGTCCAACAACAAAACACCACTCGGATTCAGATCAGGGGGACCATTCCTCCCAATCACACCCCTCCAGGTCTCCCTGTCATTGCCCAAGGGCATCTGGTCCAGTCAGTGCTGGTGGTTGTGGTTGTCTTTAGATGCCATCGGCCTCACTGTGGCAGGGAAGAAACTTTTATAAAAGCGAGTTTAGTGAGTGATGATGCTGTCCACTCTATTGCATCTCAGACTGGATGTGGACTGTTTTTGCCTCAGGAGTGTGCGTGCTTGATGGTGTGTGTCTTTTATGATGTTGTGTGTCTTCTTGCGGCATTGTGTGTTGTCACGTCCATGGAAGGAAGTTTTTCTTCATCTGTTTTCTTGCTTACTGATCATGTTGTGAAGGACGTCCAGCGCAGCTTCCTCCTTAGCGGAGGGACGTACACAACAACGTTTAAACCTTCAACCATTCAGAGCTTTATGAAGGAAAAACAGCTTTTCTAATGAACACGTTGACAGTCAGGAAGTCAGTGCAGAGACCTCAGGACTGGACCCATATGATCCATTTTCCCGTCTGAGAGGGGAACTCTAAACTCTCTGGAAAGACTTTGTTGGCAAATAGATCCAGCAGGTTGAGTCTCAGATGCTGGATCCTGTTTCCAGGTTGATCTGACTGACTGGATCCAGTGAAGCGGATGACTGGTGTTTTCCAGAGTGGTGCTGAGTGACGTTAATAACTGCACATGCACTGATTTAGATCCGTTCTCTTCTGCTTTTACAGACTGACCATTCGCTGTCTGCTTGATGGCTGCTGATCTTCAGACCAACACAGGATCTTAAAGGAATCTTTTCTCCTCCACGTCTCCTCTTGCAGCTCAGGCTGGACACATGAACCAGCATCTGCTTCCTTCTCTAGCTGACCAGCTTCTCACCAGTTACTTCATTCGCTTCTTATCACTCCATTAGATGGACATTCTGACATGAAGAACACTTCCATTCATTTCAGAGGGAAATTAGAAAAGTGTAATCAGAGTATTTGTGCAGGTGATAGAAACTCACCTCCATGTGCTTTACACAGCAGGAGGATGTTATGCAGCAGTGGATTCACCACGTTGTAGCTTGTTAGACCAATGTTTGCATTTTAATTCATTCCTTAAACTCGGCCTCATTGATCTACCTGGAAATTGTGGGAAGTGTAAATTTTTACATCTGGATTATTAAACTAAAATGAAATGAGCAGCAGATCTTTTACAGGACGGCTGTTTCACACCTTAATGGTTTGTACCTTTTAAAAGCTGATTCCTTCTCATTTTAACACAATAAAGCTTCTCACCTGTGTCAGGTTTTATGTGAAGATTATAAACCTCCTGATGATGATGATGATGATGATGATGATGATGACGATGATGGTGATGAAGACAGAGAGAGGAGGAGCTCCACCAGTGAATGTGAAAGGCTTCATGGTGGAAGTGAAGAGCTGCTGTGTTCTCTCTGTTCTTCATTCAGTACAAGTGAAAATCATGTTGCTGCTCTTCATCTGGATGATGATGGTCTCCTTTCAAACTGGTAAGTCATGAACAGATGGAGCTAAATGTAAGTGAAGAGGCATCAAAGAAACATTTCATGATGCTTGTCTTCTATTTTAATAGAAATAAACTAGTTTAAAGATGCAGAATTAAAATGCAAACATGATGGTGAAATCTATCTTTGTTTCCAGGATCCTCTGAGGATTTACTGACACCATTTAAAGAAGTATGGATGGGTTTGGAAGGAGACCACCTGACTCTCTCCTGCAACTATTCAGGCTCTCCATATAATCTCTACTGGTACCAACAGAAGTCCACTTCCCCTCCACAGCTGGTCATTGCAGGACTTTCAGATACTACAGAGAAAAGGTTTTCTTTAAAACATAACAGAGAGAAAAAGGAGTTTCATCTGCAGATCACCACCACTGAAGTGTCTGACTCTGCTGTGTACTACTGTGCTGTGAAGCCCACAGTGACAGGAAACAGCAAAACTCTGTACAAAAACCTTTGGAGCAAAGACAACGTAATACTCCACAATGTCCACTAGAGGGCCTCACACACTGTTAAAGCTCTGAAATGTTGACACAGAAGAGAGTAAAGAACACATTAGTGTCTTTGCTTCATTGTTTAAGTCAGTGTGATTAAATTATTTATCAGTTAACCAGCAAACAAAGCAATGAGCCACAAACGCCTCTTATACAGCTGTTGTTCCTGCGATGCCTAAATGTGTGGCAGCTGTAGAAGCAGGAAGGAATTTAGACTGAAGGAAATACTCAAACATTATGTTTATTCTTGTAACTGAACAAGTTAACATGCTGAAGCTTTTCAGTACAAACTTATGAACACATGAATATTCAGTGAAACATAATCTCCATACAGGAATATTCCAGCATACAGGGATTCCACAACATGAGAGTTAAACAGGAAAAAATAACACTACACTTGTGGAAACTTATTTTAGGAAAGTTGAAGTAACATAAATAGACCTTTATTGTCATTTTATATAGTACAATGAAATTGGAAGTAATAAACAACAGACGATGTCCTGGATGAGTTTTGTCCTAAATTATATCTCGCGCTTTCTTGAGGCACCGAGAGGTGTACAGTTCATCCAAGGAAGGCAGAGGGCAGCGATGGTTTTCTGGGCAGTGGTGAGGACCTTCTGGAGCCATTTTCTCTGTGCTGCTGTGCAGCTGCAAACCAAACACACAGACAGTACGTCAGCACAGACTCTACAGAGCAGTGGTAGAAAGACAAAAGCAGCTTTTGTGGCAGCTGGTTCTTCCTGAGAAGTCTCATGTAGTAAAGTCTCTGCTGGGCCTTCGTAACCACTGCAGAGGTGTTAGCGCTCCAGGTCAGGTCCTCCCGATCTGAACGCCCAGAAATGGGAAGGTGGAGACCCTCTCCACATCGTCCCCGCTGACGAGTGATGGCTGGATGTCTGTTTTCTTCCTCCTGAAGTCTATGACCAGCTCCGTTGTCTTGGTGGTGTTAAGGACCAGGCTATTGTCCCTACACCACCCGGTCAGCTGCTCCACCTCATCCCTGTAAGCAGACTCGTCCCCCTCCTCCGAGATGAGTCCCACCACTGTGGTGTCATCTGCAAACCTAATGATGGTTCATTTGTTTATTTATTCATTAGGATCCCCATTAGCTTCCACAAAGTGGTTGCTAGTCTTCTGGGGTCCTAGCAACACCAATAAAAAAGATTCCTAGATCAATACAATACAAAAATAATAAAACAGAAACCGCATAACAACACACATTAATCAACAGCTCAATCGCTGTATATATAAATCAACCAACCACCAATAAACCAATACAAAGATCAATATGACACTATAACATAAAACAGAAGCCAGCAGCATGACACTAATCGACAGATAAATCACAGTACATAAAAATTCAAGCAACAGTAACCAAATTAATTAAAAAATATTTGTTTTTAAGTAACTTTTAAAAAGATAATTTATTTTTGGTGTGTCTAACATTAAAAGGGAGTTTATTCCAAGCCAGTGAAGCCCTATAATGTACCGTCTTAATCATAGCATTACTTAGTGGTTTTGGAACCACCAAATGACCAGTGCTCAGTTGTTGGGTTTTATGACTGTGGCAAGACTCTAAAAATTTTATCTGCTCCTGAAAAGCACGTGGAGTACCTTTCCAAATCACATTGTGCATAAACTTCATAAGTAAATATTTTAATTTGATATTTACAGTTAACCTTGATAGTTTCTTATAAACTAAATTGGCCCAAAATCTTGCAGCTCTGTTCTGATCAATTTGAAGTTTGCTAAGATGCGTAGCAGCGGCAGCTGACCAGATAACATTCCCGATGCCCCCTGACTTGACGCCTGTACATTGGGGAGAGCATTCCTTCCAGGGGCTCCCTCGTTCTGTTTGGGGACTTCTATGCTCACGTGGGCAATGACAGTAAGACCTGGAGGGGCGTGATTGATCTGAATTCGGGTGGTGTTTTGTTATTGGACTTCTGTGCTTGTCCATTATGAACACCTTCAGGCATAAGTATCCACATGTGCACTTGGCACTAGGAAACTCTAGGCCACAGTTCGATGATCGACTTTGTAGTCATATCATTGGACTTGCAGCCGCATGTCTTGGACACTCGGGTGAAGAGACGGGCGGTGAGTTGGCTCAGATGGTGGGGGAGGATGCCGGCCAGGCCTGGTAGATCGAAACATGTTGTGAGGGTCTGCTGGGAATGTCCCCTGTCAGAAACAGTTTCTTCCCATCTCCAAAAGGGCTTCAACAATGTCTCGGGTGAGGCGGGGGACATTGATTCTGAGGTAGGCAGTGTTCCGAGCCTCTATTGTTGAGGCGGCCAGCCGGAGCTGTGGCCGTAAGGTCATCAGTGCCTGTCGTGGTGGTAATCCCTGAACTCGTTGGTGGACACCAGCAGTGAGGGATGCCGTCAAGCTGAAGAAAGAGTCCTGTTGGGCCTTTTTGTCATGTACGACTCCAGAGACAGCTAATGGGTATCAGCAGGCTAAGGAGAATGGGGTTTCGGTGGTTGCTAAGGCAAAATCTCAGGCATGAGAGGAGTTTGGAGAGGCCATGGAGAATGACTTCCAGCTTCGAGAAGATTCTGGTCCACCGTCCAGGAGCTCAGGAGGGGAAAACGGTGCTTCATCAACACTGTGTACAGTGGGGAGGGGGGGCTGCTGACCTCGACTTGGGACATTGTGAGGCGGCAGAGGGAATACTTCGAAGACCTCATCAATCCCACCAACACGTCTTCCAATGAGGAATCAGTCTGGGGACCCTGGTGCTGGCTCTCCCATCTCTGGGGCTGAGGTCTCTGAGGTGGTTAAAAAGCTCCTCATCTCAAGGCCCCGGGGGTGGATGAGGTTTGCCCAGAGTTCCTTAAGGCTCTGGATGCTGTAGTGCTGTCTTGGCTGAGACGCCTATGCAGCATCGGGTTCCCCTGGATTGGCAGACTGGGGGGGTGGTCCCCCTTTTTGAAGAGGAGGTGTGCTCCAACTACAGGGGGATCACACTCCTCAGCCTTCCTGATAAGGTCTATTCAGGGGTGCTGGAGAGGAAGGTATGTTGGATAGTCAAACCTTGGATTGAGGAGGAGCAGTGTGGTTTTCGTCCCGGTTGTGGAACAGTGGACCAGCTCTAGACCCTCTTCAGGGTCTTGGAGGGGGCATGGGAGTTTGCTTAACCAGTCTACATGTGGTTTGTGGACTTGGATAAGGCGTTCGACTGTGTCCTCCAGGGACTCCTGTGGGGGGTAATCCGGGAGTATGGAGTGACAGACCCCCTTGTATGAGCTGTCTGGTCCCTGTACGACAGGTGTCAGAGCTTGGTCCACATTGCCGGCAGTTTCGTTTGACAGGTCTGCAGAGGCAGTGTTAATAAGTTACACACATATTTATTGAATAAAATGAAACAGTTTCTCACCAGGTAATAAATTCATGCTCACTGATTCTTTAAGTTTCTGCTGTTTTTCAACATTAAAACCCAAAGGATCATGCCCAAGACCATGGCCTATGGTCCTGGGTCTTCTTACTTATCAGACCTACTTTTAGATTATGAACCTTCAAGGACCCTGAGATCCTCTGGTACCGGTTCTTGGTTGTTCCCAAAATCAGAACCAAGACTTATGGTGAGGCCTCGTTTCACTACTACGGGCCTCGACTACCAGAGGATCTCAGGGCTGCAGAGACTGTTGATGTTTTTAAAATCAGACTCAAGACCTTTCTTTTTATATAGCAGAATTTAATTTTGATTCAAATTTACTCTTATTTATATATTCGTCTATTTTTACCACCTATGTATATGACCATTTCAGTGTTTTACTGTTTAGTTTTATTGCATTATTTCTCACTCAAGTACAGTATTTTGTTTTATATATAAATATATATATATATATATATATATATATATTCTGAACTCCTTTATTTTATTTTTGTCACACTTATCAGTTCTTATTGTTTATAAGTTTATTTATTGTTGTTTTTATTGTTTAACTCCAGTGTTTCCTCCTGGGGATCCTTCACACTGGTGGCTCCGCCTGCTGTCTGCAGGGTTGTTGCCATGGTGACTGCCCTGGTCTGGGTGGCTGGAGGTTCTGCACTGCAGCCCTGTAGCTGTGGTGCAGACCCCGGCCTGCCCTTACCTGGGTGGTTCCAGGGGGTGTGCACAGGTTTTGTTTGTATGAATGTGAGTTTGTGTGTTTGACTGAGACTTTTTATTCTTTAATTCTTTGATGTGTGTAGGCTTTCAATGTTGGTTTTAATATGCATTTGTTTTTATTATGTATAGCACTTTGTGTATGAAATGTGCTCTATAAATAAAATTTAATTAAATGTGATTCATAGAAATAGACGCTGGTGATGACTATCTTTCTGTTTTACTTGGATGGAGGGTGGAACATTTACTGGGTTAAATAGTGTTTCATGTTTGTACACAAGCAGCATGCCTGCTGTGATGGTCAGAGCGTATGCAGATGATGCATTCATGTTTCTGACTTTCAGTTATCAACCAGAAGTGGATCTGAAGAGAAATCTTCAGTGTTCCAGCTTTCAGTTTAATGTCTGATGCTGCTGAGTTTGGCTGGAACTGGTTCTGTGTTTCAGAAACTAAAGAAGCACCAAACAGATTTCCTCAGAGAACATGTAGATCCTGGTCTGGATCAGGTTTCAGCTTCAGCTGCTTTCTCTGAGGCACAAATAATCTCACTGACTGAGCTCAGCTTTGGGAGGAAAGAAAAGACTAAAATGTGCTTTCGTTAATCTGAACGTATAAATAAAAACTAAAATCACTCAGACCACAGACCTCCATCAAGCCATCGTACCTTTATTTTTCCAGTGATTGTAGGTATTAGTTTAGAATCTAATGGTAAAATTATCCCTACCTCCCCATAGTAAGGAATCCTGGGTCCTGATCCAGATCACTCCTAACATCTGTTCACTTGTTTCATATTCAATTTTTGAATTTTTTTTATTTTTTTGAGATTTTCAGAAAATTTAATCAAAATCTGTTCATTCAGTTTTCAGTGTTTCAGAGTTTCAGAGTTTTATTTCTTCATGCTGGGTTGGACTCTAGCTTCCTGCGACCCTTAATGGACAAAGCGCTGCAGATAATGAATGAATTTATTTGTTCAATGCAGAACATTTTACAGATTAAACAGGTTTTATCAGTCACATACATTCAAAGCAGCTGGAATTTCCTGCCGCCCTTTACATTGTGTTCTGGCTATGAACGAGGACGTTTCCAAAATGTAAAATGAGCCTTTTGACGGCTTTACAAAAAACAAAGGGGGTAAAAAAAGACAACCAAAACTCCTCATTCTCACTTACTTCAATGTAGAGACAAAGGAAGTGAGCCATACGAGCAGCCATACGATATATTTTAGTACGTTAATTGGCAATTATACATTTCCTGAATCCAAGCTGACGTACACGCCGATGTAACTGTGGGAAACATCAAGATGGTGGAGACTAAGTTTGTAAGGGTTTTTGTTTTCCGGCGGGCCTTGAGTTTGACACGTGATTTAGACTGAATCATTTCCCACATATCTTTATAAAAGGTGGCTTTTGACATCCTCTGTCAGAGTTCATGTGGTACTTTAAATGATCAATTTGACTGAAACATTTTCCACATGTTGGACAAGAATACGGCTTCTGTCCTGTGTGAATTTTCATGTGGCTCACCAAATTCTTACTTTGAGTGAAGCATTTTCCACATGTTTGACAAGAATACGGCTTCTCTCCTGAGTGAATCCTCATGTGACTTAACAGAAAACAATTTTGACTGAAACATCTCCCACATATTTGACAAAAAAATGGCCTTTCATCTGTGTGATTTCTTAGATGTACATTCAGCCTACTTTTCATTTTAAATTGTTTCCCACAGAACTTGCAGGAATGTTGTTTCTCATCTCTTTCATTACAATGACTTTCTAACAGAAAGGACTCTCCTACGTTCTCATTTGTCTCCGTTAGACAGCTCTTTTCAGGCTGTGTATCTGCACACGTTGTTGTTCCTGAGTCTTCAACCATGCTTTCCTCTAAAGGTGAATGTTGGTCTGCAGGAGGACTGTAAGAGGGAATATGGTCCCTGTTTGGTTCTGGATCACTGTGACCATCTTCCTCATGAGCAGCCGGTATTGAAAATTGATCAGTTTCATCCTTCAGCCAAAGCTGCTCTTCCTCCTGACTGCTGAGGAGTTCCTCCTCTTCCTCTTTAATACGAGCAGACTCTGGTTGCTCCTGGTCCAGGTTTGAGTTCTGGTTGCACAGCTGCTGGTCTTCTTGAAGAGCTTCATCCACCTTGTAGACATATTGATGTGGAACCTCTGGAGGGATAAAGGGACAAATGAAAAACATGAAGAAAGATTTTAGTTTAGATTAATTACTAGGGTTCCTAAAAAAGAAAAAATAGGACTTAATATTTATATTATTACTTAATCTATTATTATTACTCTAATAACTATTAGATTCACTGAGATTAAAAATCTCTTTTCCAAAAGTTTAATAGCACAGTAAAAATGTACAAACAAACATTTGTTGAATGGGCAGGCCCCCGTTAGCATTAGCTATTGTATTCTATTCTATTCTACAGTCATTTAGCAGATGCTTTTATCCAAAGCGACTAACATTTGAAAGTAAGAACAACACAAGCAATCCAGTTGGATCCAGGTGCTGTCATGTAGAGCTGAAGGTGGCGATCCTTCATCCATGCGGAGATATCAGCAACATGCTAATATTCACATTGAGAAGTTGTGTCATCAGGTGGGAAAGAAAGGAAAAGCTGAGTGTCATCTGCATAACAGTGGTAGGAGAAACCATGAGAGCTAATGATGCACCGAGTGAGGAGGTGTATAGAGAAAAGAGAAGAGGGCCAAGCACGAGCCCTGAGGCACCCCTGTTGTCAGTCTATGTGGTCCACAAGAGGACAGACCCAGACATGTCAAGCTCCGAGAGTGTGGAGAACAGTATATGATGGTTGACCGTGTCAAAGGCAGCAGACAGGTCCAGCAGTATAAGGACTGAGGATTGACCAGCAGATCTGGCAACCCGTAGGGAATCAGTAACTGACAGGAGAACAGTTTCAGTAGAGCGGCCTTGCCTATAGCCAGACTGATATGGATCTAACAGGTTGTTGTCTTGGAGGAACTGTGAGACCTGACTGAAGACGGCACGCTCTAGTAGTTTAGATATGAATGGAAGCAGAGAGACCGGCTGGTAGTTTCCAACCTGGGCTGGGTTGAGTGTGGGTTTCTTCAGCAGCGGGGAACCCGAGCTTGCTTGAAGGCAGAAGGAAAGACACCAGATTTAAGAGAGGAGGTGATAATATGGGTTACTGCAGGTCTGATTGTAGGTAAAATGCTCTGCAGGATGTCAGAGAGAACAGGATCAAGAGGACAGGTTGTGGGTTTTGAGTTGACCAGAAGTTTAGAGACTTGGTCCTCATTTATAGAGAGAGGAAGGAGCAGAGTGAGGCACCAGTAGCTGGTTTGGTAAGGCTGAGTTGGTCCGGCTCAGTGAATTGGTTACTGATGGTAGCTGGTTTGGTAAGGCTGAGTTGGTCCGGCTCAGTGAATTGGTTACTGATGGTAGCAACCTTTTCAGTGAAGTAGGAAGCAAACATTTCTGCAGTCAGCACAGTGGGAGGCTGAGCAGGTGATAGAAGAGAGTTACGACCCGACTCAGGGGTATGATTGGGCGTAACAAAAAGATAACGTCGGGACAGATGTAAAAATTATAATCAGCACATTTTATTGTACACAAGTGAAACAACAAATAAAACCTGCAACGAAAATACACAAAATAAACAAGTGTTGGGGTTCGAGGACCTGCTGAAATAAATATACAAAAAGGTTTAACCAAAACCATATACAAAACCCACCGAGTGCAAACAAAGAAGTAACTAAAACTTGGTGAGGAAACTAAAACCAAACAAAAGAGCAGCAGATCCATAACTAATGTGACGGTTGTCACAAACAAAAACACCAACCTAGCCCAACACCAAACTAAACACAAAACACCCACTATGACAGAACAAAAAAAAGTGTAGCAAAGCTTGAACTAAACTGAGTGTAGAACGGTGAATCCAACCTAAACAGAACCATAACTAAGTCCTCCCACATGACAGCACAAAATGGTCTGACACCAAACGGATCGCCCACACAAAGCACAGCGAACACCCAGTAAACCGTACTACCAAATTTCTGTCAAAATCAGGATGAAACCACCTGCGGCAACCAGTCTCGCCTTGATTCCACAAACACACACACACCCGGTGCACAAAGTGAGGGGAAGCGGCCTGTGCCATTTTCACCCCCCGACTGGCTTCTGCTGCAGCCTTTTCAGCATAGGCTTCTTCTAAGCTGCAGCCTGATTGGTCCGGATCTGACTGGCCAATCAGAAGGGAGGAGACTGAGGTGTGTTGGTTCCAGCCACTCCAGACAGAGCCTCCAAACCAGGCAATCAACGGCAGAACGAGCCGCAGCTGCCAGCAATAGGCAGTGGCCGTAACAAGAGCGTTAAACACCATGAACATGTCGTGTGTTGGGAGCATTGCGGATCTTGTTCTGATAAAAGGCCATCTTGGCTGCCTTTAGGCTGGATGTAAAAATGTTTTGCTGGTACTTTAGTACGTTAGTTGCGAATGTGAGCGGTAATTTGCTGCAAAAGCCTTTACAGACAAATGTAACCCACATGGGTGAATGAAAACATCTGGAAGTGACATCATCTCGGCAAGAAAAGCTGATTGGACGGAGGCAACACAAAAAACCAGTTGTGTATATGTGCTAAGAATTCGCCGAGTCTCGATAAGTCACGCGAGAGTAGGATCACGTTACCGGAAATGAGGACGTATAAAAAAATCTATCTGCAGATTTTATGAATCGATATTGGATTAATTTAATCTGAATCAAAATAAGTTAAACTAATTATCTGGATGCACTTTTTCCTTATTGTTGTTTCTATTTCTTATTCCCTCGTTGTTTGGTTTTAACTGATGTGCCTTCTAAGTAGACTTAATACATGTCTTTAAAAATTGGCACTAAAATGACAAACTGGTACACAGTATGAGATAATTACTGGGGTACTTTAACTCACAGAGAGGAGGTTCTCAGACACCTGGACAGCAACACGCCCTCCCCCTCACCAGTCGTCTCATCAGCCCAGGTAAACAAAGCTCTGAGGAGCATCAACGAGTCCTCAGAGCACGTACCAACGAGCTGACTGACATTCTCACCTCCATATTCAACCTCTCCCTCAACCAGAAAACTTTTCCATTCTGCCTTAAGACCACTACCACGGTCCCCTTCCCAAAAAAGAGCCCCCCAGCTGTCTGAATCACTACAAGCCAGTAACACTTCAATCATTATGAAGTCCTTGGAGAGAGGGGTGCTGACCTACATTCAGACACACTGGACCCCCTGCAGTAGGCCTACCGGTCCAACAGGTCCACCTCAGACGCTACTGCTGCAGCCCTGCACATCCCCCTCTCACACCTGGAGGGTAAAAACTCCTACATCAGGATGCTCTTTATTGACAACATCAATAAAGCATTCAAGCATCGGCATTCAACACGGTCATCCCTCACAAGCTCCCCCACAAACTCTTTTCCCTGGGACTACACCCCATCCTCTGGGACTGGCTCAAAGACTTTCTGACTGGCAGGCCTGAGTCTGTCAGGACTGGGAACAGGACTTCAGCCAGCATCATAACTAACTCTGGTACACCACAGGGGTGTGTCCTCAGTCCCATCCTCTACACCCTGTTCACCCACGACTGTGTGGCCAACCACAAGGACAACACCATCCTGAAGTCTGTGGACTGGACGGCATCTTTTTATGGCATTTAGTGTGGACTCGTGTAGTGCTGGGCGGTATACCGGTTTGCACCGAAAACCGTTTTTTATTTTTGTTATGATATGAATTTTTCATATACCGGCAACACCGGTTTAAATAGCCTAAATATGTCCGGAACGCAGCGCAGTGGTACATTGTTTCACAGGGGACATATTTCATTGCTGCGCAGCTAAACACACATGGAACAGAGCGCGAGTAGTTGTGATGTTGTTGAGCGGGATGAAAATGAACAGGGGAGCCTCTGAACCAGAAGTTGAAGATGATGACCCAGAAGAACTTCTGCCGAAAAAAGGAGCTGTGTCTATTGTCTGGAGGTACTTCGGGTTTATAAGGTCGGACGTGAACCAGACAACAATTTATTGCAAGTGCTGTCAAGCTAAAGTTGTCGCCGGAGGTGGTAACATGAGAAATTTGCTGCATCGCCTTAGCCGTAAACATGCTTTGGAGTACCAGGAGTGCATTAAACTAAAAGCAGCGTCTTCCAGTGACGCTAGAAGACAGGCGAGTCAGAAGTCACTTTTGGAAGCGTTTGCTAAAGGTACGTTTATTTGGTTAATACTTGAATACTGGGTAATGTACCTGGGATTGAAGCAATAGTATTATTGCACATTGTTGCCATTTATTTTTTATTGTCATTTTATTGTATTATTTCTTTTTTGAATAGGGTAGTCTTAACCACTCTACTGCAGTAATTCTTATCACAATAATATGATTAACACAGTATGCACAAGGGAAAAAAAACGTCAAATACCGTGAAACCGACATGATTTTTAAAAATACCGTGATATAGAAATTTGGTCATACCGCCCAGCACTAGACTCGTGTCAAAAACATGAACAATTTTTCTGAATAAAACCATATTTAATGTCCCACCTATTAAACATGTTTAACATGACTTAAACTGTAATGTAGAACTCATCCCAGTGTTTATTTTAGGATTAAAACACTGCTCTTTTAAAATAATGCAAAACATAAAAGAACCAGTCTTTTGAACGACTCTTTGAAGTGACGACTCCCGAATGAACGACTCGTTTCAAAGAGCCATAAGTCCCATCACTACAAAACACACTCATTTTAAATGGGAACATCATCTTCCCCAAATAAAGATGAAAATGAAGCTTTTTTTCCTGAAAGGACCAAATTATCAGTCAGTTTTAGGTATTTACCCAGTAAGAACATGTGAAGTTCACTTACTTACCCGGTAACTGCAGCTAGTTCAAATGGGTAAATACGAGGAAACTACTGTTCAACAGCTTCATAATTACTCTGGATTTACCCATGAAGTTCTTAGTAGCAGCAACACATGACGGTAACTACAGAAACATGTCAGTAAAAACGTAGAAAGAAAGAAGTGTTGAAGTACAGTGAAAAGCTTCTATTATTTCCTGCTAACTACGTCCCTGCAAATATCTGCATTGGGGTGGTAGAGATGTGAAACGTCTGCAACCAGCCCACAGTGGCATCTCAGCGTCTCTCTTAGTGTTTCTGCCTGAAACTGCAGCTGCAGCATCATTTTCCTCTCAGTCTAAAACTAAATGCTGCCACGTGGACTACAGATGGGAATTAGTGAGAACGCTGGAATCTGCTACAGAGCATCTTTACCTTGTGGATCAGGTTTTCTACATGGTCCCTGACAAATAAAGCAAATAAATCTAAACTAAATGTACCGTAGAGCTCTGATCAGGATCCTCCATGAGTCCATGTGTTAGTTCATTCAGACCATCCCAGTGTTTCATACCTGTTCTGATTAACTTTATCTGTGGATTCCAGGTGATATCCAGCAGTCTGCGCTGACGATCGATCTCTTCTTCGTACTGGACGATGGTTTTTTCAAACTCTGTGAATATTTCTTCAGCAGCAGCAGTTAGTCGCTCGCTGATAAACTCTCTCAGATGCTGAACTGAAGACATTGTTGCTGAAACACTCAAATATTCAGCTGAGAGACGACAACACAACCGTCTTCCTGCTCCGTCCTCACACGAGGAAAGCTAACGATGCTGCTAGCGGCTTGTTTACTTCCGGTTGGTGTCACACTGGGACGTTCCGGCAGCAGAAGAGGAAGTCAACCTTTTATTCCGCTTTGTATTGGAAACATTACTTACTTAAATGTACTTACTTAAATATAATTTAACTTCTAAATGTACCGTAGTACTTACCTAAATATAATTTAATTAATAACACCCATGACCTTAGAAACTAATGTTTAACCCTTTATAGTGATTTAATCTTTGTCTAATTACAAGACGTTTGAGAGCTAATCTGAATGTATAAATAAAACCTAAAAGCACTCAGAGACCACAGACCTCCACCAAGCCATTGTAATGTGTTCCCAGTGATTTTAGACATTAACTTTGAGCCAGAATCTGATGGTAAACTTATCCCTAGAAAAAGAAGAAAATCCTGCATCCTGATCCAGATCACCCCTAAAATCTAATCACTTGTTTCTTTTCTATTTTTGACATTTCCAGAAAATTTAATCAAAATCTGTCCATTTTTTTAGTTATGTTGCTAACAGACAAAGCAACGCTGCTGAAAACATGACCTCTACTTTGGTGGAGGTAATAATTTAAAGTGATTATGGTTTTCTCTCAGCTTTTTTCAGACACCTGCAGGATGACACACTTTCTCCTCTCCAGGCTGTAGAGCTCTGTGGTAATCAGTCTTTATGTCAGACTGGTTTGAGCTGACAGAAATGCTGCACTAACTCAGATAAAACTAGAACTGTGCTGAGCAGAAAAGCAGCTCAGGTTCATGAGTCTCCTCCTACTGTTTGACTGCAGCTGTGAACATCAGACCAAACACAAAACCTCTCACAGATAATTCATCCTGAACTCCAGGTCCACCATTTCTCCTCTGGAAACATGGAAACACTGGCTGTGATTTGCTTCTTTTCAGCTCTCGTAGGTACGTATGTTTGTAAGAAGAAAACCTGGAAAACAACCAGGTTAAAAACTACAGATAGAGTTTGGATTCTCATTGAAGTGAAATGTGACTTTAGATCAGAGCTGGAAATAAAACATGTGGTCTGATCAGCAGGTAACAGCCTGGAAGATGATATAACTCCCAGCAGAGCTGAAGTGTTTTCATCAGAGGGTCAAAGAGAAACTCTGTCCTGTAACTACTCAGTTGCAGCTGAGAACCTGCAGTGGTATCGACAGGATCCTGGATCAGGTCCTCAGTTCCTTCTCCTCCAAACACCAGGACCACAGGTGGATATGTAAAAAAAAACTCAATAAATACAAAAAAAAGGTAAAAATTAAGCACCGGAGGCTGGAGGAAGTCCTGCATTAACAAAACCAAACAACCTGTACACAAAGGAAACATAACACATGGCAACAAAAGATTCTAAGTCCAAAACAATCAAAGATGCAAACAAAACCAAACCGTGCAAGTCCATAAAAACAGGCTGTAGCAGGGATGATCCAGCAGGAGCCCAGCCGTGCGCTTGGTTCAGCCAGGCAGAGTCCAGCAGGGAGAGTGTGTCCAAACAGCAGGTGCTTAGAAATAAACCCCGACAGGACAGCAGAGCATTCCAGGACGCCGGAGCAGGATCTGGCTCACAGCGTCCAGCCAACCTATACGTCTACAAATAAAAACTTAGATGAGTTACATATTAGAACCAGATAAAACTCTGGGTTAGATGTCCTACCCGTGAATGAAGCCTCCCCTGCCTGAAGGAGGAAGGGAAACGCAGCCAGACACCCGATGCAGGGAAAAGGCAACCTGGCCCGATGCCAAGACACTGCAGCAGCTGAGAGGGGAAGGGACAGTCCACCTAACAAGGCAGAGCCAATACAGGCTGCCCCAACCACGGCGGGTAAACTGCCACACTGCAGACAAAGTTAAGCAGCTGTCACCCAAAAGACAGGAAACCATTGCTAAACCCAGGTAACACTGATGACACTTACGGTGGATCCGCAATCAAGATTCTCCTGGCAAGACCAGCCACGTCCACTGCCAACCAACCCCCAGAAGGGAAGCACCAGACTGGAATCAGACGGGCCTGCAGCAGCGATGTTGGGAATGTGTGGAAGTTACGTCACATCAAGTCACCTCCATCTCTACAGAACATCTAAACCACCCAAGGCCAGCCGAAGAAGTGGACAGAATGAAGATCACAGTGTGGTTTATCTCTCAGTGTCGTGTCGTTCCAGCTGTAAGTCATACAGGAAGCTAGAATTATCTTCCAATCAGCTGAAAGACATCGTAGTTTTAACCTGGACCTACATGGACTCTGGTCTGAGGCGGTTTCACAAAGACCCAATGAGGGACAGGCTGGGATTCTCTTTCTTAGCCGGCTGAACTGATCATTGTTGGTTTTCACAAGAGCAGAGACACAAACGTTTTCAAACAGGCTTTTTGTTGAGAATTTAACTGTTTTATATTTAACTAGGTTTTTATTTTATTGTCTCTTATTTGATCTTTTATTGGTGATGATGGGACTCAGTTTTCGGGTCTGTTTCACTCTTTACCTGCAGCTCTTTCTGACTGTAAAAGGACTCAATAAATAAACTTTACTTTCTTACTAGAATATGTGTGTATGAATGGTCAGAGCTGATCTTACATGAACATTTCCAAGAATCACAACAAGTTGGTAAATTCAACACTTTGCAGGAAAATGTCCTCGTGCACTAAACGTGCACAGATCTGTGCATAAACATGATGAATAAATGAGGACCCTGTTCTACATCAATAACAGATCTAAGCTCCTGAGATCAGAGTGATGAAGATGAAGCAGCCAGACTGTTAACCAGGAGGAAGAGTAACTGAGAGAAGAGAAACTACAGATGAAAGAGGAGACGGAGAGATTCAGGGAGGAGCTGAGCTGTTACTGAACTATAGAAGAGACACAAACTTCCACATTCAACACAGTTCAACACACAAACCACAAACATCACCTTTATTCAACATGCTGTCTTTGCAGACATTTGGATTCACTCTGCTGTTTCTAGTCATTCTAACAGGTTTGTTTGCTTCTTTAAAACATCCATTTCTGGATTTTCTGCTTCTTCTTCACTTATTTGACTTCTCTCTTCCTTTAGGTGTCAGCTGTGAAGAACTCACTGCAGTCAAGAATGAAGAGTCCAGTTTAGAAGGAAGCTCTGTTACTCTGTCCTACACTTACTCTAACACACTAGATGGTCGTGATGAGTTTTACTGGTATCGACAATATCCAGGAAAACCACCAGAATTCCTGATCTCTCACACAGGAACAGGAAGAGAAATATCTCCTTCAGTTCCTGGACTGTCTTTTAAAGTGATTAAAGAACAGAAACAACTGGATCTGGTGATCTCCTCTGCTGCAGTGTCTGACTCTGCTGTGTACTACTGTGCTGTGAGGCCCACAGTGACAGGAAACAGCAAAACTCTGTACAAAAACCTTTGGAGCAAAGACAACACAATACTCCACAACGTCCACTAGAGGGCCTCACACACTGTTAAAGCTCTGATGAAACACTGTGGGAGGATTCACACGAGCAGCAGATCCACACCAACAAGAAAACATGAAGCTGCAAACACTCTGACTGGATCACAGGTTTTTTTTTTTTGGTTTTTTTTTTTGTATGTGGTAACTCTCTCATGTTCAAGGTTGCAGCTCCCAGTCGGACCACCCACTCGCTGCTTGGGTATACGGTAAAGAGGACCTAACTGCCAGAACTCTTTTATTATTGGGATGTGTTGTTTTAATTGTGACTGTCTGCTCTGGTGCATCGTTCCAGCCTCTGCTTGTTTTACTGGAGAAGGATCCAGTTGGCGTTGTCGTTTCCTTTTGGGTTTAAATCTAAACCGCCACAGTTTTACACTCACCACAATAAAAAAGAAACAAACATACATTTACATAATGTTTTTAATTTATTATTTTAAATTAGAGATGGGTTTTAAACCGGTCTGGTTTTAAATGATTTGTCCTACCATTTAACAGAGGTGTGGACACGTTTTAAAGCCGCTGTACAAACAAGATTTCTTTTTCTTTCATCTGTTGATAAAATGAGTCATTTTTACGTTTCTATAAAAACTGGATTTTGTGGGTAAAAATGGCTCATAGCGCCCCCTACAGGATGAAATCAGGGTTTGCTTTTGGTGATGTAAAACAGGACTTGGTGCTTTTCTACGTGGTGAGAAAATGAAGAGCTGCTGTTCTCGCCTCTCGAGGGACGGCGTCTTCTGACCGTTCTCGTCCACTTTTTAAGCTGGTGATGCTCAGGAGCTGTCAGGTAGACTTCAGCTGCTTCCACCAACACGTCCGTGGTGATTTGCTTCAGTAAATTCTGATCTCTGCAGCAGTTCCACAGCCAAATGTACCTTTATCCAGTATGCACATCAGCCAGGTAATAGTGTGATGTCATAGCGGCTGGATGCAGAAGACGGGTACGCAGACGGACGGACAGATTCGCTCCTTGTTTGTTTTTAGTAGCGAGCTGCACAGGAAGTGATTCCTCTTTCAACCAATCAACGGACTGCAGCGCGTCAAGCTCCACCTTTGGGATGGTCGGGGTCAGATGTTCTGATGCCCCTCCCACTTTTTCCTGTGTAATCCTTGAGTACAAACACATGGATGCTACGTCTTGATCAAACTTGTATACTAGGATGAACTGGCTGAGTAGAAATGTATTTTTGTATTGCTGTTAAAAGAACTTTACTTTTCACCTGCATGTTTTTGTAAATGTTTGCAGAACACATTCCACATCCAAAACGTTTCTGTCGTCATGACTACATGGTAGCGTTGTGTTTTAAAAGCTGGTAGAACATAAGAGCATAGCTAACTCATGTTAACAAGTCATATGTGAAAGTGAAACATGACTAAAATATGTCTGCTATCCGGACGTAATACATGTGCTCATGAAGTATCTTGAGCCAGTAAATCACCATGTAAGGTGCGTTTCAGCCACTCAGGACCTGCATCAGAAATGGTCCAGACTCTTGGAAGACTTGCAGAAATAAACCCTGCAGATGCTGCAGGATTCTGGCCGTGTGCAATATGTTGACCTCAGATATTTGCAGACGTGACCTCAGGTCATATTCGGAACATGTATGTGTTGAAAATAAGACGCTTCTGGTGTCCGGACACGATGTCCTCATGCAGTATCTTCTGCCGTCTATCAGCTGGTACGCCATCCTTCTCCATATGCACCTGAAATGCTCCGTATCTTCACTTATTTAAGGAAGTATCTCCTACCATGGATTCTGGACCTTAAAAGCTCTTGTTGGTGAAACGTTCATATCATATCTGTTAGTCTCAGATTAAAATAAAGAACTGATTTACAGTGTTTGTGTGTCAAAGCTACAAAAACTATTTTACTAACTAACACATTTCTCCACCAGCACAGTTCAGAAAAGTTGTTTTCCTCCTGGTTGAATCAGGTTTCTGCAGATTCCTCTTTCAGCCTGATGATGATGATGATGATGATGATGATGATGATGGTGATGATGATGATGATGATGATGAAGACAGAGAGAGGAGGAGCTCCACCAGTGAATGTGAAAGGCTTCATGGTGGAAGTGAAGAGCTGCTGTGTTCTCTCTGTTCTTCATTCAGTACAAGTGAAAATCATGTTGCTGCTCTTCATCTGGATGATGATGGTCTCCTTTCAAACTGGTAAGTCATGAACAGATGGAGCTAAATGTAAGTGAAGAGGCATCAAAGAAACATTTCATGATGCTTGTCTTCTATTTTAATAGAAATAAACTAGTTTAAAGATGCAGAATTAAAATGCAAACATGATGGTGAAATCTATCTTTGTTTCCAGGATCCTCTGAGGATTTACTGACACCATTTAAAGAAGTATGGATGGGTTTGGAAGGAGACCACCTGACTCTCTCCTGCAGCTATTCAGGCTCTGTAAATTATCTCCTCTGGTACCAACAGAAGTCCACTTCCCCTCCACAGCTGGTCATTGCAGGACTTTCAGATACTACAGAGAAAAGGTTTTCATTAAAACATGAAAGAGAGAAAAAGGAGTTTCATCTGCAGATCACCACCACTGAAGTGTCTGACTCTGCTGTGTACTACTGTGCTGTGAAGCCCACAGTGACAGGAAACAGCAAAACTCTGTACAAAAACCTTTGGAGCAAAGACAATGCAATACTCCACAACGTCCACTAGAGGGCCTCACACACTGTTAAAGCTCTGATTGTTGACACAGAAGAGAATAAAGAACACATTAGTTTCTTTGCTTCATTGTTTAAGTCATTGTGATTAAATTATTTATCAGTTAACCAGCAAACAAAGCAATGAGACACAAACGCCTCTTATACAGCTGTTGTTCCTGCGATGCCTAAATGTGTGGCAGCTGTAGAGGAGGTTACCGCCACGACAGGTACCGACGACACTGCAACTACAGCTGCAGCTGGCCGCCTCGACAATAGCGGCACGGAACACAGCCCACTCAGACTCATTGTCTGCTTCACCCGGGACATGGTTGAAGCTCTGCTGGAGATGGGAGTTGAAAACCTTTCTGACAGGGGACTCTGCCAGAGGTTCCCAGCAGACCCTCACAGCACGCTTGGGTCTGCCAGGCATGACCGGTATCCTCCCCCACCATCTGAGACAACTCACCACCAGGTGGTGATCAGATGACAGCTCCACCCCTCTCTTCACCCGAGTGGCCAAGACATGCAGCTGCAAATCCGACGATACGTCTACAAAGTCGATCATCGAACTGCGGCCTAGAGTGTCCTGCTGCCAAGTGCACACGTGGACACTCTAATGCCTGAACAAGGTGTGGACAATATATGATGAGGACAGAAGTCCAACAACAAAACACCACTCGGATTCAGATCAGGGGGACCATTCCTCCCAATCACACCCCTCCAGGTCTCCCTGTCATTGCCCAAGGGCATTTGGTCCAGTCAGTGCTGGTGGTTGTGGTTGTCTTTAGATGCCATCGGCCTCACTGTGGCAGGGAAGAAACTTTTATAAAAGCGAGTTTAGTGAGTGATGATGCTGTCCACTCTATTGCATCTCAGACTGGATGTGGACTGTTTTTGCCTCAGGAGTGTGTGCGCTTGATGGTGTGTGTCTTTTATGATGTTGTGTGTCTTCTTGCAGCGTTGTTTGTATATCACGTCCATGGAAGGAAGTTTTTCTTCATCTGTTTTCTTGCTTACTGATCATGTTGTGAAGGATGTCCAGCGCAGCTTCCTCCTTAGCGGAGGGAGGGACGTACACAACAACGTTTAAACCTTCAACCATTCAGAGCTTTATGAAGGAAAAACAGCTTTTCTAATGAACACGTTGACAGTCAGGAAGTCGGTGCAGAGACCTCAGGACTGGACCCATATGATCCATTTTCCTGTCTGAGAGGGGAACTCTAAACTCTCTGGAAAGACTTTGTTGGCAAATAGATCCAGCAGGTTGAGTCTCAGATGCTGGATCCTGTTTCCAGGTTGATCTGACTGACTGGATCCAGTGAAGCGGATGACTGGTGTTTTCCAGAGTGGTGCTGAGTGACGTTAATAACTGCACATGCACTGATTTAGATCCGTTTTCTTCTGCTTTTACAGACTGACCATTCGCTGTCTGCTTGATGGCTGCTGATCTTCAGACCAACACAGGATCTTAAAGGAATCTTTTCTCCTCCACGTCTCCTCTTGCAGCTCAGGCTGGACACATGAACCAGCATCTGCTTCCTTCTCTAGCTGACCAGCTTCTCACCAGTTACTTCATTCGCTTCTTATCACTCCATTAGATGGACATTCTGACATGAAGAACACTTCCATTCATTTAAGAGGGAAATTAGAAAAGTGTAATCAGAGTATTTGTGCAGGTGATAGAAACTCACCTCCATGTGCTTTACACAGCAGGAGGATGTTATGCAGCAGTGGATTCACCACGTTGTAGCTTGTTAGACCAATGTTTGCATTTTAATTCATTCCTTAAACTCGGCCTCATTGATCTACCTGGAAATTGTGGGAAGTGTAAATTTTTACATCTGGATTATTAAACTAAAATGAAATGAGCAGCAGATGTTTTACAGGACGGCTGTTTCACACCTTAATGGTTTGTACCTTTTAAAGCTGATTCCTTCTCATTTTAACACAATAAAGCTTCTCACCTGTGTCAGGATTTATGTGAAGATTATAAACCTCCTGATGATGATGATGATGATGATGATGATGATGATGATGATGGTGATGATGATGAAGACAGAGAGAGGAGGAGCTCCACCAGTGAATGTGAAAGGCTTCATGGTGGAAGTGAAGAGCTGCTGTGTTCTCTCTGTTCTTCATTCAGTACAAGTGAAAATCATGTTGCTGCTCTTCATCTGGATGATGATGGTCTCCTTTCAAACTGGTAAGTCATGAACAGATGGAGCTAAATGTAAGTGAAGAGGCATCAAAGAAACATTTCATGATGCTTGTCTTCTATTTTAATAGAAATAAACTAGTTTAAAGATGCAGAATTAAAATGCAAACATGATGGTGAAATCTATCTTTGTTTCCAGGATCCTCTGAGGATTTACTGACACCAGTTAAAGAAGTATGGATGGGTTTGGAAGGAGACCACCTGACTCTCTCCTGCAACTATTCAGGCTCTCCATATAATCTCTACTGGTACCAACAGAAGTCCACTTCCCCTCCACAGCTGGTCATTGCAGGACTTTCAGATACTACAGAGAAAAGGTTTTCTTTAAAACATAACAGAGAGAAAAAGGAGTTTCATCTGCAGATCACCACCACTGAAGTGTCTGACTCTGCTGTGTACTACTGTGCTCTGCAGCCCACAGTGACAGGAAACAGCAAAACTCTGTACAAAAACCTTTGGAGCAAAGACAACGTAATACTCCACAACGTCCACTAGAGGGCCTCACACACAGTTTTTTTTTTTTTTTTTTTTTTTTTTTAACCTGTCTTGTCCAGCATCGTTGCAAACAGAATGATTGTCTGGCTGCCGTCTGGTGCTGGGCAATTTTACTCTATCAAGCAGGGATTTATACTACATGTATAAAGTCCCTCTTGATGAAAAACTTTATTAAATCAGACTCTTAATGCTGGACTCGACCGGAGGGGACAGAGAGAGAGAGAGAGAAAAGAAAGTAGAGAGAAGAGGGAGGGGAGAGAGAGGGACAGAAAGGGTGTGGGGAGTGCGGGTGGGGACTTGAAACATCATACAGAAGACCATGTAATCCATACTACTTACAACATATATAGCTAAGATCATCCTAGCCAGTAGGTCATTACACAACTAGTTGGTAATTGTAACAATAATAATAATAAGAGTAAGAGTAATAATAATAATAAGAACAGAAATAATTAAAAAAAGAAAAAAAAAATATGATAATAGATATAAGTGAAACTGCTGTATTCAAGAACACGCGCAGAGAAACCTGTGTGGATGTGTTGGAGAACTCGGCCACACGGCGACGCAAAGACTGTGTGGAGACGTTCAGGAAGGAGTGACCATGCAGAGTGATCATGTAGATGCCACCTCACTTGAACAGAGGCCAGAGTCAGGCCAGCGGTCCCGAGACCCAGGCCACCAGCCCCCCCGCAGGCAACAGATCCCGACCGGTCCACAGAGACGACCACTCGCCCGCCCAGGAAGGCAGCAGCAGGAGACCCCAGCAGGAGCCGCCCCGCGGACACAGGGCACCTGCCCCGGCGGGCCGAGGCCAGCAGTCCCCGACCCCCCCGGGCACCAGCCTCCCGGGACAGACGGGGCAGAGGGCCCGGGCCCAGGAGCGCAGGGACAAGCCCCCCCCCCCAACCGGCCGAGGGCCAGCACGCCACCCGGGGGGACCCGGCCCGCCCAGACGGCCACCACCAGAGGCCAGCCCCACACCCCGGGCCAACGCGACAGGCCACCCGGCCCGCCCCGCCCCCGGGCCATCCATGGAGACAGGGGCGCTTGAAGACCCCATCCCCCCTCCCTCCCCCACTAGTGATGGAATATATTACGTGCTGTTTGCAATTAAAAAAAGAGGGTTAAAATTGGGGGGCAGTAACTGCATTGAGGAGGGGGCGGGGCCACCTGAGCAGTCCCACCCACCTGACCTCGCATGTTCCACCCCCCAAAACGTGTTTGTATGTTGCAAATGTTATTTGTGCTCAGTGACTAAGTGGAATTAAAAGCTGGGAGGCATGCTGCCGCTCGGCGAAGCAACGGGGCCACTATGATGACCCCCCTGCCCCGCCCAGCGCAACAAGCACACCTCCCACAGCCCTACCTGTGTATGTAGTGAAGAGTGGGGGAGGGGAGGGGTCAGGAGATGTAGGTCCAGAGGGGAGTAAGCCTCCCCCCTGGAAGACGACCCGCCAGTGGCTTAGAGCGCCCCCGTCCCCCGCCGGCCCCGAAGGGCGTCACAGGCCCGGAGCAGACACCCCAACCCAGGCACGCCACGAACCCCCCCAGGGGCTAGCCACCAGCCCAAGGGGCCACTTTCCTCTTTCTGAGTGGGAGGGGGGCGAGGCAAAGGAAGGGAACCCCAGGCCCACGCCCCCAACACCCGGCCAGGGCGCCCCCCCAGAGGACACGTCCTAACCCCCTGCAAACGCACACACACTTTTTTTTTTTTTTTTTTTTTTTTCCCCCAGCCACTCACACACCCTCTCACACACCTCTATACACCAACACCTCAATACGTGCACATACCTCCACACACACACTTCACGCACATACCTATAAACACACACACCGGTGCCCACATACACACACACTCTCATACCCCTCCATACACATACCGGAGACCCGAAGCCACCAGGGACCCCCCACCCATATCCACCCCCATCCCAGCGAAGCCGCAATCCTCCACCTACATAAGGTGATGTAGCCAGTCACAGGGGACCAGAGGGAATGAAAGTCATCTGATTGGTTCCTGGAGGAGGCAGACATTGTCTCAATGCTGATGTGATCTAACAGGAGATTTCTAAACTGCTGGATAGACAAATTATTCTTATCTTTCCAGTTCACAAGAATAGTTTTCTTTGCGATGCATAAGACTGCGAGGACCAAGTTTATGGAGTGTATTCCTATGTTAGTGTCACCCAGGTCGCCCAGTAGGCAAAGTGTGGGGTTTGCAGAAAAACTGGTTTTAAACCATTTTGAGAGATCTTCACACACCTTAATCCAGAACCTTTGGACAGGTGTGCAGGACCACAGCGCATGGATGTAGCTATCAGAAGTGTTCTCAGAGCAGTGTGGGCAGATATCTGATGGTGAAAGGCCCATCCTGAACATCCTGTGTCCTGTATAATGAGTTCTATGGAGAATTTTGAATTGTATTAGTTGTATATTTGAATTCTGAGTCATTTTAAACGTTTAAACATATTTGTGACCATCTTTTCTGATCAAAGTTATTAGATAAATCATCTTCCCATTTTGAAGTTGGGAGAGATATCCTGTCCTCTAGCTTTGCAAGTAATCTATATATTTTTGATAATAATTTTGGAGCATTAAGATTCAAGAATTCTGCTATTCTGACAGGAAGCTGCAAGTCTAACTGTACAGGGGTATACTTCTTACATATAATTGATTTTAGTTGGTGGTACTCTAAGAATTTATTGCTGTTGATTCCATACTGTGAGACAATTGTGTTGAAAGATACAAAGTTTCCATTTTCTATTATCTGTCCTAACTGTTGTATTCCTTTAGTCTTCCATTGAGTGAAGTTTATCATCTTTTTGTTCTGCAGGATGTCAGGGTTGTTCCAGATGGGTGTAAGTCTACATGGAAAGAGGGAAGATCTGGTTATCTTACAGAATTCCCACCAAGCCATTAAGGAAAAACGGATGTTAAGGCTTTTAAAGCACTTATATGGTTTAATGGTTGAGCTGATGAACGGCAGGTCAGAGATGACTAAGTCCTCACACAAAGCCTGCTCCCCATCTAGCCACGGCTCATCCAGATAACTGGGTTTGAGCCACTTTGAGATGTACTGCAGCCTGTTAGCTATAAAGTAGTGATTAAAGTTTGGTAGATCCAGTCCTCCTCTATCTTTAGTCTGCTATAAGGTTTTAAGACTGATACGTGACGGCTTGTTTTTCCAAAGAAACTTTGATATGAAAGAGTCCAGAGATTTAAACCAACTGGTGGAGGGTTTAGTGGGTATCATTGAAAATAAATAATTAACTTTAGGTAGAATCATCATCTTAATGGTGGCAACTCTCCCCATTAGTGAGATGGGTAAGCGCCTCCACCGTAAGAGATCATCTTCTATTGTTTTTAGTAGCTGAACATAGTTTAATTTAGTTAAATCTGATAATCTGGGGGAAATATTTATACCTAAATATCTAATGTTTCCTGTCTGTATTTTGATATTAGGGATGTTTTGTAGGTCACAGTTGATGGACATGGCTGTAGTCTTAGACCAGTTAATAGAATAATCAGATATTGATGAGAACTTATTAATAACTGTGATTGTCTCAGAGAGTGATGTTTGTGAGTTCTGAAGGAAGAGTAATACATCATCTGCATAAAGACTTATTTTATGTTCTATATTTTTGCCCTGGATTCCTTTAATTTCTATATTTTGTCTAATAGCAGCTGCTAACGGCTCTATGAAAATGGCAAAAAGTGAGGGGGAGAGTGGGCAGCCCTGTCTGGTGCCTCTCTGTAAGCGGAAGCTTGGAGAAGTTTGATCGTTGGTTTTCACACATGCATTTGGGTTATTATATAATATTTTAATCCACTCTATGAAAGCAGGTCCAAACCCAAATTTGTCTAGTGTTGCAAATAGAAACTTCCAGTTTACCCTGTCAAAGGCTTTTTCTGCATCTAGAGAAATGATTGTGGATTCTGGATAACAACCAGGATTACGTGATACAAGCAGGTTTTAGAATCTGTATTTCCTTTTTGAACAACCCAGTTTCATAATTTGATCCTACCCGATGACTGAAATCCAATCTGATTACATTTGAACAACCAGACCCAGAGTCTGAATCTGAGCCACTCTGGATGTTCTCAGTTAGCTTGGTGTTTCCATTTCTTCATCAACTCCAGCCTGAGTGAGAACAAACTCTGTACGTCAGATCTCAGTGGTTTCCACCTCCTCTTTGCTCACTGACATCCTCCCCCACCTCCTTTCTTTCCTTCTAACCGCCTCCTTGTTTCCACCATCTTGTTTTTCCTTCTACAGACACTTTCTTGCTTTAAATTTCTCTCCTCATCCAGCTGCACTTTGTTCAGGCAGCAGCTCATAAACGCCACCACGCAGCCGATGGATGGATGATACGTCATAGAATACTGTTGATGGGAAATGTAGTGAGAGCTCTGCCAGGACAAGGAACTGGAATCATTTGCTTCTTTCATCACCTGCTGAACTGGACAGGAAGTTTTCATTTCATCCGGTAACTGGTGGACTGTGGTTGTTCATGACACATTTCATGACCTCCCACACCCTCATTAGAGGGGATCAGGTCTCAGGATCATCACGTCCATATTAGTGGAATAACTAGTTCCTACCTTCCTACACTTGAGTAAACCTGAGAATCTTTTATTCCTCCCTAAAATCATAGAAAACCAAGTTAAACATGGATAAAAGGTTTTACGTTTCCAACAGTGAAACTGGGATCCAGATTGTAAAGTCCTGATCTAAAACAGAAAGACCTTCTAAGCTCCTGAGATCAGAGTGATGAAGATGAAGCAGCCAGACTGTTAACCAGGAGGAAGAGTAACTGAGAGAAGAGAAACTACAGATGAAAGAGGAGACGGAGAGATTCAGGGAGGAGCTGAGCTGTTACTGAACTATAGAAGAGACACAAACTTCCACATTCAACACAGTTCAACACACAAACCACAAACATCACCTTTATTCAACATGCTGTCTTTGCAGACATTTGGATTCACTCTGCTGTTTCTAGTCATTCTAACAGGTTTGTTTGCTTCTTTAAAACATCCATTTCTGGATTTTCTGCTTCTTCTTCAGTTATTTGACTTCTCTCTTCCTTTAGGTGTCAGCTGTGAAGAACTCACTGCAGTCAAGAATGAAGAGTCCAGTTTAGAAGGAAGCTCTGTTACTCTGTCCTACACTTACTCTAAAACACCAGCTGCTGGTGATGAGTTTTACTGGTATCGACAATATCCAGGAAAACCACCAGAATTCCTGATCTCTCACACAGGAACAGGATCAAAAATATCTCCTTCAATTCCTGGACTGTCTTTTAAAGTGAGTGCAGATAAGAAACAACTGGATCTGGAGATCTCCTCTGCTGCAGTGTCTGACTCTGCTGTGTACTACTGTGCTGTGAGGCCCACAGTGACAGGAAACAGCAAAACTCTGTACAAAAACCTTTGGAGCAAAGACAACGCAATACTCCACAACGTCCACTAGAGGGCCTCACACACTGTTAAAGCTCTGATTGTTGAGTCATTGGACTGATGACAAAGACAAGAGAGAAATGAAGCAGTAAAGATCAGAGACAGAGACAGAGCTGCTGTGGAAGCAGGAAACAATCTGATTGGTTGAGCTGAACTGAAAACATCATGGCCCCGCCCACTGAACTTCAGCTCATCCAATGACATTATTTCTTCCTCATTCTACTGCAGTGGAAGAACATTGTTCATCTGCTGTGTGTCTGGCTTTAAGAACTCCAAAGACATGTTGCTTTACCTCTTTTTGCTTCTATCTCACATTCTAGGTGAGTTTAAGAACAGGGATTAAAGTTGTGGAAGTATGAATGTATCAGAGCTGAGTTGAATAACAACAGGTGTAGCTCTGGTCAGCAGAATATTAATAGTATGACATTATAACATGATATCAAAATGATGTCAACCAGTCAGCCCTACAAGGCTGCATACCTGGGTACTGTGTGTCTGAAAATAGTGACAGGCAGGCTATATAAGCTTGGGAGAATGATTGTACGGGGTCTTTTGTCCTGAAGGGGTGTCCCCCTGGTCGGCCGAATAAAGGATCATTAAAGACCTCTGTCTGCAGACTCTTAATATCAGCAGCCCTTTTGATAAAGAATTTATCTACGACATTTGGCGAGCCAGCCAGTTAACCGCTGGGGCCGGGTGCCTGGACCGCTTCGACTCACCGCTCAAGGAGGTAAGCCCCATTTTAAATCCTTCTGGGTGAAGTGAGCCGAGGCGCAGGGCTGTCCTGGCTACAAGTTGAACTTAGTTATACAGCTGCTGTGTGACTCTGCTAGACAGATAAATTTGTGCGCACAAATGTAATTAGTTTATGAGGGCCTTACCAGAGGTAGCTGGGAGGAAGGTCAGTTTAAGGAGAAATAAAGTAGTTTTTGAGGAGCCCACCAGCCTAGTGGGAAGGGGCTCAGTTTAAGGAGATATTAAGTAGGCTGAGGACCTCACCAATTAGTGGGAGGGGGGTCAGTCTTAAGGTGTAACATTTCAGGGCCCTATCAAAACCTCGGCGTTACTGGACGCGGTCGCCCGGGAACTTTGAGAGGAGGGTCAGTATAGCGGCGAAAGTAAATTGGCAACAAAAATAGTAGTAAAAGTGAAGTAAAAGTGAAAATGATGTGAAGGCACCGATCGATCCGTTTTGAGTTCAAATTTAGTAAAGAGTTAAACACAGGGCCCGCAAGATTGCGAGCCATAGTCTGGTCTTGTACGGGGTCAGTTAAGTGGGTGTGAGTAGCTTATGACTAGGTTCATAGGAAAGCAAGGTGCAAAGATCGATCAAAAATCTGATCCTAAATTAAACAGAGCCAGTAGTGAAAGGTTTAAGCTCTGTTAACCCGGGAAATCTGCGTAAAAGGGGCTTAGCGCAGTACAGCTGTGAAAAACTTTGTTGCAACATTAAATAACGTACGTAGAAAAAAGGAAGGAAAAAAGGCTTTATAAACTGACTGTTGACATATTCCTTCTTTGGACTGCTCACTGGGAGCGAACTTGTGACTTTTAAACTGGTCTTGACTGTTAATTCCTCTCTGACTAATGATGATTTGTTCAGCTGTTAAAGTGTGTGTATGAAGCGGATAGGAATGGGTGTCTGAGTGAGCTGAAAATTGTCTTTTGACTGCTTTACCCCTCCAACGGAAAGAAAACTGATGTCTTCTATGAGAGGAAATAAGGGAAAAGTTTTAAACTGTGTTTTGACTGGTTTATTCTCCTCTGACTAATGGTGATTTGCTCAGCTGTTGAAGTGTGTGTATGATAGTGGGTGATGCACCGGACAGAAATGTGTGACTGACTGAGTGTGTAACTATCCTTTGATTGCCTTACCTGTCTCGCTGAAAGTAAACTTATGTCCATGTGTGAGAAGAATAAGAGAAAAAAAAAAAGCTTCAAAACTCTCTTTGGAGAGGAGAAAAGCTGAGGGTGAGCTTGTGTGTAAAAGTGTGGACTAAATGTAGAAAGGAATGCATGACTGAGTGTAACTGGAGATCGAAGCAGCTGCTGGGTAAACTGGAAAAACTTATGCATGAGCATGGACAGAGGCCTCTGTTTGAAGTGATATTGCAAGCTGCATGTTGGAAAAATTAATCTGTATTGCAGTGCATAAGTTGACTCGTTCCCCAAACTCATAGTGGTCTGGTGAAATCTGACACTAAGCTACTTGCTAACGCGCATAGACACAAGCACTGACAAAAATAAAATAGTGCTCTGCTCTTGTGCAGCTACTAGGATGTAATCTGTACTATTATAACTGTTAAAATAAGACCGCTGAACTCTTTTGGTTTCCTTCCAACAGAACACGACTCCTCCCATTGGACCGACGCCTAGAAACAGGAAACGGAGCTGCGGCGCACCCAAGTGGTTTTCGTTTGAGTTGCATGATTATCATATTGTATTAAAAGCAGGGTTGATTAAATAGGATAACAATGAGCACGCCACAGGCTATTGTTGGCATTCGTCATCCCCATAGGATGAAAGAGATTCAACACATGTCTGAAAAATGGTGCAAAAGAACTAAAAATTTGATAAATCCATGGCCTGTTACAGGAAGCTTTGACCCACAGATTTGTGAATTAATGCAACATCGCATTGAAGATTACAAAGCTGAAAATAATTCTAAGAAACGACAAAAGAAACGACAGCTTGAATTGGAAATTTTAAACTTATTTAAAATTAGCAAGCCAATTAAACGAAATGTCAAAACGATTGTGTCTTTCACGGATAGTCCAGGGGAAACTGGAAACTGTACTAACGCCGAACTTTTTCCAAATTTAACAGGAACGATAAAATTTGATGGGGACTTTAATCTTGATGACCAGCAGAGCCTTCTAGGGGGACTGACTGATGCTGGCGTACCCGGAAATGTAAGTGATATCCAAAATAGGTTATCTGCTGCTTCAGGGCTCGCGGAGAAGGGACCTCCTACTGATGCATTGCCCCAACCAGACCCACCCAACTTCAAACAGCGGGGTGCGTCCTTACAGGGCACTGGGGAAGCACACGCCCAGGTAGGAAGGCATTCAACCTCTATACATTCTCCTCGAGAAAAACAGGAAACTCCTCCCCACATGACAATCCCAAAATACTGTAGTACACAGCGACGCCAGTCTGGAATCATTAACTGTTACCAGGATCGAACCGAACTGGCTCGGAAAGGTAAGACAGATGATAGCTTTTGGATGAACTTAGGACCACGTCAGCAAGATTTGCAACGTGAGTTGGGACGGAGCCAGATAGTTGAGATGGAACAGGAAATAGATGACTTAAATGAGGAGGTGGAGGGGGCGACTTCAGGAGGCGGAGTTTCCATGCCTGCATGCTTGCAGAAACCCGGCACGTCCACAGGGGTCCCTAGAGACGAATATGATTTAAGATACAGACCTAACATCAGACCTCCTGACAGATTGAAGGGGGGGGAGTTCCCAATTCTGATAAGGGGAACAAGGGCTGATTATCATCCTTTTTCAGCTCGGGACCTGACAGGTTTGGTCTCAGAGCTCCCTCAAATATCCGCAGGAGGAGGCAAGTGGATTAAGGCTTTGGAATCAAACACGGCTGGAACATTTCTTTCACTGGGTGACATCAAAGCTGTCCTCGCTCAGGTTTTGGGGTTGTCTAAAATGCAGCAGTTTTTCAGAGACAATGAACTGGACTGGATTTTGAGTGAAAGGGCAGATGGAACAGAATTAGCAGCCTATAAGGGGGTGATTTGGCAAGGAATACGCAAACAGTACCCTAATAAAATTGATGTTGATGCTTTGAAAGGGGAACCTCTGAAGGACGACCAGAACCCAGCAGCATACATCGATACACAGTTAAAAAGGTGGCGTCAAGAGTCTCAGAAAGATGTGGAAAATGATCCTATTTTGCTCACTCTTTTCAGAAATGCAGTCATCGATTCAATGCCAAAGGATGTCAGCAGACGTTTGGAGGATGTCGTTGGTCTAACATCTATGCCAGCGCAACAGTTCCGTGATCATGTGGTTCATGCAGTAACCCGATACAGGAAAGACCTAACTAAGACTTCTGAACAGGACCTCCAGATTCAAAGGAAGCTGGCACAGATGCAACTAAATGATTTGCAAGGCAAGCTGAAAGAAAAGGTTCAAGCTGTTGTGTTCACAGATCCAGGTGCGGGACGGACTGCTGGAGTTCCTGAGTCAACACAGGCCGCTAGGGGTCCCCAGCCGTTCCGTCCTTCATACTCAAGGCTTGGTACTCCCTCGTCTGGGGCGTGGCAGGGATCCCTCCGCTGCTGGTATTGTGGAATGTTTGGACATTTTGCTAAGGCTTGCCCACGGCTTATGCCCCTCCCAGCAGGTGGTCCTGGAAGAAACGGAGGCTTCCCTAGAAGAGGTGGACCCCTGGGTGGCCCACGACCAAGACCCTCTCAGTTTTAGGGGGGTCCCGAGGATCCTGCGGGTAAAGGTTCGTACCCATTGATTATGCATACACGCACTGACCCCATGATAAATGTCCAAATTGAGGATCGACAGGTCCAAATGATGATTGACACGGGGGCGACTCATTCATGCATACAGGGATCCCTTGCCAAGAACCTTCCCATGTCAAACAACTTTGTGAAGACAGTAGGATTCTCGGGAAAAAGTCAATTGGTTCCTATTACTGCTCCCGTAAAAATGAAAGTAGGTAATGATAAAATTAAAATACCCATTTTGGTCTCGGACCAAACTCCTGTCAATCTGTTAGGAAGAGATGCACTTTGTAAACTCGGGCTCAAAATTTTATGTTCCCCTTTGGGAATATATGTGGAAAGTTGTGGATTAAACTTACAAATGAATGCCCAAGCAGAACCAGCAAATGTTTATTGGCTGGGGAGCATAGAGGGGCCTCTGGGTTCGGAGTTGGAAAAATGGAAGGCATGCATAAAGGCCTGGGCCCCGGAAGGTTCTCCACCAAAATTACCTCCTCACTGTACAATGTTCTTTGATCCATCAGCCAGCTCAACCTTTCAGGATAAGTGGGAAAAGGAGACGGATGGAGTGATGGTTAAAATACAGGCTCCATATATCCTGATTGGAGGCCAAGGCGCAGCATTAAAGGTAAACCGGAACACCTTTATTGATAAATGGTACTGTGTTACTCAATCCTTACCACACATTACACTGTTGGTAAACCCAGGATACCATTCAAGGGACCTCGGTCCGATGGTAAGAACTGCAGAGCATTTAACATGGAACAGTACAGAGAACCCATTAATCTCTCTTTCAGAGGATGGATCAATGTTAAGAATTAGGTGTGACCTGTCATTACAAGCAACACTTCAGATGGTGGTGCTACCAGGGAAAAACATAATGATGACATGCAAAACCAACCCCCTTGGATTTAACAGTGATCTGGAAACTGATATTTTAACACAGGTTCCGGACCAACTGTGGTCCAGACATGAGACGGATGTGGGACTGGCAGTTTCAGCCAGCCCAGTTACTGTCAAATTAAAACCAGGTGCAGTTTTACCTTGGCGGCCACAGTACAAACTTAATCCCGCAGATGAAGAAGGGATTGGAATCTTAATTGATGGTTTTTTAAAAGTAGGAGTGCTGATTGAGATTTCTAGTCCTTGTAACACCCCAATTCTTGCAGTTCTAAAAGCAGATAAATCAAAGTACCGACTGGTCCATGATCTAAGGGCAATCAATGCCATTGTTGAAGATGTCGCTGCAGACTTCGCAAATCCTCACACACTGTTGAATGCCATCCCTACTAAAGCTAAGTTTTTTACAGTAGTGGATCTTTGTTCAGCATTTTTCAGTATCCCTCTGGCAGAAGAGTCACGATATCTGTTTTCGTTTACCTTTAGAGGTCGACAATACAGCTACGCCAGAATGCCCCAGGGACTGACAAGCAGCCCCGCGTGGTTTGATCGTGTGGTGAGTCAGGATCTACAGGAGCTGGATTTGAGCGGCGTCCTAATCCGGTATGTAGACGATATATTGATTTGTTCAGACACCATTGAAGATTGTCAGCGCGACTCGATCAAAGTACTGCAGAGACTGGCAGAATGTGGACACAAAGCTTCTCGGACAAAACTGCAATTCTGCCAGCCTCAGGTGGAATTCCTTGGCAGAGTAATCTCCCATGGAACAATAACTCTGTCTCCTGACCACCTCAAAGGCATAAGTCGAGCACCGCGTCCACAGACATGCGCGCAACTAATGACCTTTTTAGGTATCACAGGATTCAGCGCGGAGTGGTTGGAGGACTACGCAGTAAAGACGGCGCCGCTCAGGGAACTCCTGAAGTCCTCTGAAGTCAAGACTTTAAAGAAGTCTTTGGAGTGGACCACAGAGGCACTGTTGGCTTTTGATGTGCTCAAGCAGGAACTGCAAAATGCCCCAGCGCTAAAAATGCCAGAATATGACAAACTTTTCTATCTCTACGTTTCAAACAGATGCAACATGTACGCAACGGCTGTATTGGCACAAGACTCATGTGCTGGTGGAAGGAAACAACCCATCGCTTACTACAGTGCAAGGTTGGACGACGTAGCACGAGGGTGGCCCCCCTGCTACCAGGGCCTCGCAGCTGTTCACATGGCGTATGAAAAGGCGTCTGCAATAACTAAGTCATATCCTGTGGTTATTTACACCCATCATAAAATCACAGAGTTGATCAATCACAGCAAACTTGTTCTGACAACAGCACGTTGCCTTCAGTATCTACCATTGCTCACCTATCCAGATGTAACAATTAAGAGATGTGAGACCACAAATCCTGCTAATATGTTACCTTTTGAATTTGAAGGTGATACACACGAGTGCGTCACTGAGACCACGAGGTACACAAAACTGAGACCGGACTTGGAATCTGAGCCGTTGGACGACGCACAGGTCACGTACTATGTGGATGGGTCATGCTTTCGAGACCACATGGGAACTCACGCAGGCTACGCCGTGGTGCAACAAAAGGAAGGGACGTTCGTAACAGTAAAAGCTGAAAAATGTTTACAACCTTGCTCTGCACAATTAGCTGAATTGTATGGACTTACTGCAGCTTGTGAACTTGCTAAAGACTCCTCTGCTAATATTTACACAGATTCAGCATACGCTCACGGAGTCTGTCACCTGTTTGGAGCAGTTTGGAAACTGCGCGGCTTTCAAAAATCAGATGGTAAACCTGTTCGGCATGGGAAACAGATTATGAAGTTGATCTCGGCCATGATGCTTCCACATCGATTGGCCATTATCAAGTGTCCTGCTCATCGAAAAGACAACTCCATCACCACAATGGGAAACAATGCGGCAGACGAAGCTGCAAAGCACGCTTCAGGTTGCAAGGTCGCCGTCTTGGCCCCAGCTGTGGAGTTGGAACCATCTGTCACACCTGATGATATCACATTAATGCAAGCGCGTGCTAGCGCGAGTGAACAAAACATGTGGGAAAAAAGGGGTGCTACAAAAGATGGGCGAGGGTTATGGCGGTCACATACCGGCCTGATCGTCGCTCCAATCTCACTTTTGTCTCTTTTAATTCCAGAGTGTCACAAACCAGACCACTGTGGGCGAGATGAGGTGATACATCGAATACAACAACAGGGTTATTGGGCGCCGTACCTGCAGGCACTGGTGACGGATGCGCTTAATCGGTGCGAGATATGCTCGCAAAATAACATTCGAAAAGGTATTGTCACCCCCACAGCGCGAATTCCTGTCCCGGAAGGCCCGTTTCGTCATCTGATTTTAGATTTTGTGGACATGTTGGTCCCGGTACATGGTAAGCGCTACCTTTTGGTGGTTTTTGATCATTTCAGTCGTTGGGTGGAAGCCACTCCGTCAAAGGACATGGGGGCGGGAACGGTTGTGAAGTTCCTGGTCCGTGAGGTAATCCCTAGGTTTGGTTTACCGTCCATCCTTTCATCAGACTCGGGACCAGCGTTTATTAACAAGGTCTATGAGGGCGTTCTGCGCCAGCTCGGAATCAAGGTCCGTCACGGAAGTATCTACACTCCCTCCAGCCAAGGAGGGGTGGAACGAGTGAATGGCACACTTAAAGCGAAAATTAATAAGATTTGTGCATGTACTGGGTTGCGGTGGCATGACGCATTACCGCTGGCCCTAATGAGTTACCGCATGCAAGCTCATCGGGTCACACATTTGTCTCCTCATGAAATGTTAACAGGTCGCCCTATGCCGGGTCCGCAGTTTCGGGGTCCTTTCAAAGGACCCCCACTGGAGCAGTTGGAGAAGGAGCTGCACAGTTATATGAAACAGTTGTCTGCTATCCATAAAGCGATTTATTTTCAGGAAAAAGAGAACGAGCCAAAACCAGTCTCTGTGACATCTGGTCCAGTGGTGCCCGGGGATAAGGTGTACATTAAGGAGTTTCGAAGAAAGTGGAACACTCCTAGACGCCGAGGTCCTTACACGGTGGTCCGTGCCACACCGACTGCGGTCCAGGTCGAAGGGAGCGTCGCTTGGCATCATCTGAACCATTGTTCGTTGGCACCTACGACCAACAACTGCAAAACGGGCCCTGGGGACTGGTCGGACTGTACAGCGTTCTCAAATGACCAGTCCCCCAAAAGGGGAAGTATCGCCTCGCATGCATCTGACGAAGATAGTCCTGTCAGGGCAGATTCAGAGTTCCCGCCCGATGATGTTGAGGTTGACATTCCTTTGGTTTCTTCTTCTGGGCGAGACAGGGATCTCGGCAGGGACAATTCAACCAATCCGGACCCGAAGCAACAGTCACCACGTCGTCCCATCACCAGGGCCTTCTCAAGGAAACAGAGGGGCAACTGCGCAACGAGGGAGCGACCTCAGTGACCAAGGGGAGTACGACTCACATGCCAAATGTCATTATCAGTCAGGTCTCTTGCCGGCATGCACCCGCACACATCTACACACTACCCGTGACTCAGTATTTCAGACAGATGTTGCCCTTTTGGCACAACATAGGCGGAAAGTAAGATCAATTAAGGAACTAGATGTAGAGGGCCATAACATTCCAGTGAATCCTGGGGTGGATGATAAAAGCGGTGCTCAGGGAGGTGAGGTTTTGGGGTCCAGGCTAGAACCTCTGGGCTCAGACTTAAGTGTTTATGTTACCACAGCTGCAACTGCCAAGCAATGGGGAGTTCACTTTGTAAAGGAGGGGCCCACTCCCCCTCTAGCTGTGGTTCCGGCCCTGGAGCCGGATAAGGTTGGTCTTGAAGCAATCATTACTCCACGCCCACAGGCAGGAATAGGTAACCATCAGTCAGTACCAGGAGGACTGGGGTATGAACACTTAGCACGTATAACATCCTTAATGGTTGACCAGGTATGGGCTGCTGCTTGGAACACACTGGAAGGTCTATTGGAGATTGGGAAGGTTGTAAGTTCTTACCAGACCACAGTTAACACCCCTGTTGTGAATAAAGTTGCTTTTACACCTGAACCGCAGCCCACCGTGGTTGCTGATGGCCAACCAGACAGTGGGGTGGTTGAGTCATTCACTCTTCCCCCTCTAGGGTTAGATACTTTGGTAGATAGTTATCATGATAAAACATTAGAGGGGGGGGAGGATGTAAAGGGGCAACCGGAAGTACGAGGGTTTAGACCTAGTGAAGATTACTTATGGAAGGAAGCGATGGCCAACACTTGGTATCGCTGGGCTTGGCTGTCAGTAAAGGAAATGACTTCGGAGGAATGCATATGGTGCTCAAAGGCGCCTGGAGCCCCTCCGGTTGTTATCCCAGACAAGTACAACTCTTGGGAGTGTGCCCAGGAACAACGCCGGGTGTGTAAAGAGGAAGCGTTCAAGTCTACAACAACGAATGCTTTCTTTGGGCTCCCGATGTGTGGTATAAAGTGTAGATTACTTTATGGGGCCCAGAGGATGCATGGTTATTTAAATAAATATAGGGGTTACAAAATCCAGGAATTGTGTGAACCTTACCAGGTGGCAAATACCGCCATGTCCCCTCCCACGGTTTACGAGGTGGACTATAACGCCGCATACGAGTGTTTTGCCAGCGGAGGATTTCTCCAGCAAAATGGAATAATGGTGGGGAACACGACGGTAAGATGTAATGTCACATGGGTATTATCATGGTTCCCAGAGTCTGGTATGTCTCCGCTCTTCATAACAAAAGCAGTATGGTTTGAAAACCCGGAGCCCCTACATCAGGACTGTCAGAATATGTCAATCACGGTTCCAACCCTATTTTGGTTCGGAGACCAATCACATGCGGTCGCTGATAGCTTCTGGTTATGTGGAAATAATCTGCTACGAAGCACCCTACCCCCCTCTTGGGTGGGGTTGTGTGCTACTGTTCGCTTAAAGGTGCCAGCTATGGTGGTATACAATGGTGTAAATAATATTCTTAACCTGAAGCATGACAAGGGCGCGCTGCGTAGAAGTAGGCGTCAGGTCTCAGGTTCTCATGGGGTATATCGGGATGCAATTGGAATTGCTAAAGGGATTCCTGTGGAATTTTCGGCCAGGAATGAAGTAGTGGCCGGCATAGAATCTATACTACCATGGATAACTGTGAATAAAAATGTTAACTGGATAAATTATATCTATTATAATCAACAGCGGTTGTTCAACCACACCATCGAGGGACTGAGTGCACTAGGAGAACAGCTGCATGAGACTAGCAGACTCGCACTTCAGAACAGGCAAGCACTAGATTGGCTTCTGGCAGATAAGGGTGGAATATGTCAAATGTTCGGGGAAGACTGTTGTACTTTTATTCCAGCTAACACAGCGCCAGATGGTTCTTTTACCTCTGCCATGGAAGAAATAATACGGGTGGGGAGAGAGGTGCGAGAGCATGCTGGGAAGAGCGACTGGTCTCTTGATTGGTTGGACCAGTTAATGGCTGACTGGAAAAATGTATTGATAAAGGTGGGAGTTGGGTCAGCTTTGGTTCTGATCCTTCTTTTCTTGTTTGGCATGTGCATCGTTCCCGCCCTGAGGAGAGCATGGAGTACGAGTCTCAAGAAACAGACATCCTTCATCATGGCTGCCCAATTGGTCCGTACTGAGTTGGACCTGTGACGTCTCAATAGAACTACAGTCGGTTGGACAAAGGGTCGGCAACCTGTGATGAAAGGCTGGTGACCCAACACTCCTGTTTGCCTCCGGCCTGGAAAAAGACTCTATCTTGTGTTATTCACGTGTGGTTTTTGTAGTCAGAAATCTTCTGTAATAGGTTATCCTTGTGAAAACAGATTGTAATGGAGTTTCTTTGTTGTGTGTGTGTGGTTACTTTCTGTCATAGTACTTAGAAGGTCTCGTGCAGGGGTCCACTGGCCTACCCGTGCCTGAGTGTCAAGTAAGATCGAAAGTTACCGGTGCTCGCCCAACAGGGGGGGCACGGGGGAATTTTTTTCTCCCTTCGGGGTTTTTTTTCGCCCTCGTACGGGAGGTTCAGATTGGCTCCTATGTTATGCTTGAGACCTGCGTGTGTGGACAAGTGTGCTTAAAAAAGGTTTCCCTATTGTAAGTTTCAGAGTATCGTCTTAGGGCCGATTACTCTGAAATATTTGAAAGGGGGAAATGTGGAAGTATGAATGTATCAGAGCTGAGTTGAATAACAACAGGTGTAGCTCTGGTCAGCAGAATATTAATAGTATGACATTATAACATGATATCAAAATGATGTCAACCAGTCAGCCCTACAAGGCTGCATACCTGGGTACTGTGTGTCTGAAAATAGTGACAGGCAGGCTATATAAGCTTGGGAGAATGATTGTACGGGGTCTTTTGTCCTGAAGGGGTGTCCCCCTGGTCGGCCGAATAAAGGATCATTAAAGACCTCTGTCTGCAGACTCTTAATATCAGCAGCCCTTTTGATAAAGAATTTATCTACGACAAAGTTTGCTTGAAGCTGCTGCATTAACCACATATACAGACTGCATTTCACTACTTTTCTGCTTTCTTTGCTCTGATAGAATGAAAATCATCTTTGGATCATCTTGTAAATTGAACTGACAGAGTTCTACAGTTGATTTAGTTGTGAATGTCCACAGAGTAACACTGTACAGGAGACATTTTCCACTGTCTTCTCCTCTCAGCCTCATGGACAATGTTAGTCTGATGGCTTCATTTTCTCTACTTTTTCCAGGACTAAAAGCTGCAGACACAATCTCTCCTGATCAAGATGAAGTCAGTGGAAGAGAAGGACGACCTCTCACACTCACATGTACATATCAGACATCAGCAGGAGGTGTTTACCTTCACTGGTACAAACATCATTCTGACCTTCAGGCTCCTCAGTTTATACTCTGGAAACAAGATGGCACCACATCTAAATACATTCCTGATCAGCGATATTCCTCAGAAACGTCGTCTACAACAACCAGCCTGACCATCAGCGAGCTAACCCTGGCAGACACAGCTCTCTACTACTGTGCTCTAGAAACACAGTGATACAAAGTGTAGAAGAGGCTGTACAAAAACCTGAACACAGATATCTGACTACTCTTCAAAGAGGAGGGAAGTGGTATTCAGACCACAGCTTCATATCAGATGGATTCTGCTCATTCCTGTTTTATCAGAGTCTCTGTGGTTCCAGCTGCAAACACTAATTATTCTAATAGAAAAACTCACCAACAATGTGCTTCATAGAGCTTTGGAAAGAATAGAAAATGTTTTAAAATGTGTTATAGAGAAGATAAAATGAAGAAAACCAAGCAGAGGTTGCAGAGCGCTGAAAAGCAGAGTTTATATTTCCACTTAAACAAATAAAATCTCAAACCTATAAGATTTTATAGACAATGATGCAGAGTGAATCAGCAGTGTTAGGAGAGTAGAGTAAGACAGACGTCACCATTTACCCAAAATATACAATATTCTTCCACATTTCTGGAGCATAAAATACACAAACATGTCCCCAAAGTAGCAGGTAAGCTGCACCAGTAGCAGCTTTTTTAAATTGTCCTGTCCAGCATGGTGGCAGCAGAATGATGGTCTGGCTGCTGAGTTTTGCCGAACAAATTTGCTTTGTCAAGAGGAGTTTTATGGGTATAAAGCTTCTCTTGATAATGAGGTATCTAAGCATAGCATTTGTATGGTACACACTTAAGTCTTTACCATATAAGGTTCTCTGTCCTACAGACTGGATTGACAGAAGAACATGCATTCCATGCAAATGAGCATCCTATAGGCAAACTCTATGATTGGAGGACACAGGACTGAGGAATTTTCTTTGTTTAAACCCTATATAAGACAGAATGACACATCAGGTCTTTAGGTCTTCGTTCTGGCTTTGGGACGTCCAGATTTTGCTGCAGAAATCTGTTTTGATGTCTGAACTTTTGTAATAAACTTCTTTTTATTATTCAAGTCAGCGTCCAGAGACGTTTTTGCCTGAAAGCCAATTTTTCCACATCTCCTGATCAAGATACATCAACATTACTGTTAAATACTTAGGTGTTCTATTAGACCAAGAACTCAAATTTAAACAATATATTGACTACATAATCAAAAGAACGTACACTTGCTTGTTTAATGCCTTTGTACCGATCATCTAACTGTTTCACACAAGAAATAAAAAAGAAAATTTTCTCAGTTAATATTACCTATTATTGATTATGCTGACATAATTTATCAAAATACATATGATATACATCTTAAACCATTAAATATCTTATTTAATACTCTCTGCAGATTCATCTTAAGATGTCCTTATAGAACTCATCATTGTACTCTATATGAGAAACTTAACTGGTTACAGCCTGACGGGAGAAGACCCTGCCATTGGTTTCAATTTATTTTTAAATGTGCTTATTTTGACTTGCCTCCATAACTAAAATGTTTCTTAATTCCTTTGTCGTCCTCCTACTCTTTAAGAAAGTCTGAAAATCTCTCCTTTATTGTTCCATTAGTGAGGAAGGAGGCAGGTTGGCGGTCCTTCTCCTATTTGGCCCCTAATGACGGAAACCACTTACCTGCATCTTTGAGGTCAATAACATCCTATTGTCATTTCAGAATTCTACTCAATACTCACCTCCAAACAGTTTGCCAGTGTTTGTAATGCTGTTTCCACACTGCTCCTTATGTGTTAATCCGTTAATCTGAAATTGTGTAAACTGCAACTGACACAAACTCTGTGAATGATGATTCTATATAGTTTTGGTAGAAGTGGGTTGTGAAAGCAAGTGCTAGTTGTTGTATTGTGTACTATCCTTCTTTTATATGTAGCCCTTTTATTACTCACGAATTATGTGAGTGGGCTCTGGGTTCTTTTACTCTCATACTGTGTTTACTCAAATGTTAAGTAATATTTTGGATCTCTGCACTGTATTAAAGTTAAGCACCAGATACTACGGTACAGGTGTATAAAGGAGGCAAATACTCAGTCACGACTTTACACAAGGTATGAAGTATGAACAATAATCCCTCTTTAATTAACACAGAATAGTAGTAAATAAAATAAAACAAAATAGGGTTTATGGGTTTAAACACAATAAAGACAGATAGCAGCTCTTCTCTGCTCAGACCTCAAAAGTATACACACAGTGTGTCACTTAAAATTCACCGTTTCAATACAGCTTATAGAAATGGTTATTCACTAATCCTAAAGCCGGCAAACCCCAAGTTAACACTACGTAGCAGGCCTGTATCGACGCTTGTGAACGTAGTGACCCAAAACTCAGTGGTCGTTTCACTCAAAGAGTAAAATAAAATAAAGTTAAGGTACCTTGTGCAAGATGACTATTAATCTCTAAAGATTTACTCCTTTCTGTGTTGTCCTCGTCTCCAGCAAAAACACAGCGCGGCACTCACAGTCACAGCTCCAACTCCAAAGGTAGTTCAAGTGCGTGGTCCACACCCGGTCACGAACTCCTGGTCCTTGTTCCAACGTTGCCAGAGGTACTCTGAGAGCTCCCGGGTGGCTCAAAGCGCTATCTGGGTCCAATCTCTCGTTGTCCAGTACGGTAACAATCCTCTACAAGCTTCTAGGTCCAGCTGATTTAGCGAACAGCAGCCTATAGTCCTTTACCGAGCTTGCTAGAATCGGCTACTTGCTATGCTATAAGCTAGTGGCAAAACGGTCTAGAAGTTTCGAGTGGAAACTTAATCGTCCTCTGCCACAAACTTAAGCACAAACACTCACAGTGGGTTATCGTAGGGACAAACCACGGCACAGATTACTTTTATATTACAAAGACAAACAAACTTTTAGCGGTAGCTGTTGACTCATGGCCGACCGAACCGGATCTCTCTCGGATTCTCGCATTGCGCTCCCTCTCCAAACTCGAGTTACATTCAAGTACTATCTCTGCATAGGAAAATACACTTCTCACACGTACCATATATAAAATAAAATATAAATGTGTATTAACGCTTTTAACATCGTAGTCACATTTTAAAGATAAACATGAGCATTTTTAATAAAAGAAAAAGAAATTAATTTACTCCTTTTTACCCTATTTATGTAGTTATGAACTAAGTTATTTACTTACTTTTACTTCATGAACTTAAATGCACCTCAGACTTTGTCCAGGCTACACCCTCCCCCCTCTAAACGTCTGGTGTCCCCAACAGACTACCAAAGAACTCTAAACCAGGGAAGTAGTATGACCCCCAGACTATGTGTACTGGGCACATTAACCTTGTCCAATAGTAATCACAACCCCTCTATGAATGATTGTGATTGGCTGATCTTTAACCTTTCCCGGCTCATCATAAGTTAAACGTACTACAGGTTTAACAGATCTCTTAGACCTAAGGTCCGGAGTTTTAGCCAGTTGGTTATGGGGCGTATTTAATTTTGGGACACTGGCAGACCGCAGGGTTCTGGGGTCCATCTCCGACGCGGGGGAAGGCTCATGGATATCCACGTCATCTCTTGAATGATCTCTTCTTGACTGATCTCTTCTGAATCGGTCTCAGGTTCCCCATCCCTATCAGGCTCCACCACATTCTCCCTTTGTGGTTCTTCATTTGTATTTTCCTCATTTGAGGAGTTTTCCTCCTTATCATCCTCTTGGTCAGTGATGAGAGTCTCTGGTGGTATTTCTTGAGATCTGAGAGCATGCCTTATGCCTTCTTGGACCCTTTCTCTTGTGTAGTATGGTCTTTGAGGTTCATAGTACTCATACTCTGAAGATGAGTCGGTATCTTGCGACACTTGGGGCTCAGGCACAACTAGTGGCGGCTTTGAGGACTTGGATGTTGTCTTTTTACAGTTTTTGTCTTCATTGGAGAATAGGCAATCTCACATGTTGTCCAATAGGCAGAATGTGGTCTCTGTGGACTGTCTTCACTTTTCCACTTCCACTTTCTTTTTTCAGTTGGTAGACGGGGAGATTTGGCATTTTCCTAATGACTTTGTAAGGTATTGGACTCCATCTTGTTTGCAACTTATGTTTTCCTTTCAAGCCCCAGTTCCTGAGTAAGACTCTGTCACCAACTTCTAAGGACTGGAAGCCAACTCTTTTGTCATAACTGTTCTTGTTCTTTTGATGAACTTTGTCTGCTGTTTCCGAGGCCAACCTGTAGGCTTGATGCAGGTCCTCCTTCAACTTAGACACATAGCGAGAGTGACTTTCCACAGCTTTGTCGAGGGATGTCCCGAAGCACAGATCTACCGGGAGCCTGGCTTCTCGGCCGAACAGAAGATAATAAGGCGAAAAGCCAGTGGCGTCACATTTTGTGCTGTTATAAGCATGACTCCACTGTCTCTTCTTCTCCGCACTAAGAGTTCCCAGCATAGAGAGTAACGTGCGATTGAATCTCTCCGGCTGCGGGTCTCCTTGAGGATGATAAGGGGTCGTCCGCGACTTCCTTATCCCCATAATGTTGAGTAGGTCCTTGATCAGGCGACTCTCGAAATCGCGGCCCTGATCGGAATGAATACGGGCTGGTAGGCCATAGTGGACAAAGTATTTATCAACTAGGGTCTTGGCGACCGTTTGCGCAGTTTGGTTCTTGGTTGGGAATGCCTGAGCATAGCGCGTAAAATGATCTGTGACCACCAAGACGTTTCCCATGCCTTTGGAATCTGTCTCCATGGAGAGGAAATCGATGCACACCAGATCCATAGGACCACTACTGGAAATCTGGTGAAGCGGGGCAGCTCTCTGGGCTGGAGACTTGCGCGTGACACATTCACCACAGTTCTTGATGTGTAGCTCAACATCCTGTGACATTTTTGGCCAGAAGAACCTTTTACGCAGTAGGTCAATGGTCCTTTCAATGCCAAGGTGTCCTGACTCGTTATGGACAGATTTCAGTATAGTGCCATGATATTGCTTGGGCAGGACAAGTTGGGTGACCTCTTCACCTCCAAGTCGCTTGGTGATGCGATAGAGTAATCCATCTTGTATGGTCAGCTTGTCTTTTTCCCGTTTTAGGTAGGATACCTCAGGACTGATATCTGACCACTGGTTCAGTTGGAGTGCTTGAATGGCAGGTCTGATTACCGAATCCTGCTTTTGGGCATTTGCAAGATCCACTTTTGGGACGTGTTCCAATGACTGGAGCTCCATTTGAAGTGGGAAGGCATAGATATCTGGAACACATTCTGGGGAAGCTCCAATTTGGTCAACACACCGAGTAGAACTATCTGAGGGTTCGGACTCTCGTATTCTTTGACAGATTGACTGCACAGCTGACTCAGATATGGTCTCCCATTCAGTGGCTGGGCCTGCCTCTGGAAAGCGTCGGGAGAGAACATCCGCATCAATGTTGTGCTTTCCCTGTCAGTATTTGACATCAAAGTCATACGTGGACAAAGCAGCCAGCCATCTATACCCCACCGCATTGAGCTTGGCTGTTGAGAGCACGTACGTCAATGGATTTTTATCGGTACGTACCGTGAAACGAGCTCCGTACAGATAATCGTGGAAACGGTCCACCACTGCCCACTTGAGTGATAGGAATTCCAGCTGATGTATCTGGTACCGTTTTTCAGGCTGGCTCAGTCTCCTGCTAGCAAATGCAACCGGTCTCAAACCATCCTCTTTTTGCTGATAGAGGACTGCTCCAAGTCCTTTGAAGCTAGCATCCACATGGAGCTCGTAGGGCTTTGCTGGATCTTCGAAGGCTAGTACCGGTGCATGGGTCAAGCAGTGGATTATCTGGTGGAAAGCTTGTGTGCAGGAGTCATCCCACCACTCACCAAAGGGCTCTGCCTCTTTCAGGTAGATCTTGTTGGGATCAAGGCATTTCTTCCGGCTCTTTTGGGTTTGGGCATATCCTTTGGTCAGCTCGGTAAGTGGTCTTACGATGGCGGCATAGTTGGCGATGAACCGCCGGTAGTACCCGCAAAAACCCAAAAAAGACCTCAGAGCCTTCAGATCTTGAGGCTGTGGCCAAGTGGTAATGGCCTCGATTTTCTGTGGATCGGGAGAGACGCCGTGGGCGGACACGATATGTCCGAGGTACTTCACCTGTGTCTGACAAAACTGGCATTTGTCCAGGGAGATCTTCAGGCCAGCCTCTCCAAGACGATCCAAAACTTTGAGGAGCCTCTCCTCATGTTCCTCCAGCGACTTCCCAAAGACAATTAAGTCATCCAGGTAGACCAGGACCTGAAGGAGGTTCATATCTCCGACTGTCTTTTCCATTAACCTCTGAAAAGTCGCTGGCGCTCCAGTTATTCCTTGTGGCATTCTCTCGAATTGGAAAAAGCCAAGAGGGCAAATGAACGCTGTCTTCTCCTTGTCTTCCTCTGCCATGGCAATCTGGTAGTAGCCACTACGTAAGTCCAGTACGGAGAACCATTTGCTTCCAGACAAGGAGTCGAGTGCTTCGTCAATGCAGTGGGTTGTGTATTGGTCGGGCACTGTCCGGCTGTTTAGTAGCCTATAGTCGATGCACATCCTTATTGTTCCGTTTTTCTTGCGAACTATTACGATTGGCGATGCATAGGGGCTACGGGATTCTTTGATGATGCCTGTACACAGCAACTCTTGTAGATGCTTTCTGACATCCAGGATGTCCGTAGGTGCCAGCCGTCGCGATCTTTGCCGAAAGGGACTTGGGTCCAACAGACGGATAGTGTGCTCTACATCTTTGGCCAGTCCAACGTCCCACTCGTTGACTGAGAAGACTTGGGAATGTTCAGCCAGTTTTTGTCAGAGCCGATCCTTCCACTCTTTCGGCACAGGGGAGTCACCAAAGTTGATCTGGCTGCTTTCAAACTTGAGAGACTCAGACTTTTGGAGTGGCATGGATATGACACTTTCAGTGCGATACACATGACCCATGACTGTCCCTACTGGAATGATGGTCTCTTTGGCAGACTGGTTTTGCACAAAGATTCTGAAGTTGTTAACTTGTACGGCATTAGCGGGAACCACCATAGGCTGTAGTAGCACATCACCAGGCAAGGGGGCTAATGGGGAAGAATCAACCATTAGGATTTCTTTGTCAACTGTTTGCTTGAAGTCAACTTTACAGGAAACTTGCAGGTCTTTTCCAGGAGGCAGGATTAAAGGGCTCGGACCTTTCCATATCACACTGCCAACCTCATCATCGTTTGAGGTTAAGGAAACAGAGCCTGCGATTGTGGGTTTCTGCTCACTGTTGGCTTTGATGCCAAGGGCTTTGGTGATGTCGAAACCCTGTTTTTGGCATTGTTTTACCAGGTTGCGAACGTGGCTGGTGTTGGTGCCCACAATAACAGGAATCTTTTCTTCTTTTGGACTTGGGCAAATCAGGGCTAGAACTGTTACTGTGTGGCTGGTGCCTGTAACTTCAGCTGGATACTCGAAATCGACCACAACATAGCCACGATAGGGGTAGCTGACATTAGACTCACTTAAGCCCCACAGATCAAGACCAGTGACTGGTTGCACAGGAACTGAGGATAGATACTTTTTGTACCATGATTCAAAGATTATGGTGACCTGAGATCCACTGTCGAAAAGGGCATCACAGGACTGTCCATTAATTTTTAGTGGTACTACACTGAGTGGTCCAATCAGACCTTCAGGAATTCCAGCTGGAGCAGGGGAAGTCAGCAGACCTTGCTTGACATTGCAGTTGGTATCTGGCTTCATACTTGTGTCAGTACTTTGACTACCTTTCATTGTTTTTACTGTTTGGATGAGCTTTCTGATTACTTTGGTCTGATTCTCAGGATTGCGACACTTTGCCATGAAATGACCTTTCTCGCCACATCTATAGCAGAACTGCTCATCTGTTTGTTGCTTGTTTCGGTAGGGAGGATTAGTTTTTGGCTTAGCCTCCACTGCTGTGACAGTAGTTGGTTTTGCTGAGGTTTCCTGTACAGCATCTCTTTGCGCCACTTTCTGTTGTAGTCTTTTAACTTGTTTCTTTAATGCAGCAAGCTCAGTGTCACCGCTGTGTTCACTTGGCGGTATGGTGGACACAGGTAGAGCACTGTAACTTTTCTCTTTGACATCTTGAGAGCTTGTCATGTAGGAAGCTAACTTGGCCTTGAGCTCTTTAACTTCAGCTTTCAGACTTTGTATTTCTGCATGGCTGGATTCAGCTGATTGCTTCATTTGCACTGGGTGGACAGAGGCGTTAAGCTTTCTCCTTGAAGCCTCATATTCTTCCTCTGTACGGACTTCGCTTAGGAGTTGCAAAAAGGTTGGGGGCGCTTCCTTTCTTTCTCGTAAGTGTAACTGGATTAGCATGAGGTCTGAAGTAATGGCCCCTCTCAAAAGCTGTTCCAAGCGAGCTTTGTCTTTGCAATCAACTGGAAATCCTCCCCTCTGTATAACTTTAGTAAGAGCTCTTTCCAGCCGTCTTAAGAAATCAGACAGTTTCTCTCCTGGCTGTTGTTGCATTAGCCGAAAGGCAAAGTAGAGATCATCTCCTGATTCAGCCGTGCCAAACGCGCTCTCTAGGGCTTCCAAGTATTCACTGGGGTTGGCCCAAAACTCAGTGGTCGTTTCACTCAAAGAGTAAAATAAAATAAAGTTAAGGTACCTTGTGCAAGATGACTATTAATCTCCAAAGATTTACTCCTTTCTGTGTTGTCCTCGTCTCCAGTTAAAACACAGCGCGGCACTCACAGTCACAGCTCCAACTCCAAAGGTAGTTCAAGTGCGTGGTCCACATCCGGTCACGAACTCCTGGTCCTTGTTCCAACGTTGCCAGAGGTACTCTGAGAGCTCCCGGGTGGCTCAGAGTGCTATCTGGGTCCAATCTCTCGTTGTCCAGTACGGTAACGATCCTCTACAAGCTTCTAGGTCCAGCTGATTTAGCGAACAGCAGCCTATAGTCCTTTACTGAGCTTGCTAGCATCGGCTACTTGCTATGCTATAAGCTAGCGGCAAAACAGTCTAGAAGTTTCGAGTGGAAACTTAATCGTCCTCTGCCACAAACTTAAACACAAATACTCACAGTGGGTTATCGTAGGGACGGGCCGGGCTCGAACCAGCAACCCTTGGGCTGCAGGACGACCACTCTACCCACTGAGCCACGCCACCCCTTTATAGCACACATTCACTAAAATGTGGAGCAAGCAGGTTTGGACCTTAAACACAGGCTATGAGGACACACAACTGTTAAACATGCTGGTAAATAAAGTAATTATGTCCATCTTTACCACTAGATGGCAGTCATTTTTATGTACTGTACCTTTAAAGTAAAATGGCATCAAAACTCTAAAGCCTGGTACACATAACGATTTTTGGGCTGTTTTTGCCCCGATTTGGCCTCTTCCCGACCTCGGAAGGCAAACGCCCGATCATCGTAAGATTTCCCTGTCCAGTTATCATTTGGTCAGAGGTTACGTCCCGATAATCCGCTCCGAAACGTGTCGTAGCCGACAATCGGAAATATTGAACATACAGTATGATCGCCATACAGTATGATCAAAACCGATGTTATATCTTCACGTGTGAGGTCTCGACCAGATAAAAAATCTCACAAGATTAAATAAATCGTTGCGTGTGTACCAGGCTTCAGTCAAAGCATGTTTTTTTCCTCATGGCAGAAGTTATTCTTAAAGACGATGACAGCAGAGCCCACATTTAAATATCTTTTATTTAAGAATGACATCCTCAGCTCTTGCAAATGGGTTCTAAAACTAAACACACACACAAAAATCTTTCTTTAAAACGTCCACATTTGACAATAAGCAAGTCTTTTATTAGTGAGTTTTCATGTGGCCCTTTGAATCACAATTTACAGGAAACATTTTCCATGTTTTACAGGAATCAGCTTCTCAGCTGTCTGACTTCTGTTGAGGCCCTTAAATCATCATTTAGATCAGGGGTGTCAAATTTAAACACACAGTGGACCAAAATGAAAAAACTGGAACACGTTGAGGGCCGCCTTGTTCAATGTTTATTAAAAACTCATTTTAATGACTTTATTGCACATATTGTACCTGGAACTAACAGTCTAAAAATTGCCATTAATAATCAAATAAAATAAAATTAAAATAAAAAAATTATTTTACTTGTTTGACAAATGAAACATCCTGTAACAGCAAGATAATAAAAATGTAAAAAATGAAACTGCATTAAAGGACAGTTTGCTGCTCTGTGATGCTCACTAGTCTCAAGATGATATGCCTGTTGGCTCAAAAGCCTGGTTTATTATTTCACAACCTGTTGACAGTCAGGCATATATTGAGGGGTCATGGGAGTTTGCCCAACCGGTCTACATGTGCTTTGTGGACTTGGAGAAGGCTTTTGACCGTGTCCCCCGGGGACTCTTGTGGGGGGTACTCCAGAAGTATGGAGTGCTGGACCTGTTTGTACGAGCTGTCCGGTTCCTGTACGACCGGTGTCAGAGCTTGGTCCGCATTGCCGGCAGTAAATCAGAATCATTTCCAGTATGAGTTGGACTCCACCAAGGCTGCCCTTTGTCACCGATTCTGTTCATAACCTTTATGGACAGAATTTCTAGGTGCAGCCGAGGTGTTGAGGGGATCCGGTTTGGTGGCCTCAGGATTGGGTCTCTGCTCTTTGCAGATGATGTGGTTCTGTTGGCTTCATCGGGCCTCGATCTTCAGCTCTCACTGGAGCGATTTGCAGCCATGTGTGAAGCAGCTCGGAGTCGAGACCATGGTCCTCAGGCGGGTGGAATGCTCTCTCCGGGTCTGCAATGGGGTCCTGGCGATAAGGTCCTGCCCCACGTGGAGGAGTTCACGTATCTCGGGGTCTTGTTCACGAGTGAGGGAAGGATGGAGCGGGAGATCGACAGGCGGATCGGTGTAGCGTCTGCAGTGATGTGGACTCTGCATCAGTCTGTCGTGGTGAAGAAGGAGCTGAGCCAAAAGGTGAAGCTCTTGATTAACCGGTCGATCTACGTTCCCACCCTCCCCTATGGCCACGAGCTGTGGGTAGTAACCAAAAGAACAAGATCGCAAGTACAAGCGGCCGAAATGAGTTTTCTCTGCAGGGTGGCCGGGCTCTCCTTTAGAGATAAGGTGAGAAGCTTGGTGTTTTGGTAGGGGCTCTGAGTAGAGCTGCTGCTCCTCCACACTGAGAAGAGCCAGATGAGGTGGCTCGGGCATCTGGTTAGGATGCCTCCTGGACGCCTTCCTGTTGAGGTGTTCTGAGCACGTCCCACCAGAAAGAGGCCCCGGGAAAGACCCAGGACACACTGGATGGACTACATCTCTCGGCTGGCCTGGGAACGTTGGTGAATGTGGCCGGGGAGAGGGAAATCTGGGTTTCCCTGCTTAGGGAGCTGCCCTAATTTTACTGCTACTATTTAAACTCTAGTTCATATTCAACCTTTTTTCTCACTTAGTTTCCTTATAAAAAATCTGGAGCCTAAAGGGTTAACACCTCTTCTACTTCTGGAGCCTTTGTTTCCAGGTGCTTGTATCCAAGAGAAACTCATCCATGCATTCATCTCCAGTAGGCTGGATTACTGTAATGGTCTTTAACAGGACTTCCTAAAAAGAGCATTAAACATCTGCCGCTCATCGAGAACGCTACTACTAGAGTTTTAACTAGGACTAAGAGATCTGAACACATCACACCAGTTTTGAAATCTTTCCACTGGCATCCAGTTTACACTGGTTTCCAGTCAGTCACAGAATAGACTTTAAAACCCTTCTGATTGTTTACATCCCAGAATGGTTTAGATCATTAAGTTCATTCACGACCCGAATGTGGCCCGCGGGTCTTAAATTTGACACTTGACTTAGACTGAATAATTTTCCACATATAGAAGGTGGCTGTTGACATTCTCTGTTAGAGCTCATGTGGAACTTTAAATCATCATTTTGTTTGAAACATTCTCCACATGTTGGACAAGAATGCGGTTTCTCACCTGTGTGAATTGTCATGTGACTCACCAAAGTACTCTTGTAACCGAAACATTTTCTACATGTTTGACAAGAATACGGCTTCTTAGCTGTGTAAATTCTCTTGTGGTTCACCAAACCACTCTTGTGCCTGAAACATTTCTTACATGTTTGACAAGAAAACAGCTTCTTAGCTGTGTGAATTCTCATGTGGGTCACCAAACCACTCTTGTGACTAAAACATTTTCCACATATTTGACAAGAATACGGCTTCTCACCTGTCTGAGTTCTCTTGTGGTTCACCAAACCACTCTTGTGACTAAAACATTTTCCACATGTTTGACAAGAAAATGGCTTCTCAGCTGTGTGAATTCTCTTGTGGTTCACCAAACCACTCCTGTGCCTGAAACATTTTCTACATGTTTTACAAGAATACGGCTTCTCACCTGTGTGAATTCTCTTGTGGTTCACCAAACCACTCCTGTTACTATAACATTTTCCACATGTTTTACAAGAATACAGCTTCTTAGCTGTGTGAATTCTCTTGTGGTTCACCAAACCACTCTTGTGACTGAAACATTTTCCACATATTTGACAAGAATACGGCTTCTCACCTGTGTGAATTCTCTTGTGACTCCCCAAAAGACTCCTATGACTGAAACATTTTCCACATGTTTGACAACAATACGGCTTCTCAACTGTGTGAATTCTCTTGTGGTTCATCAAACCACTCTTGTGACTGAAACATTTTCCACATGTTTGACAAGAATACGGCTTCTCACCTGTGTGAATTCTCATGTGGTTCACCAAAGTACTCTTGTAACTGAAACATTTTCCAGATGTTTGACAAGAATACGGCTTCTCAGCTGTGTGAATTCTCATGTGACTCCCCAAAAGACTCCTATGACTGAAACATTTTCCACATGTTTGACAAGAATACGGCTTCTCAACTGTGTGAATTCTCTTGTGGTTCATCAAACCACTCTTGTGACTGAAACATTTTCCACATGTTTGACAAGAATACGGCTTCTCACCTGTGTGAATTCTCATGTGGTTCACCAAAGTACTCTTGTAACTGAAACATTTTCCACATGTTTGACAAGAATACGGCTTCTCAGTTGTGTGAATTCTCTTGTGGTTCACCAAACCACTCTTGTGACTGAAACATTTATCACATATTTGACAAGAATACGGTTTCTCACCTGTGTGAATTCTCATGTGGTTCACCAAAGTACTCTTGTAACTGAAACATTTTCCACATGTTTGACAAGAATACGGCTTCTCAGTTGTGTGAATTCTCTTGTGGTTCACCAAACCACTCTTGTGACTGAAACATTTTCCACATGTTTGACAAGAATACGGCTTCTCAGTTGTGTGAATTCTCTTGTGGTTCACCAAACCACTCTTGTGACTGAAACATTTATCGCATATTTGACAAGAATACGGCTTCTCAGCTGTGTGAATTCTCTTGTGACTCCCCAAAAGACTCTTGTGACTGAAACATTTTCCACATGTTTGACAAGAATACGGCTTCTCAGTTGTGTGAATTCTCTTGTGACTCCCCAAAAGACTCTTGTGACTGAAACATTTTCCACATGTTGGACAAGAATACGGCTTCTCAACTGTGTGAATTCTCTTGTGACTCCCCAAAAGACTCTTGTGACTGAACCATTTTCCACATGTTTGACAAGAATACGGCTTCTCAACTGTGTGAATTCTCTTGTGACGCCATAAAAGACTCTTATGACTGAAACATTTTCCACATGTTGGACAAGAATACGGCTTCTCAGCTGTGTGAATTCTCATGTGGTACACCAAAGCACTCTTGTGACTGAAACATTTTCCACATGTTTGACAAGGATACGGCTTCTCACCTGTGTGAATTCTCATGTGGCGCACCAAAGTATCCTGGCGAACAAAACATTTTCCACATGTTTGACATAAATACGGCTTCTCACCTGTGTGAGTTCTCATGTGGCACGCCAAAAAATGAGCTTTAGTGAAACATTTTCCACATGTTTGACAAGAGTACGGTCTCTCTCCTGTGTGAGTTCTTACATGAACAGTTAACTTACTTTTCGTTTTAAATTGTTCCCCACAGAACTTGCAGGAATGTTGTTTCTCATCTCTTTCATTACAATGACTTTCTAACAGAAAGGACTCTCCTACGTTCTCATTTGTCTCCGTTATACAGCTCTTTTCTGGCAGTGTATCTGCACACGTTGTTGGTCCTGAGTCTTCAACCATGCTTTCCTGTAAAGGTGAATGTTGGTCTGCAGGAGGACTGTAAGAGGGAGTATGGTCCCTGTCTGGTTCTGGATCACTGTGACCATCTTCCTTATGAGCAGCCGGTATTGAAAACTGATCAGTTTCATCCTTCAGCCAAAGCTGCTCTTCCTCCTGACTGCTGAGGAGTTCCTCCTCTTCCTCTTTAATACAAGCAGACTCTGGTTGCTCCTGGTCCAGGTTTGAGTTCTGGTTGCACAGCTGCTGGTCATCTTGAAGAGTTTCATCCACCTTGTAGACATATTGATGTGGAACCACTGGAGGGATAAAGGTACAAATGAAAAATATGAAGAAAGATTTTAGTTTAGATTAATTACTAGGGTTCCTAAAAAAGAAAAAATAGGACTTAATATTTATATTATTACTTATTTAACCATTACAAGCTTCACTGAGACTAAAAATCTCTTTTCCAAGAGTGGCTCAGACATCTGGTCAGTATGGCTGGACGATTATGACCAAAATAAAAATCACGATTATTTTGATCAATATTGTAATCACGATTATTAATCACGATTATTAATCACGATTATTCACCGTGTTTGGAAAAACAGGTGTTTTTATTTAATTATAGACAAACTATGTGGCAACAATTTTAGTGAAATATTAAACTTTAATTTACTATAGATGACAAATAATGCAACAAATACATTTACCGGCAGATTCAAACTAGGCGCACCCAAACATTTATGCTTTCATTCAATTGTATTTTGTGCCAACCTAATCAAAGTATTCTTTAAAGTAGAAAAATAGTGTCTTTAAAAGGTACACTCTGGAGCACAGCGAGGAGGATTTGGCCAGCCTGACAGATTTTATAGATCGTTGTTACGACAGAATCGTCATGGGGAAACCAAACAACACGTCAACCCCCTCCACCTCATCCAAGGCCAAGAGACAGCAAAATGAGGATTCACCTGGAGCTATTTCACCACCGGGGAACGACTCAACGGATGTTCTGATCTCGATAGATAAGAAACTCAGTAGTTTTGATGCGCGTTTGAGCCTGGTAGAAATTCTCTACAAGGAGTTCCAGGCGCTACGTGAATCATTAAAATTCAGCCAGAAGCAGGTGGAAACTCTGGCTGTAGAAAATGCCGGTCTCAGAGAGTCGGTAAAATCACTCACCGAGGGCTTGACCCGTCTCTCGGAAGAAAACAAGAAGATGAAGGAAACGGTGATCGATCTGCAGGCGCGGAGCATGAACCTGGTATTTACAGGGACTCCAGAGCAGACGGAGGAGGACCCCGAGACCACGGTGAAAAACTTAATCAAAACCCACCTGAAGCTCCCGGAGGAAACAGTGAAAAACATCTCCTTTCACAGAGTCCATCGGCTTGGCGGGAGGAAACCCGGGTCCAGCAGACCAAGACCTATTGTAGCGAAGTTCGTCAGCTTCAAACAGAAGGAGCAGGTGAAGAACCAGGGCCGCGAACTGAAGGGAACCAACTTCGGAGTAAATGAACGATATCCCAGAGAGATTCTGGACTGACGGAGAGTCCTGTTTCCCATCAGGAAGAAATCCATCAGTGAAGGCGCTCGCGCTGTCATCGCGGTGGATAAATTATTTATTAATGGACAGCTGTACCGCGACCTGGACATCACTCCGTGGCTCTCCTGACTTAGTATGTGCTTCAATTTTCCTATTTTCTCACTAGATCATGTTATATCGTTAAAACTGCCATAAAAGATAATTTAGTTAACAGTAAATCCACTGCCCGACTCCACTACACTGTTCTCAGCACTGATGCGTTTTTTAAATTACTTTTTTCATTTGGTACTGTCGCTCTTTTTACTCTTTACACTTCTTCTCTCCGACCCTTTAACGGTTAACGGTAACACGTCATTATATTATATACACATCAGCACTTTTCATGATTCACAGGAACACACACAGAACAGCACAAGCGCACATACATCTCTGTCACAACCAGCTGGCACATACACATGCACGCGGAGAAGCAGTGGGATGCACGCACACACGCTTCAGTAATATGCATATAGCCTCATCTCTGTGGTTGGTTCATGAACGAACTCACATTTGTCACTTGGAATGTGCGTGGAGCTGGCACAAGGGAAAAGAGGTTCAAAATTTTGCAAGAAATGAAAGCAGATATAATATTACTCCAAGAGACTCATTTATCAAACTCAACAATAGATCTTCTCTCAACAACCCAGTTTCCACACGTGTATTCAGCTTGTTATAATTCTAGGCAGAGAGGAGTAGCAACTCTTATTAATAGAAGGTTAAATTTTGACATAGATAATACAATCATAGATCCAGAAGGCAGATTTATAATAGTTACATTATCTATTAAAAATGTTAAGTTATGTATTGCAAATATATATGGTCCAAATGTAGATGATCTTCCTTCTTTCACTCCCTCTTCGCCTCTATGGTCACTCAGATAACACATTAATTATAGGAGGTGATTTTAACATTATACTGGACAAACAAAGTACCACAGGAGCTCATTGAGTCTGGAAATCCTCAGAAACTAAAACAGTACATGAAGGATTTTGGTCTCTGTGATGCTTGGCGCTCTCACCATCCCACACTAAGAGAATACACCTTCTTCTCTTCAGTTCACCATTCCTATTCTAGATTAGATTATTTCTTAACTAGCAGCTCGCTGATGAATAACATGTCAGAAATCAGAATCCATCCTATTAGCATTAGTGATCACGCACCAGTATCATTCACTCTGAGAAGTAGGAGCAATAAACCAGCAACTAGAAACTGGAGATTTAATACGTCATTACTTAAAGATCCTGAGTTTATCAGCTACGTCATTACTTAAAGATCCTGAGTTTATCAGCTACTTTAAAAGAGAATTGTCCTTATATCTAGAAAACAACGACTTGCCAGAAACTTCAGCGTGTGTTCTTTGGGAAGCAGGAAAAGCAGTAATGAGAGGGAAAATAATTTCTTTCTCTTCTCATAAGAAAAAGAAGGAAACTTTGAGAATTTCAGAGTTAGAACTCAGAATTAAATCCTTAGAGGAGCTTACCATGTCTCCCCAGATGAACACATACTAATTGCTATAAGGAAAGCTAAACTTGAATTTAATGAAATAATAGATAAAAAGACACAGTTCTTGGTGCAAAGACTTCGCTTGGAGAATTTTGAGCATGGCAACAAATCTGGAAGTTTCCTGGCTAATCAGTTAAAAACAAACAAGGAGAAAACAACCATCTCCTCTGTCAGAGATCCAGAAGGAAACATCAGCCACGACCCTGACAAGATAAATAACACTTTCAAAGAATTCTATAAAACATTATATACATCACAACTAACTACAACAGATGACAACATTGATAAATTTCTTAGTAACATCAATCTTCCACAATTAAAACATGAAAATAAAATGGTCTTGGATTCCCCCCTTTCAGTCGGCGAACTCCAAGAAGCTCTCCAGCATATGTCCAACAATAAAGCTCCTGGTCCAGATGGTTACCCAGCAGAATTCTACAAAGAATTCTGGACAACGTTGGCACCCACTTTCTACAATATGATATTAGAAATAAAGGAAAAACAAAAAATACCTTCAAATATGAACCTAGCCAATATTACTCTACTATTAAAACCAGGTAAAGACCCGACACTTCCATCCAGTTACCGTCCAATTTCATTAATAAATGTAGATCTCAAAATAATTAGCAAAGCTTTGGTCAGAAGTATAGAAAAAATAACCCCTCTAATAATACATCCTGACCAAACAGGCTTTATTAAAGGTAGACATTCCTCTACTAACATGCGTAGATTAATTAACATCATAGATTATTCTACTCTACATAATCTGGAATCCACAGTCATTTCTTTAGACGCAGAAAAACAGTTTGACCGAGTAAACTGGAAATTTTTATTTGCAACGTTAAACAAATTTGGGTTTGGGTCATCTTTCATAGATTGGATAAAAATATTATATAACAACCCAAATGCATTTGTGAAGACCAATGATCAAACCTCTCCAAGCTTCTGTTTGCAGAGAGGCACCAGACAGGGCTGCCCGCTCTCTCCATCACTCTTTGCTATTTTTATTGAACCCCTAGCTGCTGCCATAAGACAAAATAAAGAGATTAAAGGAATCCATGCCAAAAATATAGAACACAAGATAAGTCTTTATGCTGATGACGTATTACTCTTTCTCCAGAACTCACCGACATCTCTCCCCCAGACAATCACACTTATTAACACATTCTCATCAATATCTGACTACTCTATTAACTGGTCTAAGACTATTATTATGCCCATCAACTGTGACCTACAAAACATACCCAACACTACAATACAGTCTGGAAACATTAGATATCTAGGCATAAACGTTTCCCCCAGGTTATCAGAACTAACAAAGCTAAATTATGTCCAGCTACTTAAAGCAATAGAGGATGATCTCTCACGGTGGAGGCGCTTACCCATATCACTCATGGGGAGGGTTGCTACAGTTAAAATAATGGTTCTATCTAAAGTAAACTATCGGTTTTTAATGATACCCATTAAACCATCCTCCAACTAGTTTAAGTCACTGGACTCACATATATCTAAATTTTTATGGAAAAACAAGCCATCACGTATCAGTCTAAAAACTTTACAACAGACTAAAGATAGAGGCGGATTGGAGCTACCCAACTTTAATCATGTTTTCTTAGCTAACAAGATGCAGTATATCTCCAAATGGCTTAAACCTAGCAGTCTGGATGAACCATGGTTAGATGTAGAGCAAGCATTATGTGAGGATCTGTTTATCTCTGACCTGCCATTCATCAGCTCAACCATCAAAACACATCAGTGTTTTAAAAGCATCAATATCAGTTCCTCCTTAGTGGCTTGGTGGGATTTTCTAAAAATAACCAAATCCTCACTTTTTCCATGTAAGTTTACACCCCTCTGGAACAACCCTGACATCCTGCAAAACAAAAAGCTTATCAATTTTACTCAATGGAAAAATAAAGAAATAAAACAGTTAGAACATATAATAGAAAATGGAAACTTCTTATCATTTAATATTCTCACTTCACAATATGGAATCAGTAGCAAAACATTTTTAGAATATCACCAGCTTAAATCTATTATATGTAAAAAATATACCATTAATCAATTAAACTTACAGCTACCTATTAGGGTGGCAGAATTCATGAATCTCAATGCCCCAAAGCTATTATCAAAAACATATAGACTATTATCTAAACTAGAAGACTCAATCTGTCTTCCAACTTCAAAATGGGAGGGTGACTTATCCAGTAACTTTAATAAAGATAAATGGTCACAAATATGTTTAAACACCTTTAAAATGACTAAAAAGTCAAATATGCAACTAATACAATTCAAAATTCTGCATAGAACTCATTATACAAGACAAAGGATGTTCAGGATGGGTCTGTCACAATCAAACATCTGCACACACTGCAATGAAAACACACCTGACAACTATCTCCATGCCTTGTGGTCCTGCACACCTGTCCGCAGGTTCTGGCTTCAGGTATGTGTGGACATGTCAACATGGTTTAAATGTAATATTCCTACAATCCCCGCACTATGTCTACTAGGTGACTTGGGTGACATTAATATGGCAATTAACTCTGCACACATGATACGCACAGCATTATGCATCGCAAAGAAAACTATCCTTGTGAACTAGAAAAACAAAAATAATCTGTGTATTCAGCAGTTTAGGAATCTCTTAGTTGCCCACATCAGTAGTGAGACAATGTCTGCCTCCTCAAAGAACTATTTGGCTGAATCTCATTCCTTCTGGTCCCCTGTGCTTAGTTCCATCACTTAGTGTAGGTGGAGGACTGCGACCTCGTTGCTATGGGGGTTTGAGAAATGGCTGGGAGTGACTGGTGGTTGCGGGTTCTTTGTGGTTGCCCGTGATGCGGGACCGGGCTGCTCTGCGGTGGGGGTGGCTCTGAGTCTGGCCCTGTCGGGGGCTGTGGGGGCCAGCGGTTGGAGTCGCCTCGTGGCGGGGGGTGAGGCCACTGGTGGTGCCTGGGTTGGTGGGCGTCGGTCCTGGGCCGGGTGGCCGGGCTATTCTGGGGCGGGCTGGGCGGGGGTTCTGGGCTCTGGTGCCTGGGGGTGGTCCTCCTCCCTCCGGGGTGGTGGGCTCCGTATGTGCCTGGGGTCTGGGCCTGCCCGGATGTGCTGCCGTGGTGTGGGTTGGTGCATGCCCTGGTGTCTGGTTGACACCCTGGAACCCAGGGTATGGCCCGGGGACATGGGGTGTAGGGGTTTGAAGGAGGGCCGAGTGGGATTCGGGGGATTATAGGGGGAGGTGCTGGGGTGTGAGACAGGGATGCTTGTATGTTGTGTGTGTGTGTCTATACTTTGGATGTTTGTGTGAATGGGGGGGTGTGTTTGTGTGCGTGCGTATGCATGTGTTAGGATGAGTGGGGGTGTGTCTGGGGAGTGAGAGTGGGAGGGTTGGATGCTGTGCGAGTGTTTATATTTTTTGGGTGGGGCTGAGAGGGCATATGTGAGTTAGGATGAGTGGGAGTGTGCAAGGAAATAGGTGTGTGCATGTGTTTCTGTGTGTGGTTGGGGCGGGGTTAAGTGCAATTGTGGGGGGGGGGGCTGGGCAGCCCTGGGGGTGGTGGGCCGTGGGTCTGCCGCTGTCCCCATCCTCTCATTCCCCGTTAGGGGTGTGGGAACTTTCTGGGGTGGGTGGCGGCTCACTGGCTGCGGTCCCTGAATGGCCCGATCGTGGGGGGCGGCCTCTCCTGGCCTGTCTTGCCCAGGGGGGCCTCCTGGGGAGCAGGGGTGCCTAATGCCACTAAAGGCTCATCATCCAGAGGGAAGTTTGCTTCCCTCTGGAACGGAACGGAGGAGACCATTCAGTGTTCTCCTTGGATGCACCCCGTGGCTGCTCGCCTCTCAGTTTTAATTGCACCGAGACACCAAAACACAACAAACACAACACACACACAACACCTGGGGGGCATGGCATGCGGTGCATGGCGGGCGGGGCCACTTAGGTGGCTCGCGGCTCATTGCAGTCACTGCCCCTCAATTTTAATTGCACACAACACACACTACATAAACAGTCAGGAGCGGGGAGGGAGAGGGTATTGGGGACCTCTTACACCCCTGCTCCTCCTGTGTGTGGCTGAGGGCGGGCAGGGTCCCGGGGTGGCTGTGCTGGTGGGCTGCTGGCTCTATGGGAGTTGGGTCAAGGGGTCAAGGGGGGGTGCTTGGGGCTCGCTGTCCGCTGGTCCGCCTGGGATGTCCCCCACGGGGCATGGTGGGTGGGTTGTGTGTGGCGTGATTGTGTGGTGGTGAGTGATTGTGGGTGCGGCACGGGGGAGGGTGTGAGTGTGGGGTTATATGGGGTGCAGGTTGAAGTAGATGGGGAGTGGGGGGAGGGGGCCGATAGCACCCTGGTTCCCAGGGTGTGCGGCTGGAACATCGGGGTGTATGCTGGCCTACGCCGGGTGGCTGTCTGGGGGGGCCTGGTCCTCCTAGGCATGTTGCGGGCCCTCTGCCTTTCGCGGGTTGGGCGGCCGCCTCTGGGCTCCTGGGGCCCTGGGCCCTTCGCTTGGGCTGCCCTGGGTGGCCGGTCCCTGGCGGGTCCGGCGGCTGCTGATCTTGCCCTCACTGGGCCTCCGTGGAGGCGTGGTCGCATTTGCATGATCTCACTCACCACTCTTCATCACTGATCACTCCTTGTTTCTCATGCTCTGCATGCTGACACAGTCACTGAGTTGTCTAGTGGGTTTTAATACTAAGCGATAATTATAAAAAAAAGTTGTTGTTTTTTTTTCCTGTGAGTTAGTATCTGGTCGCTGTTATGTCTTTTTGATTTGGTTATTATTTAAAAACTCTTGATGACTGGCAGCCCTGTTTTTTTTTTTTTTGTTTTTTTTTTTTTCTGTGTGTGTGTTTCTGTTTTTGTAAAAGTTGTAGGAAATTTTCTGGTGTGTTCATGTACAGGTGTAACAGTTTGTTGTCTGGTGATGGTGTGGATTGAAGGTCGTTCCCTTCTGTCTGTGATCTTTTTGTCTCCTTTCTTCTTTCCCTTTTGCTCTTTTTGCTATTTTCCATCTTTTTCTGTCCCCTCCGGTCGGGTCCAGCAAGATTACATAGATTCCGTGATTCAAAGTAAATAAATAAATAAATAAATCAGATTATCAAGAGGAGCCTTACCCATAGGCCTCCCCTTGGTAGAGCAAATTTGTTCAGCACGATACAGCAACCAGATTATCACTTTGCTGCTATGATGCTGGACAGGACAAGTTTAAAATAAATAAATAAAAATAAAAAAAAAGTATTCGAGCGTTGCTGACGTACTTGCGTCGTACACAAGGTCCGCTTTACAAACCTCACATGTATTTAATTTATTTTATAAGTTTAACGTGAAGTTGTAACAGACTTTTGACGTCCTCTGCCACCGTTTTGCTCCCTAGTTCGCCGCCATATTTTTCCTCTGGCAGACTTTATTGCGCATGTGCAACTCTCAGCAGAGATAAAAAAAGAAGACGATGTCTCACTCTGTAGTTTTTTTTTTTCTTTTGCCGACAATAGATGACGGCTAAATTCGTTGACGAGTATTTTTATTGTCGACAACGTCGACTAATCGTTGCAGCCCTAGTTGGCAGCACTGAGTACAACCAGCTGCCGGCTGTTAAAGGGGTGTGTTACTGCGCCCTTGTTATTTAGGCAGCTTAATGAAGCTTTGGCCTTGCGTTGGCCTCCTGGTGGTTGGCAGACTACAGGGTGAGAATGTACGTGATCAGAGATGCAGCAGACTTTGAATGTAAATATCGTTGACGATCAGGTGAATTTAATTGTGGTCAAAATCGGATTAAACGCCTCCCTGATGAGGTGTTCGGGCATGTCCCATCTGGAGGAGGCCGCGGGGAAGACCCAGGACATGCTGGACGGACGACATCTCTCGGCTGGCCTGGGAACACCTCGGGATTCCCCTGGATGAGCTGAAATTTCACAGTTTCATCCTTCAGCCAAAGCTGCTCTTCCTCCTGACTGCTGAGGAGTTCCTCCTCTTCCTCTTTAATACGAGCAGACTCTGGTTGCTCCTGGTCCAGGTTTGAGTTCTGGTTGCACAGCTGCTGGTCATCTTGAAGAGCTTCATCCACCTTGTAGACATATTGATGTGGAACCTCTGGAGGGATAAAGGGACAAATGAAAAACATGAAGAAAGATTTTAGTTTAGGTTAATTACTAGGGTTCCTAAAAAAGAAAAAATAGGACTTAATATTTATATTATTACTTATTTAACCATTACAAGCTTCACTGAGACTAAAAATCTCTTTTCAAAGAGTTTAACAGCACAGTTAAAATGTACAAACACACATTCAAACTGAGTTTATAAAACACATTTAAAGTAAATGTAAAACCAATTAAAATCCTCAAATGAAGCAGAACATCTACAAACACATGTAACTGCCTCCAAATCATCATGAAAGCCCTTTTTCCAATGTGGAAGAAATTTGACTTATTATGCTCTATATATAATATTATAATCACACCTATAATTACTTCCTTTACTATATTCATTTACACTTTTTACATTGTACATTTTTACTCTTCATGCTTTTATTCTCTTTTAAGGTTTCTTCTCTTTATATACAAGCTCTGTTAAAAGTTCACTACGAGGGTAAGATGACCTTCATCTGGTCCTTCCTCAGACCCTTAGAGTGGTTCTGGTGGAGACACTATGTGAGGTTGTTTGACGCCAGCTCTTGGAGTTGTGTGTCCACCCAAGGTCTTCAGGAAGGAGGATTCTTTCTACAGAAATGTACAACTATTGTTTTTCCTCTTGTCTCCCCAGAGTCTCTCTCCACTTCACGCGGGTCGGGACGACCACTCTCATTACTTGCAAGTAATTCTGTATTAAATACTTCTCCTGTAATAAACTTTTTTATACTTTTACTCGTTCCAGACTCTTGGTTTGGTGGGGACTGTGGGTAGTGACCGAAAGAACAAGATCGCGAGTACAAGCGGCCGAAATGAGTTTTCTCCGCAGGGTGGCCGGACTCTCCCTTAGAGATAGGGTGAGAAGCTCGGTGAACCGGGAGGAGCTCAGAGTAGAGCCGCTGCTCCTCCACATCCAGAGGAGCCAGATGAGGTGGCTCGGGCATCTGGTTAGGATGCTTCCTGGACGCCTCCCTGGTGAGGTGTTCTAGGCACGTCCCACCGGAAAGAGGCCCCGAGGAAGACCCAGGACACGCTGGACGGACTACATGTCTCGGCTGGCCTGGGAACGCCTCAGGATTCCCCTGGATGAGCTGTTGAATGTGCCTGGGAGAGGGAAGTCTGGGTTTCCTGCTGAGGCAGCTGCCCCCGCAACCCGACCCCGGATAAGGATGGATGGTGGAACGGATGGATGGGCTGGGTTTGACAAACCAATTTTTTAATTTTAATTATTAAAATAAAATAAATCCAACATCGATTCATAAAATTTTGAGATCAATTTTTCATACGTCCTCATTTCTGTTAACGTGACTTTTGCCTGACTTACCGAGACTCAGCGAGATCTTAGCATATATACACACAACTGGTTTCCTCCGTCGCCTCCATCCAATCAGCTTCTCTTCCCGAGATTAAGTGTGACATTCAGATGTTTTTATTCACCAGTGTGGATTACATTCATCTGTAAAGTCTTTTTCAGGGTATTACTGCTCACATTAGCAACTAACGCTACGACTCTCATATTAGCAGCTAATGCTTTTTTTTTTTTTTTTTTTTTTTTTTTTTTTTTTAACTTTTCCTGTCCAGCGTCATAGCAGCAAAATGATAATCTGGTTGCTGTATCGTGCTGAACAAATTTGCTCTACCAAGGGGAGGCCTATGGGTAAGGTTCCTCTTGATAATGTGATTCATTTATTTATTTATTTACTTTGAATCACGGAATCTATGTAATCTTGCTGGACCCGACCGGAGGGGACAGAAAAAGATGGAAAATAGCAAAAAGAGCAAAAGGGAAAGAAGAAAGGAGACAAAAAGATCACAGACAGAAGGGAAACGACCCTTCAATCCACACCATCACCAGACAACAAACTGTTACCTGTACATGAACACACCAGAAAACTTCCTACAACTTTTACAAAAGCAGAAACACACACACAGAAAAAAAACAAACTACAAAACAAAAAAAAACAAACAAAAAAAAAAAACAGAGCTGCCAGTCATTAAGAGTATAACCAAATCAAATCAAAAAGACATAACAGCGACCAGATACTAACTCACAGGAAAAATACTGATTTTTTTTTTTTTTTTTTTTTTTTTTTTTAATAATTATCGCTTAATATTAAAGACCCACTAGACAACTCAGTGACTGTGTCAGCATGCAGAGCATGAGAAACAAGGAGTGATCAGTGATGAAGAGTGGTGAGTGAGATCATGCAAATGCGACCTCGCCTCCACGGAGGCCAGAGGCAGACCAGGGCCTGGGCCGGGCCCTCAGCAGCAGACCCGGAGCACCAACCCATGCCACCCCACCACAAAGACAACTCCAGCCCCACCCGAAGGGCGGCAGAGGAGAGCCCCAGCAAGAGCCCCCCACGGTCCCGGGGCACAGGCCTCAGTGGGCCAAGATCAGCAGCCGCCGGCCCCACCAGGGACCGGCCCACCCAGGGCAGTCCAAGCGAAGGGCCCAGGGCCCCAGGAGCCCAGAGGCAGCCGCCCCACCCCCCAAAGGCAGAGGGCCCGCAACATGCCCAGTAGGACCAGGCCCCCCAAGACAGCCACCCGGCGCAGGCCAGCACACACCCCGATGTTCCAGCCGCACACCCCGGGAACCAGGGCACCAGCGGCCCCCTCCCCCAACTCCCCATCCACCCCAACCCGCACCCCATACAACCCCACACTCACACCCTCCCCCGTGCCGCACCCACAACCGCCCACCACCACACAATCACGCCACACACATCCCCCCCACCACGCCCCGCGGGGGACACCCCAGGCGGGCCAGCGGACAGCGGGCCCCAACCCCCATAGAGCCAGCAGCCCACCAGCGCAGCCATCCCCCCCCCCGCCCACCCCCAGCCACACACAGGAGGAGCAGGGGCGTGAGAGGTCCCCAATACCCTCTCCCTCCCCGCTCCTGACTGTTTATGTAGTTTAATTGATTAATGGTATATTTTTTACATATAATAGATTTAAGCTGGTGATATTCTAAAAATGTTTTGCTACTGATTCCATATTGTGAAGTGAGAATATTAAATGATAAAAAGTTTCCATTTTCTATTATATGTTCTAACTGTTTTATTCCTTTATTTTTCCATTGAGTAAAATTGATAAGCTTTTTATTTTGCAGGATGTCAGGGTTGTTCCAGAGGGGTGTAAACTTACATGGAAAAAGTGAGGATTTGGTTATTTTTAGAAAATCCCACCAAGCCACTAAGGAGGAACTGATATTGATGCTTTTAAAACACTTATGTGTTTTGATGGTTGAGCTGATGAATGGCAGATCAGAGATAAACACATCCTCACACAATGCTTGCTCTACATCTAACCATGTTTCATCCAGACTGCTAGGTTTAAGCCATTTGGAGATATACTGCAGCTTGTTAGCTAAGAAAACATGATTAAAGTCGGGTAGCTCCAATCCGCCTCTATCTTTAGTCTGTTGTAAAGTTTTTAGACTGATACGTGATGGCTTATTTTTCCATAAAAATTTAGATATGTGTGAGTCCAGTGACTTAAACCAACTGGAGGATGGTTTAGTGGGTATCATTGAAAACAGGTAGTTTACTTTAGATAGAACCATCATTTTAACTGTGGCAACCCTCCCCGTGAGTGATATGGGTAAGCGCCTCCACCTCGAGAGATCATCCTCTATTGCTTTAAGTAGCTGGACATAATTTAGCTTTGTTAGTTCTGATAACCTGGGGGAAATGTTTATGCCTAGATATCTAATGTTTCCAGACTGTATTGTAGTATTGGGTATGTTTTGTAGGTCACAGTTGATGGGCATAATAATAGTCTTAGACCAGTTAATAGAGTATTCAGATATTGATGAGAATGTGTTAATAAGTGTGATTGTCTGGGGGAGAGATGTCGGTGAGTTCTGGAGAAAGAGTAATACGTCATCAGCATAAAGACTTATCTTGTGTTCTATATTTTTGGCATGGATTCCTTTAATCTCTTTATTTTGTCTTATGGCAGCAGCTAGGGGTTCAATAAAAATAGCAAAGAGTGATGGAGAGAGCGGGCAGCCCTGTCTGGTGCCTCTCTGCAAACAGAAGCTTGGAGAGGTTTGATCATTGGTCTTCACACATGCATTTGGGTTGTTATAGAATATCTTTATCCAATCTATGAAAAATGACCCAAACCCAAATTTGTTTAACGTTGCAAATAAAAATTTCCAGTTTACTCGGTCAAACTGTTTTTCTGCGTCTAAAGAAATGACTGTGGATTCCAGATTATGTAGAGTAGAATAATCTATGATGTTAATTAATCTACGCATGTTAGTAGAGGAATGTCTACCTTTAATAAAGCCTGTTTGGTCAGGATGTATTATTAGAGGGGTTATTTTTTCTATTCTTCTGACCAAAGCTTTGCTAATTATTTTGAGATCTACATTTATTAATGAAACTGGACGGTAACTGGATGAAAGTGTCGGGTCTTTACCTGGTTTTAATAGTAGAGTAATATTGGCTAGGTTCATATTTGAAGGTATTTTTTGTTTTTCCTTTATTTCTAATATCATATTGTAGAAAGTGGGTGCCAGCAGTGTCCAGAATTCTTTGTAGAATTCTGCTGGGTAACCATCTGGACCTGGAGCTTTATTGTTGGACATATGCTGGAGAGCTTCATGGAGTTCGCCGACTGAAAGGGGGGAATCCAAGACCATTTTATCTTCATGTTTTAATTGTGGAAGATTAATGTTACTAAGAAATTTATCAATATTGTCATCTATTGTAGTTAGTTGTGATGTATATAATGTTTTATAGAATTCTTTGAAAGTGTTATTTATCTTGTCAGGGTCGTGGCTGATGTTTCCTTCTGGATCTCTGACAGAGGAGATGGTTGTTTTCTCCTTGTTTGTTTTTAACTGATTAGCCAGGAACCTTCCAGATTTATTTCCATGCTCAAAATTCTCCAAGCGAAGTCTTTGCACCAAGAACTGCGTCTTTTTATCTATTATTTCATTAAGTTCAAGTTTAGCTTTCCTTATAGCATTCAGTGTGTGTTCTTCTGGGGAGACATGGTAAGCTCCTCTAAGGATTTAATTCTGAGTTCTAACTCTGAAATTCTCACAGTTTCCTTCTTTTTCTTATGAGAAGAAAAGGAAATAATTTTCCCTCTCATTACTGTGTGGCGGGGTTCTTCGCCAACCAATAAAACAGGCGAGTCGTTTGTCAGTTTGTGGTGGATTTATTGTGCCCGTGGCTCCCAAACGGTGCTCTGCAGTGCAAGAAATGTCCAAAAACTCCAGTGCCAATTATATTTACATATTTACAAAAAGAAAAAAATAAGAAAAATAACAAGCATACGACTTTTGTCTCTCTCTAGACCAGCCAAAAATAATCCAACCTTTTGTCTCCACTCAATCCTTCCAGTTGCCAGCAATGCAACTCATTGAATGACTCAAACCTTCTTCTCAGGCTTCCCTTTAAATACTCTAAGCCCCGCCCCTTATGCTTAATAATCCTTAATTTCTACAAATAAATCACTTTAGTTAAGTTCTTGTTATGTTTCCCCATAAATAAAATAATTACAAAAATAACACAAATTCTACGCATTCGTTTCGAATATTCATATTAATCACAGTAGCAGAAACAGCAAAGTAATAAATGGTTTTTAAAAATAAAAATGTTTGGCGCGAACCGGGGTGCTCACGTGGTCGTGACGTCACTTCCGGATGTCAGCCAGGTCGGCTACTTAACAGTGGGTTGGATATGGCCTCGGGTTTGACCAAAGCCACAGCAGTGACAGGAAGTGGACGGTAAGTAACCAGCAAACGCCATATAATCAATAAGCCTAGCAAAATATTAAGTGTGCACCCTTAATAAGTCGCTACGTGAGGCAGACTGTATTCCTGTGTGGTTTACTGTTGTAATATGACTGTCGGACTTTGGCGGGAGTTTGTCCCCGGGGAACTGACCAGGCGAGTATATGTGTGTGTGTGTGTGTGTGTGTGTGTGTGTGTGTGTGTGTGTGTGCGCGTTTATGGACTCAGTAGGGACAGCTGTCAGTGACGAGACGGCTTCGTCACATTATCCCTCTCTTCCCCAAGGTTGGCAATGTTTGGCAACCGTGACAGATAGTCTGCTACGACATTGGATTTTCCAGATCGATGTTGGATGTGGAACTTGAAAGGCTGCAGTGAGAGGTACCACCGTGTAAGCCGGCTATTATTGTCCTTCATTGAACTAATCCAGGTAAGAGCACGATGATCAGTCTCTAGATCAAATTCTCTGCCCAACAGATAATAGCGCAGACTTTCTAATGCCCATTTTATGGCCAGTCCTTCTTTTTCAATGACAGAGTATCTGGTCTCACGGGGAAGTAGCTTCCTGCTCAGATACAGGATGGGTTGTTCAGCTCCTTCCTCACCCTGGGCCAGGACTGCTCCAATTCCCACGGCTGATGCATCCACTTGCACCAGGAACTTCTTGTTAAAGTCTGGGCTGCGCAGGACCGGAGATGAACACAGCTGTCCCTTAAGGGCTCTAAAGGCTTCCTCACATTCCTCATTCCAGGCCACAGGGTTCTTCTGGTCTTTGGTAGTAAGTGCTGTAAGTGGGGCAGCGATGGTTGCGAACTGCGATACAAAACGGCGATACCAGCCAGCCAAACCCAGGAAGGAACGAACCTCCTTTTTGGTCCGTGGTTGCGGGCAGGTAAGGATGGCCTCCACTTTGTCCACCTGTGGCCGTACCTCTCCTCGTCCCAGCTGGTATCCTAAGTATCGAACCTCTTGTTTAGCCCACTCACACTTGGCAATATTTAAAGTCAGCCCGGCCTGCTGAATGGCTCCCAGGACTCTCCTCAGATGTTTGATGTGCTCTTCCCAGGAGTTGCTAAAGATGACCACATCATCCAAATAGGCAGCACTGAAGTCTTCATACCCCTGGAGGACCCTGTCCATCAGTCTCTGGAAGGTTGCTGGGGCTCCATGGAGGCCAAACGGCATGACCGTGAACTGAAAGAGGCCAGCAGGTGTGCGAAAAGCTGTATAGGGTCGGCAGGAGGGCTCCAAAGGTACTTGCCAGTATCCTTTGCACATATCCAGTGTGGTGATGTACGTGGCAGATCCAATTCTCTCCAGCAGGTCATCAATTCTTGGCATGGGATAGGCGTCAAACTCTGAAATGGCGTTCAGCTTTCGGAAATCGATGCAGGGCCGTAGTGAGCCATCCTTTTTGGTTAGGAGGACCATTGGGCTACACCACTCTGATTCTGATGGCTCGATCACCCCCATCTCCAGCATGGTTGTGATCTCCTCCTTCAGTTTCCCAACCAGTTGCTGAGGAACACGGTATGGACGTTGTCTGATGGGTTGGTTGTCCTTTAACCGGATGACATGTTGCGTGACTGAGGTTCTGCCTGGCGTCGCTCCAAACAGGGACGGTGCCTCCTGGAACACTTGTAGAAGGTCTGATGCTTGGTCTGGTGTGAGATGGGAAAGCACTGGTGTTGCTGTCTGGGTTAAGGTGTCCCAACCTGGGTTTTCCTTCTCAAACTCGTCCTCTTTCACCACTAGGCCCACCGTCGCCACCTGATTCTGAGGTTCTTTCCATCTCTTTAGTAGGTTGACATGGTAAGTCTGTTTCGGCTTCTTCTTCTCAGGATGATGCACTTCATATGTCACAGGGCCCATTTTCCGGGTAATGGTGTACGGTCCTTGCCACTTTGACAACAGTTTACTGTTGGAGGAAGGAAGGAGTAGGAGCACCTTCTGACCTGGTTTGAAGTCCCGCTGTCGTGCCTGCTGGTCGTACCATCTCTTTTGTGTCCGTTGTGCCTCTTGTAAATTACTTTCTGCTTCTTCTTTGTATTTGGCCAAACGTTCTCTCATCTCCAGGATGAACTGCACCACACCTCTCTCTTCGGTGTTGCTAGCAGGACCTTCCCAGCTTTTGCGGAGTAGATCCAGGGGTCCCTGGACGTCCCAGCCGTACAGGAGTTCAAACGGGGAGAAACCGGTGGATGCTTGAGGAACCTCACGATAGGCAAAGAGGAGAAAAGGTAACCAGCGATGCCAGTCCTTACCCGTGTCAGCCACAAATTTCTGCAGCATTCGCTTCAAAGTCTGGTTGAATCTCTCGACCAGTCCATCAGTCTGCGGATGGTAGGGTGTGGTTTTAATAGCATGGATGCCTAGCTGTTTGTGGAATTGCAGCATCAGTCTGGAGCAGAAGTTGGTACCCTGGTCTGTCAGTATCTCATCAGGGATCCCCATTCTGGAAAACAGTTCAACCAAAGCATGGACAATGGCTGAAGAAGTGATGGTGCGCAGGGGAAAGGCTTCAGGGTACCGGGTAGCGTAGTCGCAGATGACCAGGATGTATTGATGTCCCTGGCTGCTCTTTACCAGTGGTCCAACAATGTCCATGGCAATCCTTCGAAATGGTGTGGAGATAACTGGAAGTGGTTGAAGGCAAGCGCGATCTGACCTGCGAGGAGTACATGTTTTCTGACAGGTTGGGCATGTCATGCAGTATGACTGAATGTCTGTGTACATACCAGGCCAATAAAACCGTGAGCTAACGCGTATGTAAGTTTTATGTCGTCCAAGGTGCCCAGCCCATGGAACAGTATGAGCTAGATGCATTACTAAGGGTCTGCAGCTAATTGGGATGACAAGGCGTTTGTGGTTGTCACTGCTTATATATAATATACCATTTTCAACAATAAAGAAATCATTCCCCACAGGATTAACATTCCCAACATCCATCACCTTGGCAAACAGGGGCTCCAATGTGCTATCTTGCTTCTGTAATTCCACAATATTTTCAGGTATCTCCCATATTTTGTCTGTGTTTAAACCTTGTACATTGTGTTCAGCTATACCAAGCTGTTTTTCAAAACGACGTTGCCGTCTAGACTTTTTAGGCCCTTTTATGCCACCCTCACACAGACTACCATCCAAGTCTGGGAGAGGCATGACCCCAGCCTTTGCCTGGGCTCTAGTAATAACCGGACAAGAAACACACTCCTGGTCATTAGCATTAGCAGTAGCAGTGTCATTGGTGTTAGCATCAACATTATCACTCCCAGCAATTTCATCAGTCTCCCCTTTCTGTAGCAAACACATCAACACTGGCAAGTCCCTCCCCAAAAGAAGATCCACAGGCAGATTATCTACCACCCCAACAGTCAGAAAATAAGGCTGTTCATGGATTAACACAGTTATTTCAGTCTGAGGGTAAGCATGATTATCTCCATGAACACACACAATGTCTGTGGTATTACTGTAGTCCATATTACCAACTGGAACAAGACGTCTGTTGATGAGTGATGTAAAGCTACCACTGTCAATTAGTGCTGTTACAGATTCACCATTAACTGTCACAGTTTTATATGCGCTCTTCCTCATTTTGTCATTTTCAGTTGGTTCCAGCTCATTTCTGGGTACATAACATGCACCAGTGACTTTTGTTTTTTTCAGTGGACAAACTGAAGCTTTGTGTCCAGGCTGCTGACAATAATAGCAAATCAGTGTCTTACCGGTTGCTGGTTGTTCAGTCCCTGTGCTGGTGATACCTGGAGGATGTCGTACTGTTGCTCCCCGTTGTGTCCAGACCTGCGATATCGGAAGGGCTGGAGGCCGTACGTTGGTGGTGGGTCGAGCCAAGGTGGTGGTACGTGTAGATGGTCCTCCTCTGCGTGCATTGAGGTACTGTAGAGCCAGTTTTGCTGCTGTCAATCCATCTGCTGGTTCATGCTCCTTCACCCAGGTTCTCACCTCTGGCGACAGGACGCGAAGAAGTTGCTCCAGGATGATGGCCTCCCCGATCTGCTCTTTGGTCCGTTGCTCCGGCTGAATCCAACGGCGGTAGAGTCCTTTTAAGCGGTGATATGTCTCAGTGGGCGTTTCTCCATGTGGCACAGATGCACAGCGAAACTCTTGTCTGTATGTCTCTGGTGATATGTCAAACTTGCTCAATAAAGCTTCTTTCAGGTCTCTGTATGAGTGCGCTCTATCCTCATCCATGGAGGTATAAGCCTCCAGAGCTTTTCCTGAGAGAAGGGGAACCAGTCTGCATGCCCATTCCGTCTCTGGCCATTTCCAGGTTTTAGCCATTCTTTCAAAGCGTAACAAGTAGTTTTCAATATCCTCTCCCACCTGATATGGAGGAATCTTTGGTTGTGTGTGGTATATAGAGTCTGGTCTCTGCTGGTCTGATCCAGTTACTGCTTCCTCTGCATCACTCGGTGGCGTGAAAGAGCCAATATCACGCCGGCGAGGGGCAGGTGTAGGCAGTCTTGGGCTACTAGCAGTTGCTGTGATGGGGGTTGATGTCACGGATCCAGGAGCTGGAGCTTGAGGTCGCGGAGGGGCAGTAGGTCGGAGGGACACCCTGAGGTCCCGCAGTTCACGCAGTAAACCCTCTTCCCTCTTCTGCTGGGCCTCCAAGAAGGTCCTCACCACGGTGACCAGGTCCGATGACACCCCCGAGGGTCCAGGAAAAGCCAGAGACGTCCCCTCCTCTTCCTCCGAGGTCATCTCGGTGTCCCAGCCGGTTTCCTCGCCACCTGCTGCACCGGCGTCCTGGTCCAACTCCTCCTTTGCCTGTGAGCGTAATCCAGTCCGTCTGGGTGGGCGAGCTGACCTTTTTCCACGACTTGCCATCCCACTTCTGACACCACTTGTGGCGGGGTTCTTCGCCAACCAATAAAACAGGCGAGTCGTTTGTCAGTTTGTGGTGGATTTATTGTGCCCGTGGCTCCCAAACGGTGCTCTGCAGTGCAAGAAATGTCCAAAAACTCCAGTGCCAATTATATTTACATATTTACAAAAAGAAAAAAATAAGAAAAATAACAAGCACACGACTTTTGTCTCTCTCTAGACCAGCCAAAAATAATCCAACCTTTTGTCTCCACTCAATCCTTCCAGTTGCCAGCAATGCAACTCATTGAATGACTCAATCCTTCTTCTCAGGCTTCCCTTTAAATACTCTAAGCCCCGCCCCTTATGCTTAATAATCCTTAATTTCTACAAATAAATCACTTTAGTTAAGTTCTTGTTATGTTTCCCCATAAATAAAATAATTACAAAAATAACACAAATTCTACGCATTCGTTTCGAATATTCATATTAATCACAGTAGCAGAAACAGCAAAGTAATAAATGGTTTTTAAAAATAAAAATGTTTGGCGCGAACCGGGGTGCTCACGTGGTCGTGACGTCACTTCCGGATGTCAGCCAGGTCGGCTACTTAACAGTGGGTTGGATATGGCCTCGGGTTTGACCAAAGCCACAGTAGTGACAGGAAGTGGACGGTAAGTAACCAGCAAACGCCATATAATCAATAAGCCTAGCAAAATATTAAGTGTGCACCCTTAATAAGTCGCTACGTGAGGCAGACTGTATTCCTGTGTGGTTTACTGTTGTAATATGACTGTCGGACTTTGGCGGGAGTTTGTCCCCGGGGAACTGACCAGGCGAGTTTGTGTGTGTGTGTGTGTGTGTGTGTGTGTGTGTGTGTGTGTGTGTGTGTGTGTGTGTGTGCGTTTATGGACTCAGTAGGGACAGCTGTCAGTGACGAGACGGCTTCGTCACATACTGCTTTTCCTGCTTCCCAAAGAACACACACTGAAGTTTCTGGCAAGTCGTTATTTTCTAGATATAAGGACCATTCTCTTTTGAAATAGCTGATAAACTCAGGATCTTTAAGTAGTGACGTATTAAATCTCCAGTTTCTAGTTGCTGGTTTATTGCTCTTACTTCTCAGAGTGAATGATACTGGTGCGTGATCACTAATGCTAATAGGATGGATTCTGATTTCTGACATGTCATTCATCAGCGAGCTGCTAGTTAAGAAATAATCTAATCTAGAATAGGAATGGTGAACTGAAGAGAAGAAGGTGTATTCTCTTAGTGTGGGATGGTGAGAGCGCCAAGCATCACAGAGACCAAAATCCTTCATGTACTGTTTTACAGTTTCTGAGGATTTCCAGACTCGATGAGCTCCTGTGGTACTTTTTTTCTCCAATGTAATGTTAAAATCACCCCCTACAATTAATGTGTTATCTGAGTGACCATAGAGGCGAAGAGGGAGTGAAAGAAGGACGGATCATCTACATTTGGACCATATATATTTGCAATACATAACTTAACATTTTTAATAGATAATGTAATTATTATAAATCTGCCTTCTGGATCTATGATTGCATTATCTATGTCAAAATTTAACCTTCTATTAATAAGAGTTGCTGCTCCTCTCTGCCTAGAATTATAACAAGCTGAATACACGTGTGGAAACTGGGTTGTTGAGAGAAGATCTATTGTTGAGTTTGATAAATGAGTCTCTTGGAGTAATATTATATCTGCTTTCATTTCTTGCAAACGATTAAAAATTTTTAACCTCTTTTCCCCTGTGCCAGCTCCACGCACATTCCAAGTGACAAATGTGAGTTCGTTCATGAACCAACCACAGAAATGAGGCTATATGTATATTACTGAAGCGTGTGTGCGTGCATCCCACTGCTTCTCTGCGTGCATGTGTGTCTGCCAGCTGGTTGTGACAGGGATGTATGTGCGCTTGTGCTGTTCTGTGTGTGTTCCTGTGAATCATGAAAAGTGCTGATGTGTATATAATATAATGACAAGTGTTACCGTTAACCGTTAAAGGGTCAGAGAGAAGAAGTGTAAAGAGTAAAAAGAGCGACAGTACCAAATGAAAAAAGTAATTTAAAAAACGCATCTGTGCTGAGAACAGTGTAGTGGAGACGGGCAGTGGATTTACTGTTAACTAAATTATCTTTTATGGCAGTTTTAACGATATAACATGATCTAGTGAGAAAACAGGAAAATGAAAGCACATACCAAGTCAGTAGAGCCACGGAGTGATGTCCAGGTCGCGGTACAGCTGTCCATTAATAAATAATTTATCCACCGCGATGACAGCGCGAGCACCTTCACTGATGGATTTCTTCCTGATGGGAAACAGGACTCTCCGTCGGTCCAGAATCTCTCTGGGATATCGTTCGTTTACTCCAAAGTTCGTTCCCTTCAGTTCGCAGCCCTGGTTCTTCACCTGCTCCTTCTGTTTGAAGCTGACGAACTTCGCTACAATATGTCTTGGTCTGCTGGACCCGGGTTTCCTCCCGCCGAGCCGATGGACTCTGTGAAAGGAGATGTTTTTTACTGTTTCCTGCGGGAGCTTCAGGTGGGTTTTGATGAAGTTTTTCACCGTGGTCTCTGGGTCCTCCTCCGTCTGCTCTGGAATCCCTGCAAATACCAGGTTCTCTCTCATGCTCCGCGCCTGCAGATCGATCACCGTTTCCTTCATCTTCTTGTTTTCTTCCGAGAGACGGGTCAAGCCCTCGGTGAGTGATTTTACCGACTCTCTGAGACCGGCATTTTCTACAGCCAGAGTTTCCACCTGCTTCTGGCTGAATTTTAATGATTCACGTAGCGCCTGGAACTCCTTGTAGAGAATTTCTACCAGGCTCAAACGCGCATCAAAACTACTGAGTTTCTTATCTATCGAGATCAGAACATCCGTTGAGTCGTTCCCCGGTGGTGAAATAGCTCCAGGTGAATCCTCATTTCGCTGTCTCTTGGACTTGGATGAGGTGGAGGGGGTTGACGTGTTGTTTGGTTTCCCCATGACGATTCTGTTGTAACAACGATCTATAAAATCTGTCAGGCTGGCCAAATCCTCCTCGCTGTGCTCCAGAGTGTACCTTTTAAAGACACTATTTTCCTACTTTAAAGAATATTTTGATTAGGCTGGCACAAAATACAATTGAATGAAAGTATAAATGTTTGGGCGTGCCTAGTTTGAATCTGCAGGCTCCCCGGAACTACGTCACCTACAGCATTAGCGTCACTTACCTGCCCACATTAGCAGCTAATGCTAACGGCCACTGTCACTTCCAGCAACAGGAAGTGATGTCACAACCCACGTAGTTTAAAATAAATCCGACATGGTCATTTAAAGTCACATTTCCTCTAGAACAAGTTTACACTTCATCCTTTTATCAAACAGTAAACAGTCTGGTGCTATTTATCTGGTTTCCATGACGGCATGTCATAGCTGCTGTCTGTGTCCACAGCAGTTAAAACACACACACACACACACACACACACACACACAGGTTTCTGTCAGAGGACAGAGTGCACGTGTCTGAAAACACGTCAACCAGCTGAAAATCAGACAGAAATGATGGAAGAAGGAAGCATCTTGCTGCAGTGAGGAGCAGATGGAGGATTTCTCCTGCTCCAGTTTTACACCCATAGCGTCACGGTCGTCATGGCAACTCACACAGCTGATCAAGCTGAAACTACGTCATTGTAGGAATTTCTGAATGGTATTACGGATTTAAATGGACCCAGTGTTCTTTGTAGGTTTTATTAACAGCACGTTATGTGAGATTTGAACTTAAAGAATATTTAGAGCGACTCCGCTGAATGAAACGCTTCATCAGGACTTTTAAAAAGTTTCACTTGTTCCTCTGAGTTTTTTTTCCATCACAGAGTTTCTGGCTGTGAATCTGGGGAAACACTGTTTTGTTCTGGTATTTCAGAAATGAATGAAGATGTGTTAAATCAGATTATTACAGTAATCTGATTACTCCCAGATAACTGATTTTGATTGACAAGTAAATGCACTCAGTGTTTTATATATTAAAAAGTTAACTGAGATCATCTTTAATATTGAAGAAAAACAGGTGGTGTTACATAATCAGGTATAAATGAATCGATATCAAATCAGATTTAATCGAAATCGAATTGAAATAGGTTGTTGTGAATGGAATTGATTCAGGAAATTAGTGACGACATCCAGCCCTGATATATACGTGTGAGCAGGACGGCAGGACCTGGGCCAGCATTGAAAGCCTCGATCGGTTCTGCTGTCCGACCTGTTGTGTGCATGCGTGGTGTCGGAACAGCTCTAGTATGTTGATGCTAGCAAGCCACGTTCCGTCCCACAACTTTGGCTCGCTGACCCGGCATTTAAAGACCGGCTTTAGCCGCTCATGGGGAACGATCGGGAAGCTTTTTGTAAAGTGTGCAGGAAAACCAATAATGTGACCTGGAACGGTGTCACAGCGATCATATCACATGGTTTTTGGTGCAACTGCAAACAACCACCTGGTTTGTTGCTGTACTGTTCCATCTCCCATCAGCCCAAACATAAAAGCTACTGGTTATTCCAGCCTTGGACATACAGGGTCTATATGGGATTTCCTGCTACCACAGAGAAAATACCACTTCATTTTATGTGCTGTGTTAAAGTGACAGGTGGATATTTCAGTACTGCTGCTGCTCAGCTAAACTAGTCTGTACACGTAGGCTATTCTATTCTATTCTATTCTATTCTATTCTATTCTACAGTTATTTAGCAGACGCTTTTATCCAAAGCGACTATCATTTGAGAGGAAGAACAACACAAGCATGAATTCAAACAAGATGGGATGTCATAATTAAGTGATAGTCAGACCACTTTTGAGTCCAGTTGGACCCAGGTGCTGTCATGTAGTGCTAGTGCAGTGCATATAATTGTTTTTTTTTTTTTTGTTTTTTTTTTTTTTAGTCATTTTATTTAAATACAGGATCAAGATTTCATCACACAATATCAACTCGGTCATAAGTGCATGATTTCATCACATAATATCAACTTGGGCATAAGTGCACACAGCTTCTTCAGTACTTGGCTGAGCCAAAAAGCTGGACAAATCTTTCTGACTCATTTAGTTAAGCTAAATGTGGAAATGCTCCTTAACCAACTGAGTCTTTAGCTTGGTCTTAAAAGTGGATACGGACTCTGCGGATCGGACGGAGTTTGGTAGATCGTTCCACCACCGGGGAACAACAGAGGAGAAGAGTCTAGCTACTGATTTTGCGCCACGTTGTGGTGGGAGCACTAGGCATCTTTCACTGGTAGAGCGTAAGTGTCGAGAGGGAGTGTAGCTCTGGATTAAGTAGTGAAGGTTGAAGACCAGACGTGCTGCTGCCTTCTGGATCATCTGCAGAGGTTTAACTGAGCATGCAGGCAGGCCAGCCAGTAAGGAGATGCAGTAGTCAATGCGTGAAATGACCAGAGCCTGGACCAGGAGCTGGGTCGTGTGTTCAGTCAGGTAGGGTCTGATCCTCCTGATGTTGTAGAGAGCAAATCGGCAAGACCGGGAAACCGAGGCAACATGGTCCTTACCGGCTACCGTCCACATCTGTCCACATCTGTCCTGGTCCAGCTCAGAAACAGCTGTAAACTGGGCCAATGAGGAACATTTTCTTAGTCCAGGTTAAAGCTGATGAGGAGACTTTGTGACTTCATCAGTGTGTTTATCTGGCTGGAAATCTGCTTGTTGGCTTATTTTACTGCATGAAATCTTTGGTGGGTCCTGCTGGACCAAACAGACCTCCACAGGTGGGCTGCTGCATGGAAAAGTTTAATATGTTTAATATGCCTTAAATTGTAATGTTTGATTTTAGGATTAAAACACTGCTCTTTTAAAATAATGCAAAACATAAAAGAACCAGTCTTTTGAACGACTCTTTGAAGTGACGACTCCCGAATGAACGACTCGTTTCAAAGAGCCATAAGTCCCATCGCTACAAAACACACTCATTTTAAATGGGAACATCATCTTCCCCAAATAAAGATGAAAATGAAGCTTTTTTTCCTGAAAGGACCAAATTATCAGTCAGTTTTAGGTATTTACCCAGTAAGAACATGTGAAGTTCACTTACTTACCCGGTAACTGCAGCTAGTTCAAATGGGTAAATACGAGGAAACTACTGTTCAACAGCTTCATAATTACTCTGGATTTACCCATGAAGTTCTTAGTAGCAGCAACACATGACGGTAACTACAGAAACATGTCAGTAAAAACGTAGAAAGAAAGAAGTGTTGAAGTACAGTGAAAAGCTTCTATTATTTCCTGCTAACTACGTCCCTGCAAATATCTGCATTGGGGTGGTAGAGATGTGAAACGTCTGCAACCAGCCCACAGTGGCATCTCAGCGTCTCTCTTAGTGTTTCTGCCTGAAACTGCAGCTGCAGCATCATTTTCCTCTCAGTCTAAAACTAAATGCTGCCACGTGGACTACAGATGGGAATTAATGAGAACGCTGGAATCTGCTACAGAGCATCTTTACCTTGTGGATCAGGTTTTCTACATGGTCCCTGACAAATAAAGCAAATAAATCTAAACTAAATGTACCGTAGAGCTCTGATCAGGATCCTCCATGAGTCCATGTGTTAGTTCATTCAGACCATCCCAGTGTTTCATACCTGTTCTGATTAACTTTATCTGTGGATTCCAGGTGATATCCAGCAGTCTGCGCTGACGATCGATCTCTTCTTCGTACTGGACGATGGTTTTTTTCAAACTCTGTGAATATTTCTTCAGCAGCAGCAGTTAGTCGCTCGCTGATAAACTCTCTCAGATGCTGAACTGAAGACATTGTTGCTGAAACACTGAAATATTCAGCTGAGAGACGACAACACAACCGTCTTCCTGCTCCGTCCTCACACGAGGAAAGCTAACGATGCTGCTAGCGGCTTGTTTACTTCCGGTTGGTGTCACACTGGGAAGTTCCGGCAGCAGAAGAGGAAGTCAACCTTTTATTCCGTTTTGTATTGGAAACATTACTTACTTAAATGTACTTACTTAAATATAATTTAACCGTAGTAATTACCTAAATATAATTTAATTAAGAACACCCATGACCTTAGAAACTAATGTTTAACCCTTTATAGGGATTTAATCTTTGTCCAATTACAAGACGTTTGAGAGCTAATCTGAATGTATAAATAAAACCTAAAAGCACTCAGAGACCACAGACCTCCACCAAGCCATTGTAATGTGTTCCCAGTGATTTTAGACATTAACTTTGAGCCAGAATCTGATGGTAAAATTATCCCTAGAAAAAGAAGAAAATCCTGCATCCTGATCCAGATCACCCCTAAAATCTAATCACTTGTTTCTTTTCTATTTTTGACATTTCCAGAAAATTTGATCAAAATCTGTCCATTTTTTTAGTTATGTTGCTAACAGACAACACAACGCTGCTGAAAACATGACCTCTACTTTGGTGGAGGTAATAATTTAAAGTGATTATGGTTTTCTCTCAGCTTTTTCAGACACCTGCAGGATGACACACTTTCTCCTCTCCAGGCTGTAGAGCTCTGTGGTAATCAGTCTTTATGTCAGACTGGTTTGAGCTGACAGAAATGCTGCACTAACTCAGATAAAACTAGAACTGTGCTGAGCAGAAAAGCAGCTCAGGTTCATGAGTCTCCTCCTACTGTTTGACTGCAGCTGTGAACATCAGACCAAACACAAAACCTCTCACAGATAATTCATCCTGAACTCCAGGTCCACCATTTCTCCTCTGGAAACATGGAAACACTGGCTGTGATTTGCTTCTTTTCAGCTCTCGTAGGTACGTATGTTTGTAAGAAGAAAACCTGGAAAACAACCAGGTTAAAAACTACAGATAGAGTTTGGATTCTCATTGAAGTGAAATCTGACTTTAGATCAGAGCTGGAAATAAAACATGTGGTCTGATCAGCAGGTAACAGCCTGGAAGATGATATAACTCCCAGCAGAGCTGAAGTGTTTTCATCAGAGGGTCAAAGAGAAACTCTGTCCTGTAACTACTCAGTTGCAGCTGATAACCTGCAGTGGTATCGACAGGATCCTGGATCAGGTCCTCAGTTCCTTCTCCTCATCACTGATTCAACAAGTCCAACTGTGGTGGAAGCAGAACCTCCATACCCTGGACTGACTGTAGAACTGAAGAGGGACAGAAAACAAGTAGATCTGGAGATCTCCTCTGCTGCAGTGTCTGACTCTGCTGTGTACTACTGTGCTGTGAGGCCCACAGTGACAGGAAACAGCAAAACTCTGTACAAAAACCTTTGGAGCAAAGACAACGCAATACTCCACAACGTCCACTAGAGGGCCTCACACACTGTTAAAGCTCTGATTGTTGAGTCATTGGACTGATGACAAAGACAAGAGAGAAATGAAGCAGTAAAGATCAGAGACAGAGACAGAGCTGCTGTGGAAGCAGGAAACAATCTAATTGGTTGAACTGAACTGAAAACATCGTGGCCCCGCCCACTGAACTTCAGCTCATCCAATGACATTATTTCTTCCTCATTCTACTGCAGTGGAAGAACATTGTTCATCTGCTGTGTGTCTGGCTTTAAGAACTCCAAAGACATGTTGCTTTACCTCTTTTTGCTTCTATCTCACATTCTAGGTGAGTTTAAGAACAGGGATTAAAGTTTGCTTGAAGCTGCTGCATTAACCACATATACAGACTGCATTTCACTACTTTTCTGCTTTCTTTGCTCTGATAGAATGAAAATCATTTTTGGATCATCTTGTAAATTGAACTGACAGAGTTCTACAGTTGATTTAGTTGTGAATGTCCACAGAGTAACACTGTACAGGAGACATTTTCCACTGTCTTCTCCTCTCAGCCTCATGTACAATGTTAGTCTGATGGCTTCATTTTCTCTACTTTTTCCAGGACTAAAAGCTGCAGACACAATCTCTCCTGATCAAGATGAAGTCAGTGGAAGAGAAGGACAACGTCTCACACTCACATGTAGATATCAGACTGATGATAGCAACATTTTGCTTCACTGGTACAAACAACATTCTGACCTTCAGGCTCCTCAGTTTATACTCTGGAAAGGAGCAAAAGACAACACGGGTTATGAACACATTCCTGATAAACGATATTCCTCAGAAACATCGTCTACAACAACCAGCCTGACCATCAGCGAGCTAACCCTGGCAGACACAGCTCTCTACTACTGTGCTCTAGAAACACAGTGATACAAAGCGTAGAAGAGGCTGTACAAAAACCTGAACACAGATATCTGACTACTCTTCAAAGAGGAGGGAAGTGGTATTCAGACCACAGCTTCATATCAGATGGATTCTGCTCATTCCTGTTTTATCAGAGTCTCTGTGTTTCCAGCTGCAAACACTAATTATTCTAATAGAAAAACTCACCAACAATGTGCTTCATAGAGCTTTGGAAAGAATAGAAAATACTGTGTGTAATAAAAGTTTGTTCCACATCTGATTCATAAAAACCACAAACATGTTTCCAACATTTTAACTATGAGGATGTAAAGTAAAACTTTTCCAGATGACCTAAAAAGTCAGAACATTCCAGAAAATGTTTAATATATTTCTGCTGTAAACCACGTGAAGTTGTTTTATTCTGACACAGTTTTGTAAAATGAATTCTTTGACAGACAGGGAGTCAGTGTAGAGATCTCTGAACTGGACTGATATGATCTATTTCTTCCATCTCATCTAAAAACTATAAACATCCTGGTACTACAGGGTTCATTCCTGGGTCCTCTTTACACCCCCCTCGTTGGAGTTATTTTCCCAGAAACATCATGTCCACTCCACTGCTATGCAGATGACACCCAAGTCTATATTTCCAATAAACCCTTCCACCTTCATCCCTCTCTGACTGTCTCACTGAAATAAAATCATGGCTCATATGAAATTTTATCAATTAAATAATGAAAAAACAGAAATGTTGCTTATTGGTACCAAGTCCACGTTAACCAAATCTAGCAGTTTAACAATATTTAACAACATTCATCTGTCCCTTCCTCCTTTCAGGTTAAGAGCTTGTGTCTCATCCTGGATAGCACACTCTCCTTCACTTCCCATATCAATAATTTAATCCGGTTAACAAACTTTCATCTCTGCAGCACCAAACATTTTCATCCTTCCCTCACACCTCACACTGCTGCCATACTGGTTCAGTCTAGTCTCCTCTCCACTTGACCATTACAACTTCCTTCTGTACGCTGTCCCCTAAAAATCCTCTATAAGCTACAACTGATACAAAATACAGCAGCTTGTATCAGTACAATGACATCATCTATTTCCCACATCACACCTGTGCTACAGAAACTCTACTGGCTTCCTGTCACATATCGCATTCAGTATAAATTAATTCTATTAACATACAAGCCATTCACAACCTCGCCCCTTCATACATCTCTGACCTTCCTGTTTGTACCCTCAGATCTTCTTCTATTCATCTCACTGTCCCTCCTGTTCTCCTCAGCACATAACCAACCACCATAACCAACCCCCCCACCACAATCCTCCATCTGAGGAAGGAGGTAGCAGCTGGATTTGGTGACGCCGTTTATCTTCTTGAAGTTTCTACAGAAACGGTCAGACCCACCAGATTTACCGTCCTAAAGGCAGGGTGAACTCCAGGAGCTACAGCTGGTTCAGCAACGCTATGCAACATGTAATCAACCTGCATTTAAACACGGATGTTTATCAGGATTTATCCTGTAGGGGGCTGTTTTATAGGGTGGAGGCCCCCACATCCATGTCATGCTGTATGACTTGAGTTTGAGAAAACTGTCTGTTATTTTCCTTGCTGGGACAGCACAGGTTTCTTCTCTTTCTATTATCGTAACAATAACGGTTTGCATTCGAAAATATAAGGACTTTGATAATATCTTTGTGTCCACTCCAAGTAAGGATAAAGGTCTCCAATTTTGGAGGTCACTTTTTTGACCTTTCTTAAACAACAAAAAACACCAGTACGCAAAGATAAGGGCAATATGCCTCTAGGAAGGGATTCCTTATACATATTTTCAACATGGGTTCTTTTAATTGGCCCCAAAAGGCAAGATAAAATTCTTTGGGTAAGCCGTCTAATGCAGGGGTTTTATTATTTTCCATAATTAATAAAGCTATTGTTAAATCAAACACATCCAAGTCCAAATCTAACGCCACCTTTTTACTTGTTGGCAAATAGATCCAGCAGGTTGAGTCTCAGATGCTGGATCCTGTTTCCAGGTTGATCTGACTGACTGGATCCAGTGAAGCGGATGACTGGTGTTTTCCAGAGTGGTGCTGAGTGACGTTAATAACTGCACATGCACTGATTTAGATCCGTTTTCTTCTGCTTTTACAGACTGACCATTCGCTGTCTGCTTGATGGCTGCTGATCTTCAGACCAACACAGGATCTTAAAGGAATCTTTTCTCCTCCACGTCTCCTCTTGCAGCTCAGGCTGGACACATGAACCAGCATCTGCTTCCTTCTCTAGCTGACCAGCTTCTCACCAGTTACTTCATTCGCTTCTTATCACTCGATTAGATGGACATTCTGACATGAAGAACACTTCCGTTCATTTCAGAGGGAAATTAGAAAAGTGTAATCAGAGTATTTGTGCAGGTGATAGAAACTCACCTCCATGTGCTTTACACAGCAGGAGGATGTTATGCAGCAGTGGATTCACCACGTTGTAGCTTGTTAGACCAATGTTTGCATTTTAATTAATTCCTTAAACTCGGCCTCGTTGAGCTACCTGGAAATTGTGGGAACTGTAAATTTTTACATCTGGATTATTAAACTAAAATGAAATGAGCAGCAGATGTTTTACAGGACGGCTGTTTCACACCTTAATGGTTTGTACCTTTTAAAAGTTGATTCCTTCTCCTTTTAACACAATAAAGCTTCTCACCTGTGTCAGGTTTTATGTGAAGATTATAAACCTCCTGATGATGATGATGATGATGGTGATGATTATTGATGATGATGATGATGAAGCCAGATAGAGGAGGAGCTGGGAAGGAAGCAGAGTCTGGGGTAGCTGGTGCTAGCTCTCCTATCTCGGGGGCTGAGGTCGCTAAGGTGGTTAAAAAGCTCCTCGGTGACAAGGCCCCAGGGGTGGATGAGGTCCACCCAGAGTTCCTTAAGGCCCTGGATGCTGTAGGGCTGTCATGGCTGACACGCCTCTGCAGCATCGCGTGAACATTGGGGACAGTCCCCCTGGACTGGCAGACTGGGGTGGTGGTCCCCCTCTTCAAAAAGGGGGACAGGGGGTGTGCTCCAACTACTGGGGGATCACACTCTTCAGCCTCTCCGGTAAGGTCTATTCAGGGGTACTTGAGAAGAGGGTCCGTCGGAGTGACGGACTCGCTTGTACGAGCTGTCCGGTCCCTGTACAACCGGTGTAGGAGCTTGGTCCGCATTGCCGGCAGTAAATCAGAATCGTTTCCAGTGCGGGTTGGACTCCGCCAGGGCTGTCCTCTGTCACCGATTCTATTCATAACTTTTATGGACAGAATTTCTAGGTGCAGTCGAGGTGTCGAGGGGATCCGGTTCGGTGGCCTCAGGATTGGGTCTCTGCTCTTTGCGGATGACGTAGTTCTGTTGGCTTCATCAGGCAGTGATCATCAGCTTTCACTGTAGCGATTCACTACCGAGTGTGAAGCGGCTGAGATGAGAATCAGCACCTCCAAGTCCGAGACCATGGTCCTCAGCCAGAAAAAGGGTGGAGTGCTCTCTCCGGGTCTGCGATAGGGTCCTGCCCCAAGTGGAGGAGTTTATGTATCTCGGAATTTTGTTCACGAGTGAGGGAACGATGGAGCGGGAGATCAACAGGTGGATCGGTGTGGCGTCTGCAGTGATGCGGACTCTGCATCGGTCTGTCGTGGCGAAGAGGGAGATGAGCCAAAAGGCAAAGCTCTCGATTTACCGGTCGATCTACTTTCCTACCCTTGCCTATGGTCATGAGCTGTGGGTAATGACCGAAAAAACGAGATCGCGAATACAAGCGGCCGAAATGAGTTTTCTCCGCAGGGTGGCCGGGCTTTCCCTTAGAGATAGGGTGAGAAGCTCGGTGATCCGGGAGGGGCTCAGAGTAGAGCCGCTGCTCCTCCACATACAGAGGAGCCAGATGAGGTGGCTCGGGCATCTGGTCAGGATGCCTCCTGGACGCCTCCCTGGTGAGGTGTTCCGGGCACGTCCCACCGGAAAGTCCTATGACACGCTGGACAGACTACATCTATCGGCTGGCCTGGGAAAGCCTCGGGATCCCTCCGGATGAGCTGGTGAATGTGGCAGAGTAGAGGGATGTCTGGGTTTCCCTTCCCTTGCAGCTGCCCCCGCAACCCGACTCCGGATAAGCGGACGAAAATGGATGGATGGATGGATTCCTCTTATCTGGACAACTGCAAGTGTTACACACGTCAAGAAGGAGACCGGAATGATGGGTGTAGAAGCCTCTTTAATCTGTTTGAGATTAAACACAAAATACTGCTGTGAGTTCCTCTGCTTAGCATGGCCCAAAACACATCCCTCCCGCATTGCTTGCATCAGCCTTTTGCTATTGGTGTGTATGGACAATATTAACAATTCCAAAATATATTTCTAATAACTACTGACATATGTCTTACATAATATTTATGGTCAATAATAGACATTCAGTCACCCCTTTTATAATACAACCAAAACTACGAACTTGGACAAAGCTACAAACAAAAAAATACATCAATGTCCTCAACAACGTATCAAAACCAGTACTAAACACACACACACTCGAGTCCTGCACCAGATACATAGACGAGAACTCGCACACTCGTACACACACGGCGCTCGCACACATGTTCAGAGATCACATATGAGAGAACTGTACCTGTTTGAGATTAAACACAAAATACTGCTGTGAGTTCCTCTGCTTAGCATGGCCCAAAACACATCCCTTGGCAAAAGAATCATACACAAAACAAAAAGACATTAGTGTAAACAGGCTGCGAACGTGGCGCTACGTTTAGCTAGCTTGTTACATACACTGTAAGGCACCAACTCGTTTTAGCTCTTAATATATTCAAATAAAATGATGCCTTGACCTCGAACACAATGTTTATCACTTCGTGGGCCAATGAGGAATATTACTCCACTTTACCAGGCATAAATATGTCACTTATGAACCGTAGTTTGCCACAGAAAAGTGTTTTTATCCGGACCCAACGTATTATGCGTCTTACCTCCCGCATTGCTTGCATCAGCCTTTGAGCCCACCCGCAAGCGTCGGGCTACGTGACTGTGCTGCGTTCAAGTGCAGTGGGGTAACTCACAGCTTAGCTCAAACATTGGTAAACTGATCAATAACTTATTACTTATAATTCGAGTGCACAAACAAATAACAAAGAAATGTATGGGGGGTACGTTTTAGTCTAAATAATTTAACTAAATAAATCCTGGGTGCCACACAAGGATAACACCCCTATTAAAAGGTGGTGATCACACTGATGTAAGTAATTACCGACCTATTTCTATTTTATGTGCCATCACCAAATTATTTGAGAAATTGATCTTCCATCAACTAACCAATTATCTTAATCATTTTGAAATCTTATCACCCAATCAATCAGGCTTTCGTTCTGGCTACTCAACAACTACTGCTCTACTTAAATTTACAAATGATGTGCTTCCTTCCTCAGATCAAAATCAGTATACAGGTGCCATATTTTTGATCTCTCTAAAGCTTTTGATCTATTAGACCACTACTTACTTATAGATAAATTCTATTCAGTTGGTCTCAGCAGGAATGCTCTTTTATGGTTCAGTGCTTATTTACATAACAGACGTCAATTTGTTGTTTTTAATGATCATCAGTCTGGTCACTGTATTATTAAAAAAGGTGTTCCACAAAGCTTTACTATCGGCCCCCTATTATTTTCTATTTTTATTAATGGCCTTCCTTAAGTCTGTATCGACTGTCAAACTCATTTGTATGCTGATGACACTGTCATCTATCTGTCAGGCTCAAATATACCTAATTTATGACTAATAATTCAAAACTGGCTAAAAGTAAATTTGCTAAACTTAACCTTAAAAAAAGCAAGTGCTAGTTGTTATATCGTGTACTGTCCTTCTTTTATATATAGTGTTACACAGTATGTTTGGTATATTGTAATATTGTTTTGTCTATGTCTTTGTTTCTTTTGGTCCCCCTTGCAAATGAGATGCTACATCTCAAGGGGTTTTCAACAATAAATAAACTGAAATTAATATCAGCTAATAGAAGTGACTGTGTGCAAAGATGTTTTACACAACCCACCACAAA